>NC_092171.1:32931745-33262579 GCF_045791955.1 Oncorhynchus clarkii lewisi | reverse complement strand
ATCCACCCATCTCTCCACCCACCAACACCCATCTCTCTACCCACCAACACTCATCTCTCCACCCATATCCACCCATCTCTCCACCCACCAACACTCATCTCTCCACCCACCAACACTCATCTCTCCACCCATATCCACCAATCTCTCCACCCACCAACACTCATCTCTCCACCCATATCCACCCATCTCTCCACCCACCAACACCCATCTCTCCACCCACCAACACCCATCTCTCCACCCACCAACACTCATCTCTCTACCCACCAACACTCATCTCTCCACCCATATCCACCCATCTCTCCACCCACCAACACCCATCTCTCTACCCACCAACACTCATCTCTCCACCCATATCCACCCATCTCTCCACCCACCAACACTCATCTCTCCACCCACCAACACTCATCTCTCCACCCATATCCACCAATCTCTCTACCCACCAACACTCATCTCTCCACCCACCAACACTCATCTCTCCACCCGTATCCACCCATCTCTCCACCCACCAACACTCATCCCTCCACACATATCCACCCATCTCTCCACCCACCAACACTCATCTCTCCACCCATATCCACCCATCTCTCCACCCATATCCACCCATCTTCCACCCACCAACACTCATCTCTCCACCCATATCCACCCATCTCTCCATCCACCAACACTCATCTCTCCACCCATATCCTCCCATCACTACACCCATCTCTCCACCCATAACCACCCATCTCCACCCATCACTACACCCATCTCAGTGGGGATCCCGAGTGGCGCAGCGGTTTAAGGCACTGCATCTCAGTGCAAGAGGTGTCATTGCAGTCCCTGGTTTGAATCCAGGCTGCATCACATCCAGCTGTGATTGGGAATCCCATAGGGTGGCACAAAATTGGCCCAGCATTGTCCGGGTTTGGCCGGGGTAGGCCGTCATTGTAAATAAAATAAAAATGTGTTATCTGACTTGCCTAGTTAAATAAAGGTTAAATAAAAATATCCACCCATCTCCACTCAGACACTGTAGATTGAACCATCTAGGACTGCAGTGGGAGAGTCAGGGGTTCTGTCCAAAATGGCACCTATTTCCTAAATACTGCACCTTTTTTGACCAGGGCCCATAGAGCTTTGGTCAAAAGTAGAGCACTATAAAGGGAATAGGGTGCCATTAGTGATGCAGACGGTGGCTGGTGGGGGATGGGACTTTGAGCTGAGCTCAGCAGGAATAAATGATGCATGAAAGAGTTAATCAATACTGACATCTTGGTTGGTTGGTTGGACAAGTAGCTAGGCTCCAGGTTCACTAGCAGGGTTCAGGTGTGTGTGTGTGCGTGCGTGCGTGCGTGCGTGCGTGTGTCTGTTTTGTGTACATGGACTAACCAGCTAAGTAGAGAGAGAGAGGCTGGTCGGGTAGGACTGGTCGGGTAGGACTGTTCAGGTAGGAGCAGTCAGGTAGGACTGGTTGGGTAGGACTGGTCGGGTATGACCGGTCAGCAGTGGTGGAAAAAGTACACCATTTTCATGCTTTAGTAAAAGTAAAGATACCTTAAAAGAAAATGACTCAAGAAAAAGTAAAAGTCATCCAGTAAAATACTACTTGAGTTAAAAGTCTAAAAGTATTTAGTTTTAAATGTACTTACGTATCAAAAGTAAAAGTATAAATCATTTAAAATGTCTTATATAAAGCAAACCAGATGACACACAAAAAAAATAAAATAAAAATAATTACGTATAGCCAGGGGCACAGTTCAACACTCCGACATAATTTACAAATGAAGCATTTGTGTTTAGTGAGCCTGCCAGATCAGAGGCAGTAGGGATGACCAGGGATGTTCTCTTGATACAGTGCCTTGCGAAAGTATTCGGCCCCCTTGAACTTTGCGACCCTTTGCCACATTTCAGGCTTCAAACATAAAGATATAAAACTGTATTTTTTTGTGAAGAATCAACAACAAGTGGGACACAATCATGAAGTGGAACGACATTTATTGGATATTTCAAACTTTTTTAACAAATCAAAAACTGAAAAATTGGGCGTGCAAAATTATTCAGCCCCCTTAAGTTAATACTTTGTAGCGCCACCTTTTGCTGCGATTACAGCTGTAAGTCGCTTGGGGTATGTCTCTATCAGTTTTGCACATCGAGAGACTGACATTTTTTCCCATTCCTCCTTGCAAAACAGCTCGAGCTCAGTGAGGTTGGATGGAGAGCATTTGTGAACAGCAGTTTTCAGTTCTTTCCACAGATTCTCGATTGGATTCAGGTCTGGACTTTGAATTGGCCATTCTAACACCTGGATATGTTTATTTTTGAACCATTCCATTGTAGATTTTGCTTTATGTTTTGGATCATTGTCTTGTTGGAAGACAAATCTCCGTCCCAGTCTCAGGTCTTTTGCAGACTCCATCAGGTTTTCTTCCAGAATGGTCCTGTATTTGTCTCCATCCATCTTCCCATCAATTTTAACCATCTTCCCTGTCCCTGCTGAAGAAAAGCAGGCCCAAACCATGATGCTGCCACCACCATGTTTGACAGTGGGGATGATGTGTTCAGCTGTGTTGCTTTTACGCCAAACATAACGTTTTGCATTGTTGCCAAAAAGTTCAATTTTGGTTTCATCTGACCAGAGCACCTTCTTCCACATGTTTGGTGTGTCTCCCAGGTGGCTTGTGGCAAACTTTAAACAACACTTTTTATGGATATCTTTAAGAAATGGCTTTCTTCTTGCCACTCTTCCATAAAGGCCAGATTTGTGCAATATACGACTGATTGTTGTCCTATGGACAGAGTCTCCCACCTCAGCTGTAGATCTCTGCAGTTCATCCAGAGTGATCATGGGGCTCTTGGCTGCATCTCTGATCAGTCTTCTCCTTGTATGAGCTGAAAGTTTAGAGGGACGGCCAGGTCTTGGTAGATTTGCAGTGGTCTGATACTCCTTCCATTTCAATATTATCGCTTGCACAGTGCTCCTTGGGATGTTTAAAGCTTGGGAAATCTTTTTGTATCCAAATCCGGCTTTAAACTTCTTCACAACAGTATCTCGGACCTGCCTGGTGTGTTCCTTGTTCTTCATGATGCTCTCTGCGCTTTTAACGGACCTCTGAGACTATCACAGTGCAGGTGCATTTATACGGAGACTTGATTACACACAGGTGGATTGTATTTATCATCATTAGTCATTTAGGTCAACATTGGATCATTCAGAGATCCTCACTGAACTTCTGGAGAGAGTTTGCTGCACTGAAAGTAAAGGGGCTGAATAATTTTGCACGCACAATGTTTCAGTTTTTTGATTTGTTAAAAAAGTTTGAAATATCCAATAAATGTCGTTCCACTTCATGATTGTGTCCCACTTGTTGTTGATTCTTCACAAAAAAATACAGTTTTATATCTTTATGTTTGAAGCCTGAAATGTGGCAAAAGGTCGCAAAGTTCAAGGGGGCCGAATACTTTAGCAAGGCACTGTAAGTGCATGAATTAGACGATTTTGCTGTCCTGCTAAGCATTCAAAATGTAACGACTACTTTTGGGTGTCATGGAAAATGAAACGATTAAAAAGTACATTATTTTCTTTAGGAATGTAATGGAGTAAAGTAAAAGTAGTCAAAATATATGAATAGTAAAGTACAGATACCCCAAAAAACTGATTAAGTAGTACTTAAAAGTATTTTTACTTAAGTAATTTACACCACTGCTGGTCGGGTAGGGATGGTTGGGTAGTAGTGGTTGGGTAGGAATGGTCGGGTAGGAATGGTCGAGTAGGACTAGCCGGGGAGGAGTGGTTGGGTAGTAGTGGTTGGGTAGGAATGGTCGGGTAGGAATGGTCGAGTAGGACTGGCCGGGGAGGAGTGGTTGGGCAGTAGTGGTCGGGTAGGAATGGTCGAGTAAGGCTGGCCGGGAAGGAGTGGTTGGGTAGGAGTGGTCGGGTAGGAATGGTCGAGTAGGACTGGCCGGGGAGGAGTGGTTGGGTAGGAGTGGTCGAGTAGGACTGGTCGGATAGGAATGGTCGAGTAGGACTGGTCGGGTAGGAGTGGTCGGGTAGGAATGGTCGAGTAGGACTGGTCGGGTACGAGTGGTCGGGTAGGAATGGTCGAGTAGGACTGGTTGGGTAGGAGTGGTCGAGTAGGACTGGTCGGGTAGGAGTGGTCGGGTAGGAGTGGTCGGATAGGAATGGTCGGGTACGAGTGGTCGGGTAGGAATGGTCGAGTAGGACTGGTCGGGTAGGAGTGGTCGGGTAGGAATGGTCAAGTAGGACTGGTCGGGTAGAACTGGTCGGATAGGAATGGTCGAGTAGGACTGGTCGGGTAGGAGTGGTCGGGTAGGAATGGTCGAGTAGGACTGGTCGGGTACGAGTGGTCGGGTAGGAATGGTCGAGTAGGACTGGTCGGGTAGGAATGGTCGAGTAGGACTGGTCGGGTAGGAGTGGTCGGGTAGGAGTGGTCGGGTAGGAATGGTCGGGTAGGACTGGTCGGGTAGGGGTGGTCGGGTAGCGGTGGTCGGGTAGGAATGGTCGAGTAGGAATGGTCGAGTAGGACTGGTCGGGTAAGACTGGTCGGGTAGGACTGGTCGGGTAGGAATGGTCGAGTAGGAATGGTCGAGTAGGACTGGTCGGGTAGGACTGGTCGGGTAGGACTGGTCGAGTAGGACTGGTCGGGTAGGAGTGGTCGAGTAGGACTGGTCGGGTAGGAGTGGTCGGGTAGGAGTGCCGGCAACGATAGCGTCTAAAGTCTACTTTCAGGGACCAGACATCTGTTAAATTATTTTCTAAAAGTCCTCTACTGAACTGAACCTGCTGCTGACATACATTACCAGTCAAAAGTTTGGACACACCTACTCATTCAAGGGCTTTTCTTTATTTGTACTATTTTATACATTGTAGAATAATAGTGAAGACACAAAAACTATGAAATAACACATATGGAATCAAATAGTAACCGTAAAAGTGTTAAACAAATCCAAATGTATTTTATATTTGAGATTCTTCAAAGTAGCCAACCTTTGCCTTGATGACAACTTTGCACTCTCTTAGCATTCGCTCAATCAGCTTCACCTGGAATGTTTTTCAAACATTGTTGAAGGAGTTCCCACATATGCTGAGCACTTGTTGGCTGCTTTTCCTTCACTCTGCGGTCCAACTCATCCCAAACCATCTCAATTGGGTTGAGGTCGGGTGATTGTGGAGGCCAGGTCATCTGATGCAGCAGTCCATCACCTACAGAGCCTGGGGGTGTGTTTACGCCGGTGTGTTTACGGACATATTCAATCAATCCCTATACCAGTCTGCTGTTCCCACATGCTTCAAGAGGGCCACCATTGTTCCTGTTCCCAAGAAAGCTAAGGTAACTGAGCTAAACGACTACCGCCCCGTAGCACTCACTTCCGTCATCATGAAGTGCTTTGAGAGACTAGTCAAGGACCATATCACCTCCACCCTACCTGACACCCTAGACCCACTCCAATTTGCTTACCGCCCAAATAGGTCCACAGACGATGCAATCTCAACCACACTGCACACTGCCCTAACCCATCTGGACAAGAGGAATACCTATGTGAGAATGCTGTTCATTGACTACAGCTCGGCATTCAACACCATAGTACCCTCCAAGCTCGTCATCAAGCTCGAGACCCTGGGTCTCGACCCCGCCCTGTGCAACTGGGTACTGGACTTCCTGACGGGCCGCCCCCAGGTGGTGAGGGTAGGCAACAACATCTCCTCCCCGCTGATCCTCAACACTGGGGCCCCACAAGGGTGCGTTCTGAGCCCTCTCCTGTACTCCCTGTTCACCCACGACTGCGTGGCCACGCACGCCTCCAACTCAATCATCAAGTTTGCGGACGACACAACAGTGGTAGGCTTGATTACCAACAACGACGAGACGGCCTACAGGGAGGAGGTGAGGGCCCTCGGAGTGTGGTGTCAGGAAAATAACCTCACACTCAACGTCAACAAAACTAAGGAGATGATTGTGGACTTCAGGAAACAGCAGAGGGAACACCCCCCTATCCACATCGATGGAACAGTAGTGGAGAGGGTAGCAAGTTTTAAGTTCCTCGGCATACACATCACAGACAAACTGAATTGGTCCACTCACACAGACAGCATTGTGAAGAAGGCGCAGCAGCGCCTCTTCAACCTCAGGAGGCTGAAGAAATTCGGCTTGTCACCAAAAGCACTCACAAACTTCTACAGATGCACAATCGAGAGCATCCTGGCGGGCTGTATCACCGCCTGGTACGGCAACTGCTCCGCCCTCAACCGTAAGGCCCTCCAGAGGGTAGTGAGGTCTGCACAACGCATCACCGGGGGCAAACTACCTGCCCTCCAGGACACCTACACCACCCGATGTCACAGGAAGGCCATAAAGATCATCAAGGACATCAACCACCCAAGCCACTGCCTGTTCACCCCGCTATCATCCAGAAGGCGAGGTCAGTACAGGTGCATCAAAGCTGGGACCGAGAGACTGAAAAACAGCTTCTATCTCAAGGCTATCAGACTGTTAAACAGCCACCACTAACATTGAGTGGCTGCTGCCAACACACTGACACTGACTCAACTCCAGCCACTTTAATAATGGGAATTGATGGGAAATGATGTAAATATATCACTAGCCACTTTAAACAATGCTACCTTATATAATGTTACTTACCCTACATTATTCATCTCATAGGCATACGTATATACTGTACTCTATATCATCGACTGTATCCTTATGTAATACATGTATCACTAGCCACTTTAACTATGCCACTTTGTTTACATACTCATCTCATATGTATATACTGTACTCGATACAATCTACTGTATCTGCCTATGCTGCTCTGTACCATCACTCATTCATATATCCTTATGTACATATTCTTTATCCCCTCACACTGTGTACAAGACAGTAGTTTTGGAATTGTTAGTTAGATTACTTGTTGGTTATTACTGCATTGTCGGAACTAGAAGCACAAGCATTTCGCTACACTCGCATTAACATCTGCTAACCATGTGTATGTGACAAATAAAAATTTGATTTGATTTGATTTGTTGGGGCATTGTCCCATTGAAAACAAATGATAGTCCCGCTAAGCGCAAACCAGAAGGAATGGCGTATTGCTGCAGAATGCTGTGGTAGCCATGCTGGTTAAGTGTGCCTTGAATTCTAAATAAATCACAGTGTCAAAAGCAAGCACCCCCACACCACCACACCTCCTCCATGCTCCACAGTGGGAACTACAAATGCAGAGATCATCCGTTCACCTTCTCTGCGTCTCACAAAGACACAGCGTTTGGAACCAAAAATCGCAAATTTGGACTCATCAGACCAAAGGACAGATTTCCACCTTTCTAATGTCAGTTGCTCATGTTTCTTGGGCCAAGCAAGTCTCTTCTTATTATTGGTGTCCTTTAGTAGTGGTTTCTTTGCAGAAATTTGACCATGAAGTCCTGAGATTCACCCTGTCTACTCTGAACAGTTAATGTTGAGATGTGTCTGTTACTTGAACTTTGTGAAGCATTTATTTGGGCTTCAATTTCTGAGACTGGGAACTCTAATGAACTTTTACTCTGCAGCAGAGGTAACTCTGGGTCTTCCTTTCCTGTGGCGGTGCTCATGAGAGCCAGTTTCATCATAGCGCTTGATGGTTTTTGCGACTGCACTTGAAGAAACTTTCAAAGTTCTTGAAATTTTCCGGATTGACTGACCTTCATGTCTTAAAGTAATGATGGACTGTTGTTTCTCTTTGCTTATTTTACCAAATAGGGCAATCTTCTGTGTACCACCCTTACCTTGTCACAGCACAGCAGATTGGCTCAAACACATTAAGAAATAAATAAATTCCACAAATTAATTTTTAACAAGACACAGCTGCTATTTGAAATGCATTCCAGGTGACTACCTCATGAAGCTGGTTGAGAGAATGCCAATAGTGTGCAAAGCTATCATCAAGGCAAAGGGTGGCTACTTCGAAGAATCTCAAATATAAACTAGATTTTGATTTGTTTAACACTTTTTTTGATTACTTCTTGATTTCATATGTGTTATTTCATAGTGTGGATGTCTTCGCTATTATTCTACAATGTAGAAAATAGTACAAATAAAGAAAAAACCTGGAATGAGTAAATGTGTCCAAACCTTTGACTGGTCTTGTAAACTTAAAATCAGCCAGGGAGAAAGTCTGAAACCCTTCCACTGTAGATTGTCGACTCCCCAGTCGGAAAAGAGAGCGAAGGCTTTTCTTCTGAAGAGCTGTGACAGAACAGATTTCCATACGATGTGTGGAGCATGGAACTGCCTCGACCATTCACACTTGTTTGAATGTGATGTTCTTGAACGCTCGCCAGGCCAGTCAGTCCCCCTCGTCACAGCACTTAGCCAACACACACAGTAACTCGAGGGGAGAGACAGAGCACACACAGTGCTGCACACATTCTGGTATGAGTTTGAGGACGGCAGGGTACAGAGAAGGGGGGGGGGGGGGGGGGGGGGACCACAATGTTCTCGTCTCTTTTACTCACCCCCTGGCCTATTAGTATATTTTGTTCCTCCTAAATTCTGTAGCGGTCCTGAGGCAAGTCCAGTAAACCAGCTCAGATGTCCTCTTCATTCAGAGCAAATTCAATTTCCCTTTGACTCTCTCCCTGAAGCCTTTAATGTTTATTCAACTATATTGAAACCCTTGCAAAGACACGAAATGCACTGAGTAATTTACTATCACTGTACGCAATCCATCTCACTGTTTGGATACCCTAAGAGAGGGTAGGACTCTAGTCAAAAGTATTGCATTTGGGATGCAGTCATTGTGCACCTCCTGTTTTTCCTCTTGGACAGAAAATTCATTATATTGCAGTGTTAAGAAGCAATCAACTCACATGAAATCAGTGCAGAGGATGTTCATATTTCTCTGTATTAATTCAGCCTTGCTGCCTGTACTGCACGCTTATACAGTATCACACACTTCCATGCTGTATTCATTTGCTTAGTGCTGCTGCCTTCACCCCCTCAGCTCTCTCACTCTCACTCCCCACCAGTCTGAACCTCTATGCAAAACTGGAGAATCCACTGTGGGTAAAAGAAAAGCAGAATTAAGGTCTCATGCACTCTCTCTTGTCAATGCCATTCTTGGAGGCACAGGGAGAAAGAACAACTTTCATCTGCCCCTGTACCTCCACTTCCTCCACATTATTTCTCGCTGCATGGTTCTAGAGCATCACTGATGTAGTGAGGTTCCGGGAGGACATAGGTGTGCAGCAGGAGACTTCCCAGTTCTTCTCAGTTCCCTGACATGTACCAAGCATGTGTATGTAATGTTTGTGTGTGTGTGTGTTTAGTGTTTGTGCAGTTTGTGTGTGTGTATGTGATGAAGAATATGCAGCTGAGAGCTGGACACATGCGCAGCAGAGCTGTTATGTAAGCCATGTTAACCCCATCAGCGATGGATTCACTAGCATACTGTAGCATTCTGTTGCTGACATGTACTAAGTGTGTGTGTGTGTGTGTGTGTGTGTGTGTGTGTGTGTGTGTGTGTGTGTGTGTGTGTGTGTGTGTGTGTGTGTGTGTGTGTGTGTGTGTGTGTGTGTGTGTGTGTGTGTGTGTGTGTGTGTGTGTGTGTGTGAAAGAGATACTGTTGCTTACGTAGCCAGACATCAAGAGTTCCAGGATGATGGTCCTATTCAGTTATGTTTTATTTACTCTAAGTTCTTTCTTGATGAAGTCTAAAGTTACTGTTTTGTAAAGAGGCAATTTTCCTCTCTAAAAATACCATGTCAATACCAGGTCAACGGTTATATTGTTGGATAAACTTGTGGAGAGAATGAGAGAGAGAAAGAGAGCGAGAGAGAAGAGAGTGTGACTACACTGGGTGAGGTCATTCTACTCTTTGTCTGAGGTCTGTATAATGCCCTGAAAAAAGTGGCCAGTTTTATTAGACGCAGGTGTTTCTACCAAGTGGAGAAACGGTCGAACAGAACTTTGAACACTGTTGAATAAGTTTAGTTAACCCTCATGGATTGCAGTGATGGTTGTGCTCTCTCCGCCTACATCTCTGTTTTTATAAATAGCAACAATTGTTTCTGAGAGACGTAGTTCTCAGGTTGACCCGTAGCCATCTGCGTAGCTAGACAGGTATGATCCGAGAAGAGGAATACAGATGCATGCTAGATATTTTTCTTCCCTCTTTCCTTCTTCCTTTCATTCCTTCTGATTTCTCAAGTCATTGCTCTCATTCCATATGATCTCATTTACTGTCTACTTGACTTTTTATGTTAATTAAAATGTTATATAATCATTACTGATGCATTTTAATCTATGACAACTTTATTAGAGGGAAGGAAGAACAAAAGACGAGGTCATTAGGAGTATGTCCAATTAACAGTATAGCATATGCATAAATAATGAATGAACGCCCCTCTCATCTTTTATACCCAAATTCACCCCAACTAACTGATCTGTACATGAGCAAAGAGCACAGTACATACAATGGCATTGCAATAGGCTTTGTTTGGTTTGTTTTGGCTTAAAATGCAGAAGAGATTTGTATCCTTTATTTAGTTTTGTGGAAACTTGTCTTTTGTATCTTTTGTTATCATTGTGCCTGTACTTGTGATTGTCTTGTTTAGTTGTTTAGCCTTGAAAGAATGTGGAAGATGCAGGCTGTGACATCAGCAGGTCTTTTCTTTATCGCCTCAGACTATTCAGTTGCCAGTTTGGCTGTCGTTTTCTTTATCTCAATCGTCTTTGAGATAAATTATCTTGTTCTTTAATAACATAATGCCTCTGTCAAGAAAGACCTCTATGATTTGAGGAATCAATCAGCAGATTGTTGCTTTGTTACTTGTCTTTATTTCTGAATGTTATTTCTGTCGGCCTCCCTAGTGGCACAGTGGTCTAAGGCTCTGCATCGCAGTGCTAGCTGTGCCTCTAGAGATCCTGGTTTGAGTCCAGGCTCTGTCGAAGCCCGCTGCGACCGGGAGACCCATGGGGCCGCGCACAATTGGCCCAGCGTCATCCTGGTTAGGGGAGGGTTTGGCCGGCAGGGATGTTCTTGTCCCATCATGCTCTAGCGACTCCTGTGGCGAGCCAGGTGCAGTGCACGCTGACACAGTCGCCAGGTGTTCCGGGTTAAGTGGGTATTGTGTCAAGAAGCAGTGCGGCTTGTTTGGGTTGTGTTTCGGAGAGGATGCACAGATCTCGGCCTCTCCCGAGTCCGTACAGGAGTTGCAGCGATGAGACAAGACTGTAACTACCAATTAGAAAAAAGAAACACAAAATAAGTCTTTCTGTTGTTGCCCAAGAAATGGAGAGGTAGAGCCCACACTTTTATCTCTGATCTCCGTATAAGGAACCTACCTGCAGTTAAAACAACTAGTTTTGACCTCACAAACACATTGTCTGAGTCCCAATTGGCACCCTATTGCCTTTTTAGTGCACTACTTTTGACCAGGGCCCAAGTAGTGCACTATATAGGGAATAGAGTGCCATTTAAGACACACACTAAGTTCACCTGAGAGTCAGACATGTAGGTGCTTCTGACTCGTAACAGCTGGAGTGGAAACTAAAATGAAATCCCAGTATGAGTCTCACTGTGCTCTGCTGTAGTTTGGTCTTTTTATTTCTGATAGAGACTACAGGGTTGTTATACCATGTCTTCAAATGGGTAGTAACCTCACATATCACATTTAGATGCAATGCAAAATCCAGGAATTGTTTGCATATGGAAATGCTTCTGTGTTTTGGTTTCCCGGTATCGTCCATGTTGGTTTCCGGGCACTCTGCTTTAGGTAGGGAGGTAGTATCCGAAATGGCACCCTATTCCATATGGGCTCTCTATGGGCCGTGGTCAAAAGTAGTGCAGAACATAGCGGATAGGGTGCATTTACAACAAACAAACTCCTACTCAACCCACATTATAAAAACCCTTCCTTTCCTGTCAGGAATTACCTTTAACAACAGGATATGTTTAGTCATGTAAATGCAATTTCCTTAAAATGCCATACAAACCTGCAGTACAGTGGGGTTTGGGGTCCTAGGTTTAACCTTTGGGCTATGGAGTTTAGTTACAGGTCTGTACGTGAAAAGGTAGTGAGATCCTTGCTTTCACCTATTTGACCCTATTGGACCAGCTACCTGAAGGAAGGAGGCATGACTTTCTGGTATGTAGAGTGATTGTGAAAAATATGCAAATGACAGATAAGGTGAAGGAAGGAGTGGACATACTTTTTAGTTATAGTATTGTTCAGGCCCCGCCTCTGTCCTTACCAAACAGGTCTCTGTCTCACCGAGCTAATCATTGGTGATGTCTAGCCACTTCACCCCCCCTCAGTTTATTATGGTCTTAATAGCACAGTTTCGAGTTAAACAAGAACCTGATTGATCCTTGCTCTGTGACAATGGATCTGCACCAAGAAACACACTATGCAACCCATAATTACTGCTGATTGCTTTTCTGTATTGGTGATTGTAGTTCAGAAGAAGGAGTTATTCTTCAGTTGGTGATTGTAGTTCAGAAGAAGGAGTTATTCTCCAGTAAGTGATTGTAGTTCAGAAGAAGGAGTTATTCTTCAGTAAGTGATTGTAGTTCAGAAGAAGGAGTTATTCTTCAGTAAGTGATTGTAGTTCAGAAGAAGGAGTTATTCTTCAGTTGGTGATTGTAGTTCAGAAGAAGGAGTTATTCTTCAGTTGGTGATTGTAGTTCAGAAGAAGGAGTTATTCTTCAGTTGGTGATTGTAGTTCAGAAGAAGGAGTTATTCTTCAGTTGGTGATTGTAGTTCAGAAGAAGGAGTTATTCTTCAGTAAGTAGGTTTACATGTTGATTTGCTGGTTGGCAACTATATAAATAGAACAGTTTGAATAAATATGGAAAAACTGGTCAGCAAGATCACATCACTGAAGCTTATGTAGCTATTGCACATGTGCAGTTGAAGTCAGAAGTGTACATACACTTAAAACTCGTTTTTAAACCACTCCACAAATTTCTTGTTAACAAACTATAGTTCCGGCAAGTCGGTTAGGACATCTACTTTGTGCATGACACAAGTAATTTTTCCAACAATTGTTTACAGACAGATTATTTCACTTATAATTCACTGTATCACAATTCCAGTGGGTCAGAAGTTTACATACACAAAGTTGTTTGTGCCTTTAAACAGCTTGGAAAATTCCAGAAAATTATGTAATGACTTTAGAAGCTTCTCATCATTTGAGTCAATTGGAGGTGTACCTGTGGATGTATTTCAAGGCCTACCTTCAAACTCAGTGCCTCTCTGCTTGACATCATGGGAAAATCAAAAGAGAAGATCTCAGACAAAAATTGTAGACCTCCACAAGTGTAAGGGGTGCGTACTGGCAGCAGAGAAGTCAGACGCAGGAGAGAAAACTGTTTCCAGTGGCGCAGTTTATTAGACAAAAACTCACTGGGAAACATAACAAATACAACAAATGGGTACAATACCCTACGCACGCCAGGACAAACGTGCACAAACACTTCCAAATAACAATCACCGACAAACACATGAGGCAGAACAGAGGATTAAATACACAACATGTAATTGTTGGGATTGAAACCAGGCGTGAAACAAGACAAGACAAAACCAAAGGAAAATTAAAAGAGGATCAGCGATGGCTAGAAAGTTGGCGACTTCGACCGCCGAACGCCGCCCGAACAAGGAGAGGGACCAACTTTGAAGGAAGTCGTGACAACAAGTCTGGTTCATCCTTGGGAGCAATTTCCAAATGTCTGAAGGTACCACGTTCATCTGTATAAACAATAGTATGCAAGTATTAACACCATGAGACTACGCAGCCATCATACCGCTCAGGAAGGAGACACGTTCTAACTCCTAGAGATTAACGTACTTTAGTGCGAAAAGTGCAAATCAATTCCAGAAGAACAGCAAAGGACCTTGTGAAGATGCTGGAGGAAACAGGTACAAAAGTATCTATATCCACAGTAAAATGAGTCCTATTTCGACATAACCTGAAAGGCCGCTCAGCAAGGAAGAAGCCATTGCTCCAAAACTGCCATAAAAAAGCCAGACTACTGTTTGCAACTGCACATGGGGACAAAGATCGTACTTTTTGGAGAAATATCCTTTGGTCTGATGAAACAAAAACAAAACTGTTTGGGCATAATGACCATCGTTATATTTGGAGGTTAAAGGGGGAGGCTTGCAAGAACACCGTCCCAACCGTGAAGCACAGGGGTGGCAGCATCATGTTGTGGGGGTGCTTTGCTGCAGGAGGGACTGTTACACTTCACAAAATGGATGGCATCATGAGGAAAGAAAATTATGTTGATATATTGAAGCAACATCTCAAGACATCGGTCAGGAAGTTACCGTTTTTTTCGATTGCTAAACGACAGTGGACACAACTGGAGTCACATGTGCAAAACTCTAACTACAGTCTGCACAGCAGCAGTTCATGTGGACCAAACTCTGGTTCGTTTTTCATTGCTTGAACACAGTTTTCAAAACTCTACACACTTATCCCATGACTTTAACCACAACCTGCACAACACTGTGGATTGACAGCACTTTGTTCAAATGCTAACACACTGCTGTCAAAACTGTGAACCACACATTCAAAACGGAATAGATTTCAGCCTTGTGCCTTTCAAACACTGCTGATTGCAATTTCAGCCGAAAGGCTAAGCAGGTGTTTTGATTTAGACTTGTTAGTGAACACACACACATATATTACAGTATATATAGGTAGAGCTCAGAAAGACTCATTTTGGAAATGGAACAAGGAAGATGGGTTCGTGGAGGGAGAAGGGTGGCAGGGAGAGGGCGGATGCGTGGAGGAAGACAAAGAAGACAAAGAGCTGTTATTTCAGATGAAATAAGGGCTACACTTATAGACCATGTCGTGAACCATGGTCTCTCATTGAGAGAGGCAGGGTTGAGGGTGCAACCCAATCTGCAAAGATCCACAGTGGCATCTGTAATGCGAATTTTCCATCATGCAAACAGGTGAGAGTTACATCCTTACAGTAAATGAAAACATTACAGGAATCTATTTTGTATTGCAATTATAGAATATTTACACAGATATATATTACAGTAAGTGGTTGTTGTCAACAATGCAATAAAACTGCGGGAGATTCAAGATAGAGTGCTGGCTGATAATGATATATTTGAAAATGTTAATTCTGTCAGCACAACAACTATTGCTCGAGTCCTAAAGAAACACCAAGTTACAATGAAACAGTTATACACTGTACCGTTCGAGAGAAACAGTGAACGGGTAAAAGAGCAAAGATATCAATATGTCCAGGTAAGATGTCTGTACACAGCTTTACAAAATATTTACAGTAAAAAAAAACACTAGCATTTCTACAGTAAAACTGTGCACTTACTGTTTTTCAGAGAGTAATGGAGGTGGAAGCACTGGAAAGACCACATTCATTTGTATTTATCGATGAAGCTGGATTTAACCTTGCCAAAACACGGCGCAGAGGAAGGAATGTTATAGGTCAAAGGGCCACTGGGGAGGTTCCAGGCCAAAGGGGGGGAAATATCACCATGTGTGCTGCAATGGCCAATGATGGTTTGCTTCTCAACACACCACTCATTGGCCCATACAACACAGAAAGGCTTATATCTTTCCTAGAACAGCTCTATGCTCAGCTAGTGCCAGCAGAACAGGGGGAGCCAGTAAGAAACCCCCAAGTTTTTGTCATAGTTTTCGATAACGTTGCTTTTCACCACTCTGCAGCTGTCACAGATTGGTTTGCAGCACATCACAGATTTATGGTTTTCTACCTGCCTGCATATTCACCCTTCCTCAACCCAATAGAGGAGTTTTTCTCTGCCTGGAGGTGGAAAGTGTTTGGTCACCACCCACATGACCAAATGTCTCTTTTGGAAGCCATGCGTGCCGGATGTGAGGACACGAGTCCAGAGGACTGCCAGGGATGGATAAGGCACTCCAGAAGGTTCTTCCCCAGGTGCATGGCAAGAGAAAACATTAGATGTGATGTTGAAGAAAACCTGTGGCCTGATGCTAGAGAGAGGCAGGATTAGTCCCTCAATTATTTGTTCGAATTACAGTATGTACTTTTAGTTTCTACCTTTTTTTTCTCATTACTGTAATTCCGTAAATTACTACAGACTATTGAAGCAAACTGCTAATTTTCATTTACCTTAAAGAATTGTTATGTTCTAAAAAATTTAATAAATCATGTGAAAGAATGTCACTCTTTTCTTTGAAGAAAATATTACTTTGTATGAAGTCACTGAAATTGTTCAAACTGTAAAGATGAAAAGTTTGTATTTTCTGTATTGGTGTTTGATGCTAGTGTTTTTACTCTCAGTGTGTTCTGAGTGACAGTGTGTGTTATCTCAGTGAGGGTTGTGCATAGTGTTTGGCTGCACTGAGCGTGTTTTGAGCCATGTGTTAAGAGTTGTGTTGCTTGGAATGAGTTTTGCAGGTGATGTGAACTGTTTAGCTCAGGTGACTGTTGGTAGTGCAGACTGTAGTTAGAGTTTTGCACATGTGACTCCAGTTGTGCCCACTGTCGTTTAGCAATCAAAAAAAACTGTAAAGCTTGGTCGCAAATGGGTCTTCCAAATGACCCCAAGAATACTTCCAAAGTTGTGTCAAAAAAGCTTAATGACAACAAAGTCAAGGTATTGGAGTGGCCATCACAAAGCCCTGACCTCAATCCCATAGAAAATGTGTGGGCAGAACTGAAAAAGTGTGTGCGAGCAAGGAGGAGGCCTACCAACCTGACTCGGTTATACCAGCTCTGTCAGGAGGAATGGGTCACAATTCACCCAACTTATTGTGGGAAGCTTGTTGAAGGCTACCCGAAACGTTTGACCCAACTTAAACAATTTAAAGGCAATGCTACCAAATACTAATTGAGTGTATGTAAACTTCTGACCCACTGGGAATGTGATGAAAGATATAAAAGCTGAAATAAATAATTCTCTCTACTATTATTCTGACATTTCACATTCTTAAAATAAAGTGGTGATCCTCACTGACCTAATTTTTACTCTGACGAAATGTCAGGAATTGTGAAAAACTGAGTTTAAATGTACTTGGCTAAGGTATATTTAAACTTCCGACTTCAACTGTACATGAATGTTTGTGTGTGTGTGTGTGTGTGTGTGTGTGTGTGTGTGTGTGTGTGTGTGTGTGTGTGTGTGTGTGTGTGTGTGTGTGTGTGTGTGTGTGTGTGTGTGTGTGTGTGTGTGTGTGTGTGTGTGTGTGTGTGTGTGTGTGCAGTGTGCGTGTGTATGTGTGTGAGAGAATCAAATCATCAAATCAAATTTTATTTGTCACATACACATGGTTAGCAGATGTTAATGCGAGTGTAGCGAAATGCTTGTGCTTCTAGTTCCGACAATGCAATAATAACCAAAAAGTAATCTAACTAACAATTCCAAAACTACTGTCTTGTACACAGTGTGAGGGGATAAAGAATATGTACATAAGGATATATGAATGAGTGATGGTACAGAGCAGCATAGGCAGATACAGTAGATTGTATCGAGTACAGTATATACATATGAGATGAGTATGTAAACAAAGTGGCATAGTTAAAGTGGCTAGTGATACATGTATTACATAAGGATACAGTCGATGATATAGAGTACAGTATATACGTATGCCTATGAGATGAATAATGTAGGGTAAGTAACATTATATAAGGTAGCATTGTTTAAAGTGGCTAGTGATATATTTACATCATTTCCCATCAATTCCCATTATTAAAGTGGCTGGAGTTGAGTCAGTGTGTTGGCAGCAGCCACTCAATGTTAGTGGTGGCTGTTTAACAGTCTGATAGCCTTGAGATAAAACTATACTTTTAGATTGATGGATGGATAATTGATTTCACAAACCTCTGTGTGAACTAGTCTATTGATTAGCTGTAAAAAAGAATATAGATCATGTTCGGATAGAAATTAAATAGGTTATTGGTTATTTACACATTTTTACCTACGGAGACTTACATAAACATACTTCTATAAACATTTCCACTACCCTTTCTTTTAAAGGCCTAATGCATTCATTTTTATCTCAATATCAAATCATTTCTGGGTAATAATGAAGTACCTTACTGTAATATTTTTTCAATGAAAATGGCTATTTATCAAAACAAGAATTCCGCTAGGACTGTCTGGGAGGGGTCTGAGTGGGGAGGGGAAGGGGAAAGGCACCTGAAAGCGGAAAACTAGTTGTTATTGGCATAGAGGTTTGTAACTCTATTTATTATTGGTTTATTAACTAATTTACCGCCTGGTGATGTCACCAGGCAAGGCGAAACTTCACCGATGCTGATAATAGAATGTCCTGTGTAGATTGGATTTCCAACCAGCAACTATCAGGAAATAACACTGATCAAATCTTTTCACACTTTTACAGTGTTAGTTTCATCAATTGTTGTGCAATATGATACAAAACATAGAACAAAAATAATTTGCACTGCATTTGGCCTGTAAAGGGGCATTCTGGGATTCAAACAACAACATTGTACCCCTCTTTTTCTCCCCAATTTTGATCTTGTCCCATTGCGGCAACTCCCCAATGGGCTCTGGAGAGGCGAAAGTGAAGTCATGCATCCTCCGAAACATTACCCGCATAATTGCGTTTCTTAACACCAGCCAGCTTAACTCTGAAGCCAGCCGCACCAATGTGTCGGAGGAAACTCTGTTCAACTGGCGACCAGGGTCAGCCTGCAGGCACCCGGCCCGCCACAAGTAGTCGCTAGGGTGCGATGAGCCAAGTTAAGCCCCACTGGCCAAACCCTCCCCATACCCGGACGACGCTGGGCCAAACCCTCCCCTTACCCAGACGACGCTGGGCCAAACCCTCCCCTAACCCGGACGACGCTGGGCCAATTGTGCGCCGTCCTATGGGACTCCCAGCCACGGCCGGTTGTGGCACAACCCAGGAATGAACCCCTGTCTGTAGTAACGCCTCTAGCACTGCGATGCAGTGCCTTAGACTGGGAGGCCCCAGATTCAGCCTTTTATGGTGTGTGCGGAGGATATTTTTTATTAACACTGGAGACCTTTTCTATGGTAACCATACCCCGTTGGGAATAGCTATTTGTGTTCCATTATCTTCCTACAGAGAAATACATACGCTGTATTTCTATTGGCTAATCCCAAACATAAGAATAAGATAGAGTCGTTTTTCAATTAGACACGGACGGTGAGGCCTATATAGAACAAGGAAAGGTTATCTAAAAAGAGATATACACACACCGGTAATTCCTCTAGTTATATAACCCCTTTCGTTAAGACACAAGCAGCAGTGTCTTAAGGGAATCCCCTATCATGGTTGTTTTTGAATGAATATTTTACTGAAAGCTCCTCTTTGATATTCACAGTTGTATACAGTAGTTGCTCTGCCGTCTGCACAGTACAGAATGCAGCAGCTGTGATGTGATGAAACCAAACCAAGGACCTGATTTAAATGCAAAGCAACATAAATCAACAGGAGGGATGTATTGAGAGTGGGTGAACCCAGCATCCATCCATCCATCCATCCATCCATCCATCCAACACATTTATTTAATCTTTCTCGCCTACTTTCAAAGCAGATTCTGTACTCTCTGTTCCTTCCGACTGCTGTGAGGTGCGTAGGAGGTGGTGCCAGTCAGGCAGTCAAACAGGTCTGTGTCCCAAATGGCACCCCATTCCCTACACAGGGCCCATAGGGACTATATAGGGAATAGAGTGCCATTTTGGACACATCAGGACATCTGGAAGCATTCTGATACCCAGGGAGGAAGATTCCTGCCCCCCCCCCCAGCCCTCCTCTTCTTCTTCACTGGCTCTAATTGGCTAGCAATGAGGCAGAACTTTGCAGAGGCACTAGCTGCTGACAAGATCGCCCTCAATCACACTTTATTTTGTTCATTAGTGGTAATTGCTTTCTGATGGAGGAATGCGACTGTTTGTCATGGTGTTGGACTTTGATGTTGTTCTTTTATCTATCATATTGACTTCAATCGTCAGTGAAGGGAAAATGTTGCTTAAAAAGGATGTCAATATTGGATCGGATACTTTTCTTTTAGGCAGGGATTTAATCCAAACAAGCGCGATCGGATTCGATCCCGGTCTTAGTCTATTATACTTGCTTCTGGCACACTTTCCACACGTTCCACACTTTCCACACGTTCCACACTTTCCACACGTTCCACA
Source organism: Oncorhynchus clarkii lewisi (assembly GCF_045791955.1). Classification (NCBI taxonomy): domain Eukaryota; kingdom Metazoa; phylum Chordata; class Actinopteri; order Salmoniformes; family Salmonidae; genus Oncorhynchus; species Oncorhynchus clarkii. Next base: position 33,242,445 of record NC_092171.1, on the reverse strand, counting down.
CTTTCCACACTTTCCACACGTTCCACACGTTCCACACGTTCCACACTTTCCACACGTTCCACACGTTCCACACGTTCCACACGTTCCACACTTTCCACACGTTCCACACTTTCCTAAGAGATGTTTATATGTTTATATCCACCATGCTGATGCAGAGTTGTATGGTAAGCTCTGACATTACTGCTTGTTCCTTTAAAGGAATAATTATCACATGAACAGTGGGTGGATTTACCCTGCAAAGATACACTAAACTCCTACAAGAACAGCCTTTGTCAATACACATCTAGTATTTACAGATCTGCTTCATTACACATCTAGTATTTACAGATCTGTGTCATTACGCATCTAGTATTTACAGATCTGTGTCTTTACGCATTTAGTATTTACAGATCTGTGTCATTGCACATCTAATATTTACAGATCTGTGTTCAATAAAAGCACTGAGTGCTAATTGCCTCTTAATGATAATTGTTCCGTCCCACTGTGCTGTCCCCCATCTGTTTGACACTCTGAGATGGTATAAAAGAGTTGGGACAGAATGTTAAACAGGACAATGATATCCCAGTGAAAGGCTTTCTCTACCATATATTTGAATCTCAGTAGGTTGCTTCTCAGCTGGCTCCACCACTCTTTGCATGGCAAGCAAATGAAAGCGGCCTCACTGCTCTCACGGAGTCTGTGTTTGTCTAAAGCCAGCGCCAACACACTGAGCCAAAAGAGAGGGAACGGGGGTATATAGCATATATACAGTACCAGTCAAAAGTTTAGGCACACCTACTCGTTCAAGGATTTTTCTTAATTAAAAAAAAACTATTTTCTACATTGTAGAGTAATAGTGAAGGCATCTAAACTATGAAATAACACATATGGAATCATGTGGTAACCAAAAAAGTGTTAAACAAATCCAAATATATGTTATACTTGAGATTCTTCAAAGTAGCCACCCTTTGCCTTGATGACAGCTCTTGGCATTCTCTCAACCAGCTTCACCTGGAAAGCATTTCCAACAGTCTTGAAGGAGTTCCCACATATACTGAGGACGTGTTGGCTGCTTTTCCTTCGCTCTGCGGTCCAACTCATCCCAAACTCTCAATTGGGTTGAGGTCGGGTGATCGTGGAGGCCAGGTCATCTGATGCAACACTCCATCACTCTCCTTCTTGGTCAAATAGCCCTTACACAGCCTGGATGTATTTTGGGTCATTGTCCTGTTGAAAAACAAATGATAGTCCCACTTAACGTAAACCAGATGGGATGGTATCGTTGCAGAAGGCTGTGGTAGCCATGCTGGTTAAGTGTGCCTTGAATTCTAAATAAATCATAGACAGTTTCACCAGCAAAGCACCATCACACTTCCTCCTCCATGCTTCACAGTTGGAACGACACATGCAGAGATGATCTGTTCACCTTTTCTGCGTCTCACAAAGACACGGCGGTTCAAACCAAAAATCTTACATTTGGACTCATCAGACCAAAGGTCAGATTTCCACCGGTCTAATGTCCATTGCTCGTGTTTCTCGGCCAAAGCAAGTCTCTTCTTCTTATTGGTGTGCTTTGGTAATGGTTTCTTTGCAGTAATTCGACCATGAGGGTCTGATTCACGCAGTCTCCTCTGGACAGTTGATATAGAGATGTGCCTGTTACTTGAACTCTGAAGCATTTATTTTGGCTGCAATTTCTGAGGCTGCAGCAGAGGTAACTCTGGGTCTTCCTTTCCTGTGGCGGTCCTCATGAGAGCCAGTTTCAACGTAGCGCTTGATGGTTTTTGCAACTGCACTTGAAGAAACTTTCAAAGTTCTTGACTGTTGTTTCACTTTGCTTATTTGAGCTTTTCTTGCCATAATATAGACTTGGTCTTTTACCAAATAGGGCTATCTTCTCTATACCACCCCTACCTTGTTACAACACAACTGATTGACACCTGTTAACTGAAATGCGTTCCAGGTGACTACCTCATGAAGCTGGTTGAGAGAATGCCAAGAGTGTGCAAAGCTGTCATCAAGGCAAAGGGTGGCTACTTTGAAGAATCTCAAATATAAAATATATTTTTATTTGATTTAAACTTGTTTGGTTACTATGTGATTCCATATGTGTTATTTCATAGTTTTGATGTTTTCACTATTATTCTACAATGTAGAAAATAGTAAAAATAAAGAAAAACCCTTGAATGAATAGGTGTGTCCAAACTTTTGACTGGTGCTGTATGTCTCGCTGCCAAGAGCCTAGGGCCGAAATGTCCCTCATTGTTTTGAAACTTTGTATCAACAAATCTTTTTTTTTATTAAATGGAGAATGTCTCATCTCAACTTCTGATGTATTATTTGATTATTTAAGGGAGCACCTCTTCTCCAGTTGTTCGAACACAAAACCCTTTTTTGCCTTGCCAACTACCTATCTAATTTATTTATATGATAATATAGGATTATTAGATTACAATCATGACATTTCCTCTGCTGCTGCAGACATTGAGGCTTCAGTTTCTCCTCGATATTGGATTAACCTGATAAATCCTAACAATAGAAAGAGTATCCATGGTAACAGCAGTATTATCTAATAAGATATGAGCTGCCTTCAAAACTAACAATAGCCCGGATAAGATGAGGGTAGATAGAGTGCATAGAGAATTTCTTGTCAAACTGTACATGTTGACACATGGACATTCATAGTGAACAACAGTGAGCTTGAATTTGACATACCAGACAGACGAGAGGTACTGGTTCTCGGTTGCGAACCAAATGGCATACTATTCAATACATAATGCACTACTTGTGACCAGACTCCTATGGGCTCTGTTGAAAGTGTGTGCACTATATAGGGAATAGGGGGCCATTTGGGATGCCTTAGTTCCACACAAAGAATGACCTCATCTTTAATGGCAGTGCAGCCAGAGATCTGGAATAATGTCACTGCTCTCAGGATGTGACATCAGGGCTTTGGGCATATATAAAATAGATGTCACGCTGGTATAAAGGATTTGTAGACAGGGGCACGAAAACATAATAATAATACACCCAAAACAAACACGTATACAAAACACTGGGATGTACTCAAACCAAAGAAAGAGGGTAAACCTCGCTGAACGACCTGGTACCCGTAATACACAATGCACAAAACATGCAGCACAGAAGCTGTAACAACGCACAGGTACTCACACGACCAACGGACATGGGAACAATAACCGACAAGGACAATGGGGAACAGAGGGCACATATAAACACATAAAAAAATAAACATCCCTTCTTCAGGACCCCGTCTTTCAAAGATAATTCGTAAAAATCCAAATAACTTCACAGATCTTCATTGTAAAGGGTTTTAACACTGTTTCCCATGCTTGTTCAATGAACCATAAACAAGTAATGAACATGCACCTGTGGATCGATCATTAAGACGCTAACAACTTACAGACGGTAGAAAATTAAAGTCACAGTTATGAAAACTTAGGACACTAAAGAGGCCTTTCTACTGACTCTGAAAAACACCAAAAGAAAGATGCCCAGGGTCCCTGCTCATCTGCGTGAACATGCCTTAGGCATGCTGCAAGGAGGCATGAGGACTGCAGATATGGCCAGGGCAATAAATTGCAATGTCCATACTGAGACACCTAAGACAGCGCTACAGGGAGACAAGACAGACAGCTGATCGTCCTCGCAGTGGCAGACAACGTGTAACCACACTTTTACAGGATCGGTACTTCTGAACATCACACCTGTGGGACAGGTACAGGATGGCAACAACAACTTCCTGAGTAACACCAGGAACGCACAATCCCTCCATCAGTGCTCAGACTGTCCGTTATAGGCTGAGAGAGGCTGGACTGAGGGCTTGTTGGCCTGTTGTAAGGCAAGTCCTCACCAGCACAAACCCACCGTCGCTGGACCAGACAGGACTGGCAAAAAGTGCTCTTCACTGACGAGTCGAGGTTTTGTCTCACCAGGGGTGATGGTTGGATTCACGTTTATTGTCAAAGGAATGAGCGTTACACCGACGCCTGTACTCTGGAGCGGGATCTATTTGGAGGTGGAGGGTCCGTCATGGTCTGGGGCGGTTTGTCACAGCATCATCGGACTGAGCTTGTTGTCATTGCAGGCAATCTCAACACTGTGCGTTACAGGGAAGACATCCTCCTCCCTCATGTGATAACCTTCCTGCAGGATCATCCTGACATGACCCTCCAGCATGAGAATGCCACCAGCCGTACTGCTCGTTCTGTGTGTGATTTCCTGCAAGACAGGAATGTCAGTGTTCTGCCATGGCCAGCGAAGAGCCCGGATCTCAATCCCATTGAGAACGTCTGGAACCTGTTGGATCGGAGGGTGAGGGCTAGGGCCATTCCCCCCAGAAATGTCCAGGAACTTGCAGGTGCCTTGTTGGAAGAGTGGGGTAACATCTCACAGCAGAACTGGCAAATCTGGTGCAGTCCATGAGGAGGAGATGCACTGCAGTACTTAATGCAGCTGGTGGCCACACCAGATACTGACTGTTACTTTTGATTTTGACCCACCCTTTGTTCAGGGACACATTATTTCATTTCTGTTAGTCACATGTGTGCGGAACTTGTTCAGTTTATGTCTCAGTTGTTGAATCTTGTTATGTTCATACAAATATTTACACATGTAAAGTTTGCTGAAAATAAACGCAGTTGATAGTGAGAGGATGTTTCTTTTTTTGCTGAGTTTATAACATACTAATCAGGGAAAATGGGAACCAGGTGTGTGTAATCAGACAAGACAGTCCGGGGTTGATGATAATGAATCCAGTTCAGTGAAGCCTAGAAGGCCGGTGACGGCGACCTCCGGAACTGGTGAACAGAATGAGCAGCAGTACCGGGGGATCTGTGACAGTAGAGTATGTATTCACTGTGATCTGACCATCTGAGAAGGAGAAAGGGAAAACCAGAACAGCACTGAACTAAACTAGTGCCTGTCTTTGGATTAAGGTCAGGATGATTCAGAGCTAGTATCTTATCACACAGACAGTATGACCCCCTTCCTGTTCCCATACTAGAATGGGGACTGTTGTGAAGACAGTATGACCCCCTCCCCCTTCCCATACTAGAATGGGGACTGTTGTGAAGACAGTATGACCCCCTCCCCCTTCCCATACTAGAATGGGGACTGTTGTGAAGACAGTATGACCCCTTCCCATACTAGAATGGGGACTGTTGTAAAGAGTATGACCCCTTCCCATACTAGAATGGGGACTGTTGTAAAGACAGTATGACCCTCTTCCCCTTCCAGTACTAGAATGGGGACTGTTGTAAAGACAGCATGACCCCCTTCCCATACTAGAATGGGGACAGTTGTGAAGACAGTAATGACCCCCTTCCCCTTCCCTAGAATGGGGACTGTTGTAAAGACAGTATGACCCCCTCCACCTTCCCATACTATAATGGGGACTGTTGTTGGCTGGTTTCCATCTGGTTGCTGGCACTGGGAGAGGTGGAACGCTGGGAAATGGCCCCTTCATTATAGAGACATGCACTATACACACACAGACAGTAACACACACGCACACACACACACACACACACACGCACACACACACACACGCACGCACGCACACACACACACACACACACACACACACACACACACACACACACACACACACACACACACACACAGAGAACAGGGTTTAGCAGAAGGTCAACAGAACTAAACAGACTTGAGATTCGAGTGGGTCCAGAAGCAGCGTGACATAATATTTCATAATACCGCCAAACACAAACGCTACAGTAAGGCTCTCTGCAGAGGACCTTCCTTTTTGGCCCAGAGTATGTTATTCCTGGAGCGGAGCAGTATTTTGGATCATGTACCTGGAAAATTAGATCAACAGTGAGTTATGGATGGCCATGGTTATTAAAGTTTCAGTGTGTTTTATTTCACTAGCCTGTCATGACATGGGTGTTTTCAAAAAGTGGCTAATTGACACAAATCACTGTCCTCGTCAGAGAGGAGGTGTACATAATGTACTGTGTATTACTGTGAATAACACAGTGTATCACAGTGTCACACAAGCAGCTGAACAAGTATCAATTACACAGCACTTTATCTATGAGCTCGACTTGTTCTTAGGCTATGAGCTCATCATGTTCTTGGGCTATGAGCTCATCATGTTCTTAGGCTATGAGCAAATAGGATACAATATAATAAAACAGTCTGATAGAATGTAAACATCAGTTTATGATGATTAATAGTCTTATACGCTTAGTGTGACACTACAAACATGAAGAGCTCAGTGTTAATTACTAAGCTTTCTTATGTAATCTCCTGGGGGTTCTTTCCTCCTGCCTGCGACCGATTCTCTTTCCCAGAGCAAGAGCAGGAGCCTGCTTTTACTGCAGTGTGACTGTGTGACTGTGTGTGTGTGTGTCTCCCCTTCTCTCTGTTTCTGCATGTCTCTGTCTGAACGTGTGTGTGTTGTGTCTCCGAGTGTGTCTATGTGTGTGTGTGTGTGTGTGTGTGTGTGTGTGTGTGTATGTGTGTGTGTGTGTGTGTGTGTGTGTGTGTGTGTGTGTGTGTGTGTGTGTGTGTGTGTGTGTGTGTGTGTGTGTGTGTGTGTGTATGTGTGTGTGTTACCGTCTGTGTGTGTATAGTGCATGTCTCTATAATGAAGGGGCCATTTCCCAGCGTTCCACCTCTCCCAGTGCCAGCAACCAGACGCAAACCAGCCAGCAACCTTAAAGACACAAAGAGCCTGGCTGGTCTGGGCCAGGGGCTGGGGCTGGTCTGGGGCTTGGCGACAGCTTGGAGCACTCAGCTGTGACAGAGAGTGAGAGAGAGTAGAGAGAGTGTGTTGGGGGGAGCAGAGGCTTAGAGTGAGGCCTACTCAGGGTCCAGTGATAGCAGCAGAAGGAACCGTGTCTAAAATCCAGATGAAACTTTGTTTGGAGATTAGGACCAGCAGTACTCTGGGTCAGCTGCTTATGTTTGGCTCAATGCGGTGAAGTCGTGAAAGAGCTCTTACTTGTGTGAACAAATGCCTATTTTTACAACAAACTCACACCAGAGGAAGGAAGAGATCACCCCATGTGAGAATTGCCTGGTGGCTGGCCAGGGAAAATGAGGTTGTCATGAACATAAATGGTATTTTGGGAATGAAAAAGGATGATTTCATTGGCTGCTGGCAATTTTTGGTTTGTTGATGTAGCACATTATTCTAGCCTGGGTCAGTCTGTTTCTGCTCTCTAAAACTCCTTACGGAGTTGTGTTTGGCTTGACAATGGCAGTGGAGTAGGCAACAGCACGGACAGATCTGGGACCAGGTCCCGGTCAAAAGTAGTGCACTATATAGGGAATAGGGTGCCATTTGGGACGCACTGTAGTCTAGCAGTAGAGGCTGTTGTCTTACATGAGTCGTCAGTATTGATGCTGCTAGTCTCTTCTCTTTATTCCCATTTTTCTCCACAGACACCATGTTCACTTCTTCCTCTGCATTTCTGTTGTTTTTCTATTTCAGTTGAAAGAGAGGTCGTTCAGAAGAGGACCTTCACACGATGGATGAATCTGCATTTGGAGAAGGTAAGTCAGTCTACAGATCAGGATTTGGATCAATTGCGTTTCAATTGAAACGAAAATGTCCTACAATGCTTCTTTGTGAGAAATAATTGTAATTGTAATTTCGGGTTAACTTCCTGAATTGACTGAATTGAAATGGAATTGACCCCAACCCTGCTACATGTAAAATAACCCTAGGTTCAGGAAATAGTCTGCGTACTTCAGTTTGTGGTGAGATAAACTTCATTTTAGGGATTTCTCTTTCAACAACAACGAAATCCCTATAATTAAGTATATCTCACCACAAACAGGAGTACACAGACTAATTCCTGAACCTAGGGTTATTTAAGGTGTCAGAAGCATCTCATTTGTATTTTACTGCCTTCTCTCTGACAACACTTTGAGTCTATCCCTCACACAAACAAATAGTTGTTGCCTCTCCCTCTGCCGTATAAATGATAGATGGATGCAGAGGAACTGCTAGTGCAAAGAAAGACAACATAACAAATGAATTAGTCAGTAAATGCTAATCTGATGGAACGTGTAGATGCTATCTGTCTGTAATAGAGTGGATTTACTTCCCCCTGATGCTGTACAGGTGGTACTGTGGCTGCATCTCAAAATGGCAACCTTTTCCTTATATAGGGTCCATAGGGCTCTGGTCAAAAGTAGAGCACTATAAAGGGAATAGGGTGCCGCAGACATCAGTCATCAGTCATCAGACATCAGTCATCATACATCAGTCATCAGTCATCAGTCATCAGACATCAGTCATCATACATCAGTCATCAGTCATCAGTCATCAGACATCATACATCAGTCATCAGTCATCAGTCATCATACACCAGTCATCATACATCAGTCATCAGTCATCAGACATCATACATCAGACATCAGACATCAGTCAGTCATCAGACATCAGTCATCAGTCATCATACATCAGTCATCAGACATCAGACATCAGTCATCAGACATTAGTCATCATACATCAGTCATCAGACATTAGTCATCATACATCAGACATCAGACATCAGTCAGTCATCAGACATCATACATCAGTCATCAGTCATCAGTCATCATACACCAGTCATCATACATCATACATCAGACATCAGTCATCAGACATCAGTCATCAGACATCAGTCATCATACATCAGTCATCAGTCATCAGTCATCAGACATCAGTCATCATACATCAGTCATCAGTCATCAGTCATCAGACATCATACATCAGTCATCAGTCATCAGTCATCATACACCAGTCATCATACATCATACATCAGACATCAGTCATCAGACATCATACATCAGACATCAGACATCAGTCAGTCATCAGACATCAGTCATCATACATCAGTCATCAGACATCAGACATCAGTCATCAGACATTAGTCATCATACATCAGTCATCAGACATTAGTCATCATACATCAGACATCAGACATCAGTCAGTCATCAGACATCATACATCAGTCATCAGTCATCAGTCATCATACACCAGTCATCATACATCATACATCAGACATCAGTCATCAGTCATCAGACATCAGACATCAGACATCAGTCAGTCATCAGACATCAGTCATCAGTAATCATACATCAGTCATCAGACATCAGTCATCAGTCATCAGTCATCAGTCATCATACATCAGTCATCATACATCATACATCAGACATCATACATCAGACATCAGTCAGTCATCAGACATCATACATCAGTCATCAGTCATCAGTCATCATACACCAGTCATCATACATCATACATCAGACATCAGTCATCAGTCATCAGACATCATACATCAGACATCAGTCAGTCATCAGACATCAGTCATCAGTCATCATACATCAGTCATCAGACATCAGTCATCATACATCAGTCATCATACATCATACATCAGACATCAGTCATCAGACATCATACATCAGTCATCAGTCATCATACATCATACAACATACATCAGACATCAGACATCATACATCAGTCATCAGACATCAGTCATCAGACCTCAGTCATCAGACATCAGTCATCAGTCATCAGTCATCAGTCATCAGACATCATACATCAGTCATCAGTCATCAGTCATCAGACATCATACATCAGTCATCAGACATCAGTCGTCATACATCAGACATCAGTCATCAAACATCAGTCATCATAGATCATACATCAGTCATCAGTCATCAGACATCATACATCAGTCATCAGACATCAGACATCAGTCGTCAGACATCAGTCGTCATACATCAGTCATCAGACATCAGTCATCAGTCATCATACATCAGTCATCAGACAATCAGTCATCATACATCATACATCAGACGTCAGTCACCAGTCACCATGCATCATACATCAGTCATCATACATCAGTCATCATACATCAGACATCAGTCATCATACATCAGACATCAGTCATCAGACATCAGTCATCAGACATCAGTCCTCATACATCAGACATCATCCATCAGACATCAGTCATCATACATCATACATCAGTCATCAGATATCATACATCAGACATCAGTCATCATACATCATACATCAGTCATCAGATATCATACATCATACATCAGTCATCAGACATCAGTCATCATACATCAGACATCAGTCATCAGATATCATACATCATACATCAGTCATCATACATCAGACGTCAGTCATCATACATCAGTCATCAGACATCATACATCAGTCATCATACATCAGTATTCATACATCAGACATCAGTCATCAGTCTTCATATATCATACATCAGTCGTCATACATCAGACGTCAGACATCAGTCATCAGACATCAGACAAACTCACTTTAGCTGTTGAGCATCATCAAAGGAAGACTGAAATGTGTTTACATTTTTACATCATCAAGGCTGTTGAAAGATGAACTCTCCTCTCCTCAGTGCACTCCTCCGATGGAGGTGAATGACCTGTTCAGAGATATCCAGGATGGAAGGATACTCATGGCCCTGCTGGAGGAACTGTCTGGATGCAAGCTGGTGAGATTTCCCTTTTAAACAATATTACACCATCCACAGTGTATTCAGATGTTAGTGGTGGTTTGTTGATTCATGTGTATGCATTCCAAATGGCACCCTATTCCCTATGGGCACTATGTAGGGAGGTAGTGCTGATTAATGACTGGGGTGTGTCACACATTTCACCCTATTACCCTATTACCTAACCAAAGCCCTGGGGGCCCTGGTTAAAAGTAGTGCACTATATATGGAATAGGGTGCAATTTGTGAGGCAAGCCATGGATATGCTAGATATGGAGAAGTCGTGTGTTAAAGATTGTGTTTGAGTTTGTTATCAGTAGCTAACAAGACACCTGTTGATCATTGTATGGTTGATGTCCTCCACCAGCTTCATGGATGGAAGCAGTCCTCACATCGTATCTTCAGACTGAACAACATTGCTAAGGTCCTTACCTTCCTGGAGGAGAGAAATGTGAGTATCACAGCCAATCACCTATGAATATCGCAGCCAGTCACCTATGAATATCGCAGCCAATCACCTATGAATATCACAAGACAATTTTTGAAATCTTGCTTAAAGCACTAGCCAGTCCCACCAGAATTTCGCAGGGATTTTTGTGATATTTGTGGGTAATAATGCTTGATATTGCTGCGGCAGTTCTGACATTTTGCATGGCAATATGAAATGGTTTTGTCCAATTTGTCGCGAAAATGCGCCGACGAGTAAAAAGGTTTCGACGGTGATGGGTTCATTTTATGCGATAATATTGTGATGATTTTACTGTTTTATGCAGAAACATTGCGGTGATAGGTAAAATTTGCAGGCCCTCTCATAATATGCAGGAATTGTTGATTTTCCACAAAAATGTGCAATCGCAAAATTGCGAAATCTAGAAAGGACTAACTAGCATACCACAACTGTCTAAACCTCCTGTTGATTGATTGGATTGTTTACCTGGGTGTGTTTACCTGCACAGGTGAAGCTGGTCAGTATTGACGCTGCAGATGTTGCCGATGGCAACTCTTCCATCGTTCTTGGACTCATCTGGAATATCATCCTGTTTTTCCAGGTAAACTCTCTCTCTCTCTTTCCTTCTCTTTCTCTTGCTCTTCTTACCTCTGTCTTTCCACTGCTCGCTCTCTCGCCCTCTCTCTAGAAGATATTCAAATCATGAAATAAGGGCCTCCTCTGTCTCTCAGATCAAGGAGCTGACAGGGAACATTAAGAGTCAGTTCCCCTCGTCCTCTAGCCTCTCCTCGCTCCCCACCAGCTCAGACTCCGACACCTCCCACTCCAGCACGCCCTCCTTCGAGAGACCGCGCTCCATCGCCATGAGGGATCATGGGAAGCCCATCAAGACACTCCTGCAGTGGGTCCAGAGACGAACCCGGAAGTGAGTGGTGATTGGACAGCAATCATATATCAAATTCATAAGAGATGATCTCACAAATTGGATAGTTTATTTGATTAGCCTGAAAACCTAGTACAGGCAACAGTAAATACAGTAATATACATACACACAAGTTTGAAAGTTTGATTGCAATGCAGTTTTTCCAGACATCGTGTTTAAGTGTTGTCAGTTGTTGCTGACTTGCTGAGTCCTCTCTGTCTGTCTGTCTGTCTGTCTGTCTGTCTGTCTGTCTGTCTGTCTGTCTGTCTGTCAGGTATGGTGTGGCGGTGCAGGACTTTGGGAAGAGCTGGACCAGTGGGCTGGCCTTCCTGGCTGTCATTAAGTCTATAGACCCCAGCCTGGTGGACATGAGGAGAGCTCTGCTGAGGACAGCCAGGGAGAACCTAGAGGAGGCCTTCAGGACAGCCCACTACAGCCTGGGCATACCCAGACTACTGGATCCAGAGGGTAAACTATTCAATTCCAACTCAGTTCAATTAAATAAGACTTTATTCATTCCCACAAGGGGCAAATATTCTAGCCTGGTCTCAGATCAGTGTGTGCTGTATAGCTAACTCCTATGGCTGTTGTCATGCCAAACTGTTTGACATGACAGTGGTCATAGATATTAGTTGACAAGACAGCACAAGCAGATCTGGATCCGGGCTACAATTATGCTGGACAAGCAGTGTACATTTTCCACTAGTCTGTTGTCCTTCTGTTATAATTCTCACTTTAATATTTGCATAGACGTGACCATCAACCCTCCAGACGAGCAGTCCATCATGACCTATGTGTCCCAGTTCCTCGAGCACTTTCCTGGGATGGAGGAGGTGAGAGAGGCTGCATAGAGTGCATAGGGGTCTGGCCAAAAGTAGTGCACCATATGGGATATGTAGTATAAACAAACCATAGGTGACACTCTCTCTCTCTCTCTCTCTCTCTCTCTCTCTCTCTCTCTCTCTCTCTCTCTCTCTCTCTCAGCCCCAGGAAAATGCATCTGATGTGATACAGAGGAGTGTGTCGTCGGGCAGACTCAGCTGTCGTGTCAACGACTCCTCCCACGACCTGAGGAACGGCGTCCACCGGAGCCGGGACAGAGAGAGGCCCTACGTGGTCCGGAGAGACTGGGTCCAGCCTCCGCCCAAAATCTTAATCTCCTCCGTCTCTGAGGATCTCAAGTCTCCTACTTCCCCGGTCGCAGTGGAGCGCTCCTGGGTCAACGAGGGCTCGTCGGTTGGGTCCACCCCCAGCCCTGTCTTCACTGTCTCCACCTCCAGCTCCCCGCAGCCCTCCTTCGTCGACTCGGTCATCGGCTCTGTGTCTTGCGACTCACCAATCAGTGACTCTGTCATCGGTTCACCAGACTCCTGCTGGGAGGGCCATCCAAACGAGGCAGTGACTCCAGACAGGTTTGTGGAGAGCCGTAGCGATGGGTCGCTATGCGACAGCGGGCTATCCTGGGACATGAGCATCCCTCCCTCTACCCCCCACGGGGTCACGCCTGACCTGGAGGAACCGTTGCCCTCGGTTATGGGGCTGACAGGGAAACCCCAGGATGGGGAGATGTTTGTTGACGAGGCAAACTACTCTCTAAACTCGTTGGTGAGCACACATTACAGATCCAGAACACGCCCAGAGAAAGAGGAGGACGGGGGGGAGAAAGAGGAGGACGGGGGGGAGAGAGAGGAGGACGGGGGGGAGAAAGAGGAGGACGAGGGGGAGAAAGAGGAGGACGAGGGGGAGAAAGAGGAGGACGGGGGGGAGAAAGAGGAGGACGGGGGGGAGAGAGAGGAGGAGGAGTATAACTACATTCTGGACCTGAGTGAGGACAAGGCAGCCAAGCAGGAGCCTGATCAAAGAGAAGGAAATAACAAGTACAGGTCAAGTACAGGTCAGAGTAACAGCGTTAACAAGGAGCAGGGGTGGCCATCTTTAGATCTCTCTGACGAGCCTCAGGAAACTGACTCTGACCAGAAGGGGGAGAGTGTGTGTGAGGGTGAGAGTGTGTGTGAGGGTGAGAGTGTGTGTGGGGGTGAGAGTGTGTGTGAGGGTGAGAGAGGAGGAGCTGTGTGTTCTCCACAACATGAGAAAATCAGCCAATCAAAGCAGGGCTCTGACATCACACATCAGGAGACCCCCGACCTGCATGAAGAGCCCAATCAACGGGACACAGACAGGACATCAGAATGTGCCAAGAAGGAAACGGCGGAACCATCTAGAGATTCCAGGAAGGCTGGAAACCCTGAGGAAGAGTTAGCTAAGGAACATTCTGATAAATCAGAGGGTCAAAGTGATGTGACTGACAGAGTGGAGACGGAACACAGACAGACTACTTCTCTGTCAGAGAGGGACAGCGATGGGGAGCGGTCCCTGGAGGGGTCAGAGGAAAGGCACAAGCAGGTCACAGAAGAGTCTGAAACACAAGAGAAGATAACAGATGTTCAGAACAGCCACGTAGAGTCACAGGAGAACACTACGACACAGGTTGATGATGTCACAGAGTCAATGCATCCACAACCGTATATGGAAATGGACCAGAGTCGGAACATCCTGGGGGGCACCTCAGAACAATGTCTGGACCCGGTGGAGCAGAGCCATACTGGGACAACTCCTGCCTGCACAGATGGTGGGCAGAGTTCCACATTCCTAACAGAGGCCGGTAAGGAAGGGATCCTGAGCCCAGAGATAGAAGCGGAGGCTGGGGATGAAGACATGTGTGGGCACCCTGGAGGTTGCTTGGTTGAGAGGACTGGAAAGTGTGAGAGAGCCTCTTGTGTTGGAGATGCTGACGTGAATGTAGTAGCTCCTGAGGAGAAGAGAGTCGCAGAAAAGGAACATGACTGGGTGGATGGGTCTGGGACCACAGACAACACAGAGACCGTAGTGGAGGTCCCCCATCAGTGCACGCCAGTTTCCATTATACCCCTTGACATGGTGTACTACCCCCACTATGACGTCCCCATCTCCCAGGTGATTGAGGCTTTTGTGGAGAATAACCCTGGATCGGTCATCACTGGGCTGGTTCCTCAGTCTCCTCTCTTTGACACAAACACCCAGAGCCAGGCTGTACTGCATAGCCAGGAGGAGAGAGACTCAGATAAGGACACAGGGGATCATACTGATGGCGGTCATAGTGAGACAGAGGCCTCTGCTGTTGAAGAGACAGGGGACAAAATGGCCGACACAGAACAGAGTGAAACCAAGCCTGTGAATATGACCTATACAGACACTGAGAGGAGAAGTGCTTGGGAGTCTGAAAGTGAACCAATGGACTTGTTCTATACAGACAGTGATGCTGACGAGAGTTCTAGATGGGCCCTTGAGGAGCCAATGACAGTGAGCGACACTCTGGAGCCAATGGATCTGTTCTACCCGGATACAGATGATTGTGGCCCTGTAGAGGAAGCAGAGAACGACGTGGAGACCTCGCCGTGGTCCTCCTCCTTCAGCAAGTCAGTAGAGACCTGGCCCTCAACCTTCAGTGTGGCAGCGCTACAACCAGCACCGTCCTCAGAACCAGAACCACTGCTAGAGACACACACACAGACACACACAGACTCACACACACACAACACGCTGTATCAAGAGGAACTCTACGAGGTGTCAACCACACAGGAGCAGGATAAGGTAATCCAGTTTTTATGGAAGGCAAGGACAGATCTGTGTGTGTGTGTGTGTGTGTGTGTGTGTGTGTGTGTGTGTGCGTGCGTGCGTGCGTGCGTGCGTCTTTGTGCAGTGACCTGACCTTGTGTATGTACATGGTGATCCAAGCAACACCAGACAACATCAAAACGCTGTGACATTTCTCACATACACAGTAGGTCAGGTCACTGTCTCCATGTAATTCCATTGTGATAGTCTGTCTCAGATTCCATATATGGTGAACTACTTCCATCTGAGACGCAGAGAGATTATGACGTATGGGGCCCGGGTCAAAAGTAGTCCACTATAAAGGGAACTGGATGCTATTTGGGATGTATCCCTGTGTCTGCACTTATTATCGTTATTACCATGTCATCTAGTTTTTCTGTGAGTTTGATAATGTATGTCGTGTTTGTTGCTGTATGTTCTGACCCAGATGTCAACCACCATGAATGATTGATAGGCCAGAGGAGCAGAGGAAGATAGATGGTGTATTTAGAGAGCGCTGCGCCGTGATATACCCTCTGAATCTAGATCACACCATCTGCATAACAAGCTCATATATTTATCAGTAACGCTTGGGCCAGTGAATCAATCATTAGAACGTGATCAGTGAGTTAACGACTTATAGAGTAGTTAGGTGTTAGAGAATTAGTGATATTTTTATGCTACTCTACTCTACAAGTCTCCTTTATCCCAACACCATCCACATTACCAGGTGGTGAGAGGGGGCTCTGGTGGATCAGACCCTCAGGAACGGTGCTCCATGCTAGGTGATCAGGCGGCGGGAGACGGTGCTGTGGTGGGGGTGGAGACCCACCGTGGGCCTGCTGAGAGCAGTGATCTCACCATGACTGACAAGGAGAGGCCTGGCTCTGCTGCTGCTGCTGCCAGAGAAAGCAACGAGACCGTGAGGTAGGAGGCTATTCTTAGCCCCCCTGGTTCAGAAGAGGCTTCGTCCCAAACGGCACCCTACTCCCTCTTATAGTGTACTACTTTTGACCAAGGCTCTGCACAAAACTAGTGCACTATGATAAAAATACAGTAGGTTTCATTTGGGGCACAGCCTGAGAAACTCAACAAAATTACAGCAGTGAAGGACATGACTGTTAGAGCAAATTGCCTTAAAAGTACTCTGGCTGGTCATAGAAATCAGTAGAGGCTCCAAGCAATTCAAGCAATGACTGATTCTGAAATGTTTTATAATAACACTCAAGGGTCTTTTTCCTCTTGGCTTTAATGAGGGAAATGTACTGTATGTTACTTACTGCATGTCGTTGCGCAAACAATAGCTGTAGAAACATGATGTTGTCTTTGTTCTGAATGAGAGCGTTCATACATTTTTAATCTAGCAGAAACATAAACATAGAATAAACTCTCTGTCACTCTCTCTCTCTGTCACTCTCTCTCGCTCGCTCTCTTTCACTCTCTTTCTCTCACTTTCTGAACAGAAGGAACGCTGACAGTGATGGAACCCTAGATGATCAGTGTTCTATGTGTTTTACTCCTCTCCACAAGAGGAAGAACAATGGCTCCAATGAGGTTTGTGGCAAAACATCTCAGATATTTTGTAAGGTAATAGAATTGTTAACCTGTATAATTATTTTACCATTCGAGGAGTTACCTGTTATTTTATCATCATTACTCATGTGTTATGGATTGTAATACTCAACCCTCTGTCCCATAGAACGACAATCAGAAAAGTTTGGCATCCAGCCGAACTCACTGTACCAAGTCTGACACCAGGTATGAATAAGTCAGTAGGTCTCTAGCCCTGAAGGGCTGGGTGGTGCATGGCAGTTATAGGCTCTTCACTGCAAAACAGCGGTTTGTTGCACGAACCGTTGCCCTCTTCCTCTTTTGTCACTGGGTGGGGTGTGGCTCGTCATCTAGTTGTTGCCATGACAACCCTCTTGTGTGAGTGTTGAGGCAATCACAGGAGTCTGAGGGTGTTTTCAAATATAGTCCTCTTTAAAATAACTGATCTCAGTCCTCTTTAAAGTGAACTCTGGGGTAAAAAAAAGTGAAAGAACTCAGTTCTCTTTGTATTCACACTGCCCTTGAGGACTCAACTCTTTTGCCAGTTCACTTCACCTATTTTGTGATCCGAGTCCTCTTTGCAATCACATTACTATGTTTAGAAAGGAAACAAGATCTTTTCCCAACATTCACTCAGTGCACTCTGGGTTTTAACCATGTGCAGGACAAGCCATTCCATTAGAATGTGTTATCAGACAGCTAGATATACACTATATATACAAAATTATGTGGACACCCCTTCAAATGAGTGGATTTGGCTATTTCAGCCACACCAGCTTCCCCAGTCAACTGTAAGGGCTGTTATTTTGACGTGGAAACGTCTAAGAGCAACAACGGCTCAGCCGCAAAGTGTAAAGCCACACAAGCTCACAGAACGGGACTGCCGAGGACTGAAGAGTATAAAAATTGTCTGTCCTCAGTTGCAACACTTACTATCGACTTCCAAACTGCCTCTGGAAGCAAGGTCATCACAATAACTGTTTGTCGGGAGCTTCATGAAATGGGTTTCCATGTCCGAGCAGCCGCACACAAGCCTAAGACCACCATGCGCAATGCCGAACTGCAGCTGGGTGTCCACATACTTTTGTCCATACATACTGACATTTTGGAAGCTGATAGATTATGTTTAGTTAAAATATGAGACAATAGTTGTAATCAGAAGATACTATTAACATGTAAATATTATTGGTTACAGAATAAATAAGAATAAATAACTGCAGATTAAATAATGCTGTAATTGACAATTGTACACCGAATTTAGGCTACTGGCCCTTTAAGAGCTAGAATAGATGTTGTACCCTATGTTGTGGTTCTCACCAGATATATTGTCTTCTCACACTATTCAAACCCCAATAAAATAAACAGCTTCTGAAGTGCTCTCAGCCTATAGATCACATATTGCACACAAATAATCTGAACTAAAAACTCCACACATATTTAGGCATTTCTGTGCATCCTTGACAATCGCTAATCAATATTTTTAAAAAAACAGCACACATTTTATTCTGCACATCATCTTTTCTCTTTTGTGGCACCAATGGAAACGGTGTTGCAGTAGTCTAGTGTGAGGGGTTATAGCAGGGGAAACAGTGTTGCAGTAGTCTAGTGTGAGGGGTTATAGCAGGGGAAACAGTGTTGCAGTAGTCTAGTGTGAGGGGTTATAGCAGGGGAAACAGTGTTGCAGTAGTCTAGTGTGAGGGGTTATAGCAGGGGAAACAGTGTTGCAGTAGTCTAGTGTGAGGGGTTATAGCAGGGGAAACAGTGTTGCAGTAGTCTAGTGTGAGGGGTTATGACAGGGGAAACAGTGTTGCAGTAGTCTAGTGTGAGGGGTTATGGCAGTAGTCTAGTGTGAGGGGTTATAGCCGGGGAAACAGTGTTGCAGTAGTCTAGTGTGAGGGGTTATGGCAGTAGTCTAGTGTGAGGGGTTATAGCAGTAGTCTAGTGTGAGGGGTTATGACGGGAACAGTGTTGCAGTAGTCTAGTGTGAGGGTTTATGACAGTAGTCTAGTGTGAGGGGTTATAGCAGTAGTCTAGTGTGAGGGTTATAGCAGGGGAAACAGTGGTGCAGTAGTCTAGTGTGAGGGGTTATAGCAGGGGAAACAGTGTTGCAGTAGTCTAGTGTGAGGGGTTATGGCAGTAGTCTAGTGTGAGGGGTTATAGCAGGGGAAACAGTGTTGCAGTAGTCTAGTGTGAGGGGTTATGGCAGTAGTCTAGTGTGAGGGGTTATAGCAGTAGTCTAGTGCGAGGGGTTATAGCAGGGGAAACAGTGTTGCAGTAGTCTAGTGTGAGGGGTTATGGCAGTAGTCTAGTGTGAGGGGTTATAGCAGGGGAAACGGTGTTGCAGTAGTCTAGTGTGAGGGGTTATAGCAGTAGTCTAGTGTGAGGGGTTATAGCAGGGGAAACAGTGGTGCAGTAGTCTAGTGTGAGGGGTTATGGCAGTAGTCTAGTGTGAGGGGTTATAGCAGTAGTCTAGTGTGAGGGGTTATAGCAGTAGTCTAGTGTGAGGGGTTATAGCAGGGGAAACAGTGTTGCAGTAGTCTAGTGTGAGGGTTTATGACAGTAGTCTAGTGTGAGGGTTTATGACAGTAGTCTAGTGTGAGGGGTTATAGCAGGGGAAACGGTGCTGTAGTAGTCTAGTGTGAGGGGTTATGGCAGTAGTCTAGTGTGAGGGGTTATGGCAGTAGTCTAGTGTGAGGGGTTATGGCAGTAGTCTAGTGTGAGGGGTTATGACAGTAGTCTAGTGTGAGGGGTTATGGCAGTAGTCTAGTGTGAGGGGTTATAGCAGGGGAAACGGTGTTGTAGTAGTCTAGTGTGAGGGGTTATGGCAGTAGTCTAGTGTGAGGGTTATAGCAGGGGAAACAGTGGTGCAGTAGTCTAGTGTGAGGGTTTATGACAGTAATCTAGTGTGAGGGTTATAGCAGGGGAAACAGTGGTGCAGTAGTCTAGTGTGAGGGGTTATAGCAGGGGAAACAGTGTTGCAGTAGTCTAGTGTGAGGGGTTATGGCAGTAGTCTAGTGTGAGGGGTTATAGCAGTAGTCTAGTGTGAGGGGTTATAGCAGGGGAAACAGTGTTGCAGTAGTCTAGTGTGAGGGGTTATGGCAGTAGTCTAGTGTGAGGGGTTATAGCAGTAGTCTAGTGTGAGGGGTTATAGCAGGGGAAACAGTGTTGCAGTAGTCTAGTGTGAGGGGTTATGGCAGTAGTCTAGTGTGAGGGGTTATAGCAGTATTCTAGTGTGAGGGGTTATAGCAGGGGAATCAGTGTTGCAGTAGTCTAGTGTGAGGGGTTATGGCAGTAGTCTAGTGTGAGGGGTTATAGCAGGGGAAACGGTGTTGCAGTAGTCTAGTGTGAGGGGTTATAGCAGTAGTCTAGTGTGAGGGGTTATAGCAGTAGTCTATTGTGAGGGGTTATAGCAGGGGAAACAGTGTTGCAGTAGTCTAGTGTGAGGGGTTATGGCAGTAGTCTAGTGTGAGGGGTTATAGCAGTAGTCTAGTGTGAGGGGTTATAGCAGGGGAAACAGTGGTGCAGTAGTCTAGTGTGAGGGGTTATGGCAGTAGTCTAGTGTGAGGGGTTATGGCAGTAGTCTAGTGTGAGGGGTTATAGCAGGGGAAACAGTGTTGCAGTAGTCTAGTGTGAGGGGTTATGGCAGTAGTCTAGTGTGAGGGGTTATAGCAGTAGTCTAGTGTGAGGGGTTATAGCAGGGGAAACAGTGTTGCAGTAGTCTAGTGTGAGGGGTTATGGCAGTAGTCTAGTGTGAGGGGTTATAGCAGTAGTCTAGTGTGAGGGGTTATGGCAGGGGAAACAGTGTTGCAGTAGTCTAGTGTGAGGGGTTATAGCAGTAGTCTAGTGTGAGGGGTTATGGCAGTAGTCTAGTGTGAGGGGTTATAGCAGTAGTCTAGTGTGAGGGGTTATAGCAGGGGAAACAGTGGTGCAGTAGTCTAGTGTGAGGGGTTATGGCAGTAGTCTAGTGTGAGGGGTTATAGCAGTAGTCTAGTGTGAGGGGTTATAGCAGTAGTCTAGTGTGAGGGGTTATAGCAGTAGTCTAGTGTGAGGGGTTATAGCAGGGGAAACAGTGGTGCAGTAGTCTAGTGTGAGGCGTTATAGCAGTAGTCTAGTGTGAGGGGTTATGGCAGTAGTCTAGTGTGAGGGGTTATAGCAGTAGTCTAGTGTGAGGGGTTATAGCAGTAGTCTAGTGTGAGGGGTTATGGCAGTAGTCTAGTGTGAGGGGTTATAGCAGTAGTCTAGTGTGAGGGGTTATAGCAGTAGTCTAATGTGAGGGGTTATAGCAGGGGAAACAGTGTTGCAGTAGTCTAGTGTGAGGGGTTATGGCAGTAGTCTAGTGTGAGGGGTTATAGCAGTAGTCTAGTGTGAGGGTTTATGACAGTAGTCTAGTGTGAGGGTTATAGCAGGGGAAACAGTGGTGCAGTAGTCTAGTGTGAGGGGTTATAGCAGGTGAAACAGTGTTGCAGTAGTCTAGTGTAAGGGGTTATGGCAGTAGTCTAGTGTGAGGGGTTATAGCAGTAGTCTAGTGTGAGGGGTTATGACGGGAACAGTGTTGCAGTAGTCTAGTGTGAGGGTTTATGACAGTAGTCTAGTGTGAGGGGTTATAGCAGGGGCAACAGTGTTGCAGTTGTCTAGTGTGTGGTGCAGGAATATTGACAAGGGAACCTGGGGAGCTTTGTGTTCACACTGCCCTAACAGTCCTTTGGAGTGTTCACACTGCCCTAACACTCCTTTGGAGTGTTCACATTGCCCTAACACTCCTTTGGAGTGTTCACATTGCCCTAACACTCCTTTGGAGTCTTCACACTGCACAAAAAAAGGTGTGAAACACTGTGATATTCGACTGATATCATCCCTCCTGTTGTAATAGTGTGAAACGTTTAAATCATGAAATAAATTACAGCCCTCTGGGGAGGGAGATGCCAGACAGATAGTTTGTGTCCCAAATGGCACCCTATTCCTTTTGTAGTGCTCTACTCTTGACCAAGGCCCATAGGGCTCAGCATAGGGAACAGGGTCCCATTTAAGATTCAGCTATAGAGGTATCTGGTATCTGGTGCTCAGGAACAAAGGTGTTATGTTAGTAGTTATTAGGAGGAGCCAGGAGTTTTTCCTTAATATGTGACCTGACTATAGAAACCATCAGGTCCTAGTTATAGCTATGTAGTTTATAACTAGGGCCCATAGTTTTTCCTAGTAATATCCAAACATCCGGACAAATGTATATTATTCATATCAGACAGCTGGGTAACATGAACAACACTTCAAGGAAAATGTTACGGACAGCTGTTCTACGGGCTGGATAAATTAAATCCATCATGGGCTTTTGTTTTGGTATCATTAAAGAAGCCGAGCAGCTTTTCATATTCTAAACCCTTTTTATTTAACCTCTGACCCCTTTTACTACCATGAATAGTAGCTCTGCTGTTGATGTTGACATAAAGAGATAAACTCTCAAGTCTGTTTAGTTCTGTTGACCTTCTGCTAAACCCTGTTCTGTGTGTGTGTGTGTGTGTGTGTGTGTGTGTGTGTGTGTGTGTGTGTGTGTGTGTGTGTGTGTGTGTGTGTGTGTGTGTGTGTGTGTGTGTGTGTGTGTGTGTGTGTGTGTGTGTGTGTGTGTAGCTGGAAGAAGATACAGATTCCAACGTCATTGACAGAGTACTACGTTCTCCTGCTGCTGTGGCTGGTCCTCTACTGTCTGTTGGTGCTGCCACAGATTCACTACAGAGACCTGCCACGCCTTCTGCTCAACCTGGGCAAATGAACACACACACACACACACACACACACACACACACACACACACACACACACACACACACACACACACACAGACAGATACACATGTCATGTACATGTCACACACACGACACATACACAAGCACGTACACACATACACACACTCATTCTCACAGGCATGCATACACACACACACACACTCATTCTCACAGGCATGCACACACACACACACTCATTCTCACAGGCATACACACACACACACTCATTCTCACAGGCATACACACACACACACACTCATTCTCACAGGCATGCACACACACACACACACTTTGCTATCTTCTCCAGTCAACATTGTCCCTCATTCATATCGGCCCTAACCCTTTTCCTTTCAACACATTTCATATCGACAGCAAATTAAGGCTTTTTTTTATTCCAGAATCATTTAAAGGTTTTTAAAGATTCTGCTCTTTGGCTTTTAATGTGGCTTGAACTGATATGCTTACATTGTAAAGACAAAGCTATAACTCTGTATGTTTCTCTGAGTTTATTGATGTACAAAGAGAGAAGTCTTGTAAGAGTCTGTAGGATTGTACAGAACACATTCTTTTAAATGTTTTGTTTTCTGCAATGAGTTTGAATACAGTTTATGAAGCTTTGCAGTGGGCCCATGTATGTAAATGTTGTGGAAAAACATGTTTCAGATTCATCCCTTTATGTCATTTTAGAATTTACACGCCGTTTCATAAGAAAAAGTAAGAAAATGTGTGGTATTTCACAGACGCACAAATATCACATCCAAGACATGCTAACCTCTCACCATTACAATAGCAAGGTAGCTTAGCATTTTCTATCGTACCTCCAAGACATGCTAACCTCTCACCATTACAATAGCAAGGTAGGTTAGCATTTTCTGGGGGGTATGATATTTGTGCGTCTGTAACTTTCTCACTCATCATTATTCACAATTGATTCAAGACTATCCGTAATCATGGTAGCATCCACATTACTTTAGAAGTGTTTAGAAACATATTCTGTAATTATTTACAATAAAAGTGACTCCAAATGACACAACACATTATTTACCATTAATTTCTATTGGGTGCAAAGTAATCTGAAACACAACCAAAACAAACAGAAAATGCTTGATGTAATCACTGTGTGCTAGGAATATGGGACCAAATACTAAACTTTTGACTACTTTAATACACATATAAATCAATTTGTCCCAATACTTTTGGTCCCCTAAAATGGGGGTACTATGTAAAAAAAAGTGCTGTAATTTCTAAACGGTTCACCCAGTATGGATAAAAATGCTCAAATTAAAGCTGACCGTCTGCACCTTAACCTCATAGTCATTGTATCATTTCCAATCCAAAGTGCTGGACTACAGAGCCAAAACAACATAAAAAAATGTCACTGTCCCAATACTTTTGGAGCTCACTGTATTTACACATTTGAGATAAAGCACAAATTTCATTGGGCGATGAACCTCTAGAAGGTACTACTTGTCTTACAAGAATCTCTCAGTGGATTCTGCAGAGGTTTGAGACGGTGTCAGTTGTGAGGCTTGAGAGGGTGTCAGTTGTGAGGCTTGGAGGGTGTCAGTTGAGAGGCTTGGACGGTGTCAGTTGAGAGGCTTGGAGGGTGTCAGTTGAGAGGCTTGGAGGGTGTCAGTTGTAAGGCTTGGAGGGTGTCAGTTGAGAGGCTTGGACGGTGTTAGTTGAGAGGCTTGGAGGGTGTCAGTTGAGAGGCTTGGAGGGTGTCAGTTGTGAGGCGTGGAGTGTGTCAGTTGTGAGGCGTGGAGTGTGCCAGTTGAACTTTTTGAAACACAGTGTGTGAACTGCCAAAGATACAGTGTTTGGAATGCTGAATATAAAATAGTAAACTCACCACTATAAGTTAACACACAGAGGAACTAGTTATGAAGTGACAATATTGGTTTACTAATAATATGTTGCTCTTATATTTGAAGGATTTTAAGAATGCTGAAGCATATCAATATTTGTCATGTCTAAGGATACGTTGGAAGTACAGTATATTAAGGCATTTTTTAAGTTTAATGATTAATTCTGTTAAATAGTTATGTTTGTATGCCTGTGGGTTGTTTTTTAAACTGCTGTGATTGATTCAGCTGTGCTTGAGCTTGTAAAAGTCCTTTTAATAAAAAGAGAATGGTTTATGAAATGTTTCTTTAGAAATGTTTTTTTAACAATGTCTGTAATTAAGTAATGTACTATGATAAACATTTTATTTAAATCTGCTTTTGTTTTTACAGCCACCTGAATCTTCAAAATAATTCCTCCAACTAGCACAGAATTCCTATGAAATAAGATTGTATTTGTCACATGCGCCGAATACAACAGGTGTAGACTATACCATGAAATGCTTATTTACGATCCCTTTCCCAACAATGCAGAGTTAAAAAGTACCAAAAATGTGCTAAATAAAAAAAGGAAATAGTAACACAATAAAATAATAATAACAAGACTATAAACAAGGACTTACCGGTACCGAGTCAATATGCAGGGATACGAGGTAATTGAGGTAATTATGCAGGTAAGGGTAAAAGTGACAAGGCAATCAGGATAGATAATAAACAGAGTAGCAGCAATGTATGCAAAGAGTGAAAGTGTGAGTGTGTGTGCGGTGTCAATATGTGTGAGTGTGTGTGCGGTGTCAGTGTGTGTGTGTGCATGCGTGCGTGCGTTGGTGTCAGTGTAGTTGTGTGAGTGTGTAGGAACACTTTCACCAACAGAATGGTGAATTTATAACATGTGTGTAGGCTATGTGTAAAAGCCACATGATACATATAGGACTTCCTGTACAAAAGGGGATTTTAACAGCCTTATATGTGCATTTTGATTAAATAGGTTGCCTATACAGACATTGCATGTCTTAGTGAGATCTAGATGGGTTGTGTGGAGGTCTGCATGATCAAGGGACACAATACATACTTCCTTGTGAATGAAGTGACCTGGGAAGAACTCAGAGAGGGCGTCGTACTTTTGTATCGGAACCCAGTCTGTCAAGTGCAATAAAGGACGTCTTGCCCTTTTGTCTGTTGTGTGATTTATTTGATCAAGATGTTTTTAATGCGTAACGCATGAGTAGAAGTCACAGCTCACAGCATTTCATTGTAGCTTATGGCATGTATTCGCATGTTCAGATATACGTTGGAAGTGTGTTTGGGAACATTCTAGTCACTGCCCCTGAACTTAAAAAGGCCTGCAGTGCCTTTTGCCTTCCCTTGAAGCCGATTGCGAACCTCCTGCTGTCAGATAAGTCCTTTTTGTAATTCAATATAATCAGAGTAAATCTAGGATGAGGTGTCAATAATTTTCGGTTCATTCTAATGTAATAACATAAATTGCCATCGGTTGCAAGAAATTATCTGGGTCCGTGTGTATCACGTCTCATAGTAGGACTGCTAATTTATGATCAGTTTAGCCTTTTAGATCACAATGAATAGGATTACATGGACAGGGGTGAACTGATCCCAGGCCTCAGTAACCTTGTGTATTCTGCCATCTAGAGGACAGCATAACCAGATGATTTGACACAAACAGAATGCATTTCACTAAGCCTATATTTTTGGTGTACATGTACAGTGAGGTCCAAAAGTAATTTCACAGTGACACATTTGTTGTTGTTCTGGCTTGGATTGGTGCTTTAATTTGAGGGTATTTTCATCCATTTCGGGTGAACCGTTTAGAAATTACAGCACTTTTTGTATATAGTCCGTTCATTTTAGGGAACCAAAAGTATTTGGACAATTTCACTTATATGTGTACTAAAGTAGTCAAAAGTTTAGTATTTGGTCCTATATTCCGAGCACAAAATAACTACATCAAGCTTGTGACTCTACAAACTTGTTGGATGCATTTGCAGTTTGTTTTGGTTGTGTTTCAGATTATTTTGTGCCTAATAGAAATTAATAGTAAATAATGTATTGTGTCATTTTGGAGTCACTATTATTGTAAATAAGAATAGAATATGCACTGTGTACCAAACATTAGGAACCCCTTGCACCCCTACAAGGTGTCCACAGGGATGCTGGCCCATGTTGACTGCAATGCTTCCCACAGTAAAGTTGGATGGATGTCCTTTGGAAAACCGGGCAGCATTGCAGTTCTTGACACAAACCGGTGCGCCCAGAACTTACTACCATACCCTGTTCAAAGGCACTTCAATCTTTTGTCTTGCTCATTCACCCTCTGAATGGCACACATACACAATCCATGTCTCAATTGTCTACACTGATTGAAGTGGATTTAACAAGTGACATCAATAAGGGCTCATCGCTTTCACCTGGATTCACCTGGTCAGTCTACGTCATGGAAAGACAGACTGACAGGATCGGTGTGTTCCCCGCGGGACGGTTG
Organism: Oncorhynchus clarkii lewisi; assembly: GCF_045791955.1. Taxonomy (NCBI): domain Eukaryota; kingdom Metazoa; phylum Chordata; class Actinopteri; order Salmoniformes; family Salmonidae; genus Oncorhynchus; species Oncorhynchus clarkii. The sequence goes on along the minus strand of NC_092171.1, from coordinate 33,215,283 downwards.
AGCTAAGGTAGGCTAATGCGATTAGCGTGAGGTTGTAAGTAACATGAACATTTCCTAGGACATAGACATATCTGATATTGGCAGAAAGCGTAAATTCTTGTTAATCTAACTGCACTGTCCAATTTATAGTAGCTATTACAGTGAATGAATACCATGCTATTGTATGAGGAGAGTGCACAGTAATGAACTTGAAAAGTTATTAATAAACCAATTAGGCACATTTGAGCAGTCTTGATTCAACATTTTGAACAGAAATGCAATGGTTCATTAGATCAGTCTAAAACTTTGCACATCCATCCATTATGGCCTTTCTCTTGCATTTCAAAGATGATGGTACAGAATTATTATTTTTTTAAATCATGTTTTTTCTTTGTATTATCTTTTACCAGATCTAATGCACTACATTCTCCTACAATAATTTCACATTTCCACAAACTTCAAAGTTTCCTTTCAAATGGTATCAAGAATATGCATATCCTTGCTTCAGGTCCTGATCTACAGGCAGTTAGATTTGGGTATGTCATTTTAGGTGAAAGTTGGAAAAAAGCTTCCGGTTTAATAATGTTTTGTATATTCAGTGTATTTCTGATAATACTTCTACATTAATGTGGATGCTTCCATGATTACGGATAATCCTGAAAGAATCGTGAATCATTATGAGTGAGAAAGTTAGATGCACAAAGATCATACCTGCAAGACATGCTAACCTCTCACCATTACCAATAACATGGGAGGTTAGCAGGGTTTTTTGAGGTGGGGAGGGGGTATGATAGTTTAGTACAGAACCAAATCAACAAAACATTAGTTAATGTATAAATACTTTACTTTTGGACCTCACTGACACTTTGCTGATTACATCTTCTTTTTGTATTGCTTATAGAGGCATCAGAATGTCCCTTCTGAAACCATCAGAAAGGTAGACAGGACAGGAGTCACAAATGTGGTATTTTATTAGGATCCCCATTAGCTGTTATGAAAGCCGCAGCTACTCTTCCTGGGGTCCACACAAAAGTCTTTGAATTATGCTTTACTGAAATATAAGAAGAATGCAAGGAATTCAATGTCTCTGATGACAGACTAACACATTGTGTCCAGTGGATGGTGGCATAGTCAATGTCAAAATGAACTCTCTCAAACTAAACAGATGAATTATTGTCAATCCACACTGTCACAAGAGAAAAAACAGGGTGGTCTAGAAGGCCAGAAGAGGACTGGCCATCCCACATATGCTCTCTCTAATTCTCTATTTCTTTCTCTCTCCTGGAGGACCTGAGCCCTAGGACCATGCCCCAGGAATACCTGACATGATGACTCCTTGCTGTCCCCAGTCCACCTGACTGTGCTGCTGCTCCAGTTTCAACTGTTCTGCCTTATTATTATTCGACCATGCTGGTCATTTATGAACATTTGAACATCTTGACCATGTTCTGTTATAATCTCCACCCGGCACAGCCAGAAGAGGACTGGCCACCCCACATAGCCTGGTTCCTCTCTAGGTTTCTTCCTAGGTTTTGGCCTTTCTAGGGAGTTTTTCCTAGCCACCGTGCTTCTACACCTGCATTGCTTGCTGTTTGGGGTTTTAGGCTGGGTTTCTGTACAGCACTTTGAGATATCAGCTGATGTACGAAGGGCTATATAAATAAATTTGATTTGATTTGATTTGGTCTAATGGTCACAATCTTAGTGAAAGGAGGACATATTTTCTAAATTATAAAGTACATTAGAAATAATCAAAGTTTCAATCAAATGCTTTGTCTATTTTTGTCTTCTAAGTCGTATTGTTGACAACCTTCCATTATCAGCAACACCACAGGAATTAGCAATGGTAGGCTATCTTTGAAGTTGTCAATATGCAACAAGTTGAATAGTTTTTACCCTACCAGAGTTGGTGCCAGTTTCATTTCCAATTTTTTCAGACATGTAATTGTATTTTTATGGTTTATAACCTTGCCTTTATTTAACTGTTTGGAATAGAAATGGGATTGACACCAATTCTGCAGAGGAAAGTTTTTCACATGAGAGGGCAGATGGAACGACCTGCGATTCCACACTGGTTGTACCTTCTAGCAATGAGGAGATAACAAAACAGACTTCAATTACAACACAATGAAGCTACCCGATAATCAGCTGAATAGTATTTGCTTGTCACTGATTTTACTTCATGGAATTTCTTGTAAAAAAATAAAACACAAATTTAACATAACGTTTCCATCATGCTATACCTGTCTCTGATACTAATGTCATGACAACAAACTTCACCCTGACAACATGACAAAACGTGTATAGAATTTGCATTAAATGATTTATGACATTTTGATGACTGACCTGTTCTTCACAATCCAGTGGTCCATGTTGCGTCTGCCATACCCAGCACCCAAAGGCACACACAGTGGATGACCACATTTTGTAGTGCATGTGTCAATCTTCAATTCCCTCTCATCTTTAAAGCTAGAGCAAATAAAGGGGATGGAGTCTTGGAAGGTTACCCTTTTAAGATATATAAAGGAAGTATTGTGAGTCCGTGAAGATGAGATGAAGAAAATATGTGTTCTTCTAACCTAGTTCTTCATGTTTGTCACATATCTGTGTGTACGCCAGTCTCATGATGATGTGACTTTGGCAGTCGCGTTCCACTCAGAGGGGGATCTCCTCAAAGCCGCGCTGATTCTCAGCCACAACAGGCAGCATGGCATTGTACTCTCTGTGTGTCTAAATGTGTGGGAGAGAAAACAAAGTACTATCAAATAATAACTATGAAATTATTATTATCCAACCAATTTTTTGCAGGAGCCTGTTTGTAATATAGCCTACAATTATGTAATAATTTCAAATAAGTCCCACTCTATATTGTGGCACTAATACATGTAATATCTGAGTATTTACATGGTAATCAATGCAGTACTTACAGTGTAACAACCTAAGTACATACAGTACCAGTCAAAAGTTTGGACACACCTACTCATTCAAGGGTTTTTCTTTATTTTTAATATTTTCTAATAATGAAGACATCAAAACTATGAAATCATGCAGTAACCAAAAAAGTATTCAAAGTAGCCACCCTTTGCCTCGATGACAGCTTTGCACGCTCTTGGCATTCTCTCAACCAGCTTCTCCTGGAATGCTTCCCCAACAGTCTTGAAGGAGATCCCAAAAATGCTTAGCACTTTTTGGATGCTTTTCCTTAATTCTGAGGTCCAACTCATCCCAAACCATCTCAATTGGGTTGAGGTCAGGTGATTGTGGCGGCCAGGTCATCTGATGCAGCACTCCATCACTCTCCTTCTTGGTCAAATAGCCCTTACACAGCCTGGAGGTGTGTTGGACCATTGTCCTGTTGAAAAACAAATGATAGTCCCACTAAGTGCAAATCAGATTGGATTTTAGTATCGCTGCAGAATGCTGTGGTAGCCATGCTGGTTAAGTGTGCCTTGAATTCTAACTAAATCACAGACAGTGTCACAAGCAAGGCTCCCCCACACCATCACACCTCCTCCATGCTTCACGGTGGGAACCACGCATGTGGAGATCATTCGTTCACCTACTCTGCATCTCACAAAGACACGGCAGTTGGAACTAAAAATCTCATCAGACCAACGGACAGATTTTCACTGGTCTAATGTCAATTTGTTGTGTTTCTTGGCCCAAGCAAGTCTTTTCTTCTTATTGGTGTCCTTTAGTAGTGTTATTTTGCAGCAATTTGACCATGAGGGCCGGATTCACGCAGTCTCCTCTGAACAGTTGATGTTGAGATGTGAGATGTGTTACTTGATGTTACGTTCCCCAATTTCTGTGATGTTTTGGGTTTGTATGTGTGTATTTCAGGAAATGGCTTCTTGGATTCTAAACAGCCGATTGGTCGGTCCCATTGCAGATTGGAGCTTTGACCCCACCCTCTCGTCAGGGGATACAGCTGTCTGCAATTCTGCAGCTTGAAAAGCCAGTTTTCCTTTGTTAGGAGAGAGCTTCTTTGTGTGTTGGTTTGTTGTAAAGTATTTTGTAGCTGGTCCTGCAGAGGTATGTTTATTTCAGAAGGACTGTTTTTGATTATTTAAATTGTTCACTTTATGTTAGTAGTTATTCTGTTTTTGTTCCCAGGGGGGAAGGCACCTTGGGAGTGTTTAGGCAAGATACCTGTAGTATGTACTCTGCCTATGCACACTAGGTTAGACCTGGGCGGTTCACCCCCCGTACTTTGGTTGGCGCGCCAGGTAGTAAGAATAGGTATGTAGTACTCTGAAGCATTTATTTGTGCTGCAATTTGAGGTTGGTAACTAATTTATCCTCTGCAGAGGTAACTCTGGGTCTTCCTTTCTTGTGGAGCACCTCATGAGAGCCAGTTACATCATAGCACTTGGTTTCTGTGACTGCACTTGAAGAAACTTTCAAAGTTCTTAATTTTCTGAATTGACTGACCTTCATGTCTTAAGTTAATGGACTGCCATTTTCTCTTTCCTTATTTGAGCTTTTCTTGCCATATTATGGATTTGGTCTTTTACCAAATAGTGCTATTTTCTCTACCACCCCTACCTTGTCATAACTGATTGGCTCAAATGGATAATTTGTGGCTCACCTGTCAAGGCACACCTGTTAATTGAAATGCATTCCAGGTGACTACCTCATGAAGCTGGTTGAGAGCATGTCAAGGCAAAAAGTGGGAATTTTGAAGAATCTCAAATATATTGATTTGTGGAACACTTACTATGTGATATTTCATAGCTTTGTCTTCAATAAAGAAACCCTGGAATGGTAGCTGTTAACTTCACTGGTACTGTAAATGGTATCCTATTTCCTACGTAGTGCCCTACTTTTGACTAAGGCTCCGGTCAAACGTAGAGTACAACAAAGGAAATAAGTTGCCATAACCATGGTTACAGGACATACCATGTCTTCAAGATGGATTATTATTCTGTAGAAGCACAGTGGCTAGGAAAAACTCCCTAGAAAGGCCAAATCCTAGAGAGGAACCAGGCTATGAGGGGTGGTCAGTCTTCTTCTGGCTGTGCTGGGTAGAGATTATAACAGAACTTTTTTCCTTATCAGGACATGTAAGGGTCTGAGTTACCTTGGCATACTGTTTGCCAAGTTGGGTTTTCCAGTCCTCTCAGACACCATTCGTCTCAGAACTCACTGGTTTGTTCAGAGCTCGATTAGGGGCCGTCAGCAACAGAGTCACCTTCAACATGCAGTGTGCATACAGATACATACACAGCAGTGGACGCTATTGAGGGGAGGACAGTTTATAATAATGGCTGGAGCGACTGGAATTGCAAATGCATGGAAACCGTATGTTTGATATATTTGATACCATTCCGCTCCATCCATTATCACAAGCTCGTCTTCCCCAATGAAGATGTCACCTACCTCCTGTGATACACAGTAAATGGCTAAATAACAATGAGCATATTAATCAGGTAAGAAGAACAGTTACTAAATGGTAATTCTTGTGAGTTTCTGTAAGTGAAAACAACCTGGTGAATACTTGGTGAACAAAAACTAAATATTTTAAATTAAAAAATTAATCAAGTACCTGTCTGTTTCAATAAGCCAGTCCCAGTATCCTAAGTAATGGGACAAGACCAGATTTATCAATCACACCACTCAATGAAAATATATTAAATGTGCATTGGAACTTCTGCTTTTGAGAGGTGGACCACACAGGAGGCTGTGGTTGTACTCAGGATACCTACAATCAGTAGTGCAACTTTCACTGTGGGTGGGGGGGACACCCCACATTCTGAAATGAGATGTTTGTCAGGTTTATACTTGGAATGTGATGCAAAACGAGGCAATGGTGTGGTTTAGGATCATGTGGACGCCTCCGAGCGGCAGGTAGGCTGTTTGGAGTGTTTGTCCGGAAAAAATAATACTTCTAATACCAACGTTGCACTCCTGTCTCCAATCAACACCTTAACACAACACAGAGACTTGATAGATAACTGTGAATGCACACTGCTATTGGTGTGGGACTATGGAGACAGCAGGAGCTCTGTCCTGTCTCTCCATCTCCTGGCTGGAGAATGAACCACCATGGCAGTGGAAACAGGTAGATGTGTGGTGCATTATCCAGAGCGACACCTATTAATTCAAATGGACCAATCAGCTCATATTGTACAACCGCATGGCTACCATAAATAATATAATTCATTTAATAGATGCACCTTTACCCTTTACCCTGTTACACTACCTATTTCAGGGACTGGCATACTCATACAGTATAGGTGTAAAACAAAAAAATAAAAAAAAATAAAATGGGATTTATACTGATACTCACTCAGTTGATGGATATAATATTTAAATTGTTTAAGAAATAACAAGTCAGTTCCTCGTCAGGCCTTGATGGTCACACATCTCATCTTGTCAAACCACTGATACAGTTATAATGGATATAGTGCTGTTTCTATTGCTATTTTTTATTACTATTTTCATGATTTTATTTCACTCTGTCCTGAATTATTTTCACTGTACCATGCAATCACAACTGCAACCCTGTATATGTGACTATTAAACACTGAATCTCCAAATGTCCCTAGGTGGAACACTGCTGTTGCCCTTTTGCTTAAAAACATTTGTTTGAAGCAGGCTACTAAGTTGTGGAAACAAAATAACACGAATAAAGTTGGACAGCTCTTACAGTTTCAGTCAATGTTATAGCTATTTTCCCTGTTTCTTTGTTATGCACAAATCAGAATTTGACATTTACTTACTTTAACATGAGGGGCCAATGTTGGGAGGGGGGGGGGGGGTCGTTTTATTTGCGTAGTTACTCTTTGGTTTTGAGGGGATTTGTATTCTCGACCACCACTCGCATGTCATCCAGGCTATGAAAAATACATTTTTTTTACGTAGCTAGCTACTTTACGCAAAAGTGTTGCATTTCGAAGGCCCAGGTGGAAGGAAGTCTTGACGGTGGTGGATTAGTTCCTGACAGCAGCAGCAGGAGGGAATGGTGGAAAGGGGTATCAGACGAAATAACAGGACCATTTCCTATCAAGACGGCCCAATAAAAATATTTTATAGGTGAGGAAGTTTAACCGAAACACCCTGAATGCATGCTATTCCTTACTGGTGGCTATGTGCATGCCTTGTCACATCCAACTATGTTAACTAGCAAGCTAAGCTAGTCAATAATGTTAGCAAACTAGCTAGTTAGCATGGCTAACTTTGTTTCCACATGATTATTGCAACTTTGCATGTAGCCATCTCCATTAGACGTGTCAGACAAAACAATTGCATACACTTATCTGTACTGTATCTATATTGATTATATCTAGTCAATCAGACAGTTACTAGCTACTTCGCTAGTCTGTGTCAAGTTCGTTAGCAAAGTTAGCTAGCTGCACGCGTGGGATTTTGACGTTTTGTTTGACTAGAACGCCATTGCATCAGCTATCAACTCCTTTACTAGTTATCAAACGATCAAATAATAAACATATTGTATGATTAGTCATGTATTTAGACATTTCCCAATGTATACACGTGTTCTCGTGGACGTGGTTGTTTGCCACCAGCTTGTTGTAGCTAGCTAGTTAGCCAGTAGCCACCTGTGCTTAGCTAGCTTGCTAAATGCTACTGCAACAGACAGTTTTGTTATCATTCACTCGCCAGTTAGCTATTTCCTTTCAATGAAAGGCCAAGGTCGCCTTGAGGCCTAATTTAGAATAGCTCGTTCGCTAGTGTTTTTCCAAATTATTTCCCTAATTTCTAGTCGTAGTTTGGAATGTGTTGGTAGATGATTCTAAACGAAAGTCGTCAGTTGCTAGTTAATTGTGTATAAATGTAGCTAACTATGTGCTATGTACACATGTTGATCAGTTAACTTTTGGAAAATCAGTGGACTGGTTATGATGGCTCATTCATTGATAAAAATGTCCCCAGTCATATTGCCTCAGTATGACTAGCTGGGGTTGTGGCATTGAGTAACACCGAATCAAGTCGTTTCACCACAGAGCTAGTTACCAGTATATTTGGTTTCACTGTCTGATCAAAGAGTTCAGTTGTTCATGTGAATTTGACTTGTTTTTTAAAGTAAATTTTATATACCACAGGCCTATACCCACCCACCCCTGCTCAGTTTCAATATTAGCCCATGTTCCCGAATGTGAAAGCGGGTTTTGAGGTGGAGGGGGTTGTCACGTCACCATTTCCCCACATGTGCTTAGCAAATGTTTCTTCACACAAAACTGTTCTCTCTGTCACTAACCCCAAATGTGAGTTTCGGCAGAGTAAGCATTAATACATTATTTTGATGTATTTTTATTTTGTCATCCCGAATGGCACTTTATTCCCTGCTATGTAGTGCACAACTTTTGACCAGGCCCCATTAGGTAGGGATGAGCTTTCCCAGGGTACTTAGGTACCAATACCTACCATATGTTGGTAGTTGCCATATGGCCAAAACAAAAGTGAAAAAATAATTTCCTCTAAAATTAAAGTGAAAACACAACAAACTACATTTAGTCACAAACTGTCTAAACAATTCAAAATGTTACATGGCCACCTTCAATTTAGAATTTATATCAAATTTAATGAACCATTTCATATATTAGAGCCTTGAATTTGGCCTCTGGTGTGACACAACAATTGTTAATATCAAGTTTTAATGATTCCCAAATAGACTAGAGAATTATTTTAACACATTATTTAGTTATGTCGTTTATATCATTAATTATATTCTTGCATTTAAAATGAAAAAATATTTAATTGGATAATAATGATGATAACCAAGTGTCTCACAATTACATTATGGCTAAGATTCACTGGCATTAAACTAAACCTCGATAAAAAACAATTATCATACTTGTGTATTATGTTACCTGCCCCATGCTTAACAATAATTAATGACACTTTCAGAAGTTTCTGACCACTGTAAAAATGCTTCTAAATCAGTAATGGAGCCTCATTAAATAATTTGAAGTGTACTCATTCAAATTTAGGGCTGGCCCCGAGAAGAAGAAAAAATCAGGTCTTCTATTCTTTCGACCGTTCGAAACAGGTGCTGTTAGATTACAATATAATTTTTATGACCGTTTGGGACAATGTAAACAACACCAAATCAATTATAAGTGTACCAGAGTCTGTTGTAATGTTTTTTTGTTAAGCCTTTATTACAACAAAGACTAAAAACAGTCACATTCATTTGTGAATGGAATTACATAATGGAACGGTTTATTTATTGTGTAAGATAATTATTCAAGACTCGCTTTATTTTAAAACATAATGCTTGATTGCATTTCAAATCATTAATGACTATTAGGCTGTGTGATTACATAAACAAATGATTGATACAGTAGCCTATATAAGTATTGAAATATAGGCCTAAGTTACGGTATTAAGACTAAACAGGATGCACTCTTAGGCCTACAGCTCAATGGTGATTATACTAGGCTGCTATACGAAGCCGATTTAATGATAATGACATGTACTATTATAATGAACAAAATAATTTATGTAATAACAATAAGTAGATCAATAAAAAGGAGGGTTATTATCATAAATATAATTTATATATATATTATATATTTTTAAATGACACGGAATCAGTAAGCTATTAAACACACACTCAAACAGGCCACAGAAGCGGGATCTGTCTTATGTCTGTGTAAAAATTCCCTGTCTTAGGTCAGTTAGGATCACCACTTTATTTTAAGAATGTGAAATGTCAGAATAATAGTAGAGTGATTTATTTCAGCTTTTATTTCTTTCATCATATTCCCAGTGGGTCAGAAGTTTACATACACTCAATCAGTATTTGGTAGCATTGCCTTTTAAATTGTTTAACTTGGGTCAAACGTGTTGGGTAGCCTTCCCACAATAAGTTGGGTGTATTGTGGCCCATTCCTCCTGACAGAGCTGGTGTAACTGAGTCAGGCCTCCTTGCTCGCACACGCTTTTTCAGTTCTGCCCACACATTTTTTCTATGGGATTGAGGTCAGGGCTTTGTGATCGCCATTCCAATACCTCGACTTTGTTGTCCTTAAGCCATTTTTCCACTACTTTGGAAGTATGCTTGGGGTCATTGTCCATTTGGAAGACCCATTTGCGACCAAGCTTTAACTTCCTGACTGATGTCTTGAGATGCTTCAATTTAGCAACATAATTTTCCTTCTCATGATGCCATCTATTTTGTGAAGTGCACAAGTCCCTCCTGCAGCAAGGTGCTGCCACCCCTGTGCTTCACGATTGAGATGGTGTTCTTCAGCTTGCAAGCCTCCCCCTTTTTCCTCCAAACATAACGATGGTCATTATAGCCAAACAGTTCTATTTTTGTTTCATCAGACCAGAGGATATTTCTCCAAAAAGCACAGTCTTTGTCCCCACGTGCAGTTGCAAACCGTAACCTGGCTTTTTTTATGGCAGTTTTGGAGCAGTAGCTTCTTCCTTGCTGAGCGGCCTTTCAGGTTATGTTGATATAGTAGGACTTGTTGTACCCTGGATATAGATACATTTGTACCTGTTTCCTCCATCTTCACAAGGTCCTTTGCTGTTGTTCTGGGATTAATTTGCACTTTTCGCACCAATGTACGCTCATTTCTAGGAGACAGAACAGATCTCCTTCCTGAGTGGTATGATTGCTGCGTGGTCCCGTGGGGTTTACACTTGCGGTGTGGTATCTTCAGGTGTTTGAAAATTGCTCCCAAGGATGAACCAGACTTGTGGAGGACAACTTTTTTTTTTCTGAGGTCTTGGCTGATTTCTTTTGATTTTCACCTGATGTCAAGCAGAGGCACTGAGTTTGAAGGGAGGCCTTGAAAGACATCCACAGCTACACCTGCAATTGACTCAAATGATGTCAATTAGCCTATCAGAAGCTTCTAAAGCCATGACATAATTTTCTGGAATTTTCGACCCACTGGAATTGTGATACAGTGAATTATAAGTGAAATAATCTGCTTGTAAACAATTGTTGGAAAAATGACTCGTGTCATGCACAAAGTAGATGTCTGAACCGACTTGCCAAAACTAGAGTTTGTTAACAAGACATTTGTGGGGTGGTTGAAAAATAAGTGTTAATGACTCCAACCTAAGTGTATGTAAACTTCAGACTTCAACTATTTATATATATATATATATGGTTGATTTCTAAAGCCAGATACATTTAACAGTTAGGCTATTGATTAGACTTAAGTTGGGGTTTTCTCTCCTCAATTTTCTTAGACAATAAGACAAGGTCTCCTTATTCTGCTGCTATCTCCGCCGCATTGTTCTCAACAATATGCTGGTTCACTTTGTTATTATGCACATAGCAACATGGTCTGGGAAAAGGTGTCAATTCAACAGCGCACTGATGTGTTTCAGAACCTCGGACAGTGACCGTTATCCAATGCGGGAGAAAGCGCGTTTGTTATAATATTATTTTTTATTAGTGTTGCACCATTGTTATGTAATATTTAAGAAACACATGTTTTAGGTTGATGGACAGTGTCATCCCCCCGGCCTCCACATTGGTTCAGTCCACTCAGACAGGCGAGAATCAGACAGGTGTCTTGTATTTCCTCTGGTGTGACACGGTCTTCAAGTCACACCAAGGGAAATAAAGCTGTCACACTGTTGGAAATCTCAGGCTGTATGGTCCAGTTTGGGCCTTATTGTTAACAGTAGGCCTTCAGTATGATTTCACCACATGTTTTTGTTGCTTTTTATACTTTAATTGTCAACAAATATTGTTTTCATATATACATTCAAAAAGCATCACACCAAAGAACTAAGAAACTGACACATTTTATGGCAATGGCAGAAAAGTGCAATATTTTGGTACATGTTTCAGATACAATCTGTTCAGGCCATGTGCTCCAGCCATGTCTTCTGTACTTCCTCATTGCAAGAGAACCCTCCCCAGCGCAATGGTGTCCAAATGCTGGGTCGTTATCTAATCCCATAATTGTCCCACCAAGTGGACTTTGCTTTAGGGACAAAATGTAATCAATCGAAACTATTTGGAAATGTCATGAATACACTTGGACTATTGTTTTTTTGAAATAAACTTCTGTGTATTAACTAAAAGCATAAATAAAAGGAAGTGTTATTCATTTTTTCATGAATTTACTTAAGTTCAAAGTTCCATACCTTTACCTCAGACAGTCACACCATTGGACAATTGTCAAGTTTGGTTCAAAACTGTAAGAAAACATATAATACACTTCATGAATTTACTTGTGATCAAAGTAAAAAAATCAAACCCATTTAAAAAAGATGGAGAAAAAGCTATCAAGGCTAAATACTGGAGTTTTGGTGCAGGGTACTGCCAACTAGCGCAAAAACAATTTTCATATATTGTCAAAATGATACGATACAGTCAAAAATAATATCCCGAAATGTAACTGCAGTGTTGTGTTTGAGACCACCTAAAGTGAGGCCACCTAAACCTAAAGCGAGACCAATTCAAGACCAGAGCGAATTGAGTCAGTCAAGACCAAGACCGGAGGGGAGCCAATGGGTTAGAGACCAAGAGTCATGACCAAGACCAGAAAAATGCGAGTCCAATTCAAGACCATGATTGTCATTTTGCCAAATTGCTATCATAATAAGAGTTCAAAATGTCCAGTACTTCTGTGGTCATATGTCAGAAGAACATATGGATTCTTTAGACATTTAGAAAAAAATGCATGCTGAGGGCAAGTAGGCATAGATATAAGGCAATTGCCATTGAACTGTATGACAGTGGAATCAACCAATCACATTTTGATTTGTCATTTGTGGGAATGTTTTTACAAAAACGTATAGAAACTTCTCTTCTCGAAGGCCAACAGTTCACTGCGCAATAGCGAGCAGGAGTTTTACCACGGTTTTGCTAGCTAGCTTTTGTTGTTGTCTAGTTTGCTCCAGCTGCAGCAGGTGTTAGATGTTGTTGCCAATTTGTTAGCTTCAAGTGATCATCATCTGGTGAGTAGGACTGCTTTTTTTTTTATTGCAGCTCGCTTACTGTTAGCTATCTCTTCCACAATAACTTATGTTGGTTTAAATCACCTAAAGTTTAAATTAATGTGATAGTTTTTTTTGTTGCAATGGGAAGTAATAGTTGTACATTTTGATTGGGAAATGCTTAGCCTAATGGTTGTGTTTTTGTGTTCTTATGATTGGGACCTGCTGGCCTTTTATGTCTGAGTGAATGGGCTGCTTATCCTTTAACATCATGCTGTGTGTGATGGATGTCTTTCTATCAGCCCTATGTGTTTTACAAAAAGTGCAGTCTCCAACATAGAGTGCGCTGGTATTACAGTCGCTGTCCTTTCAGAGTCATAAGCTTGTCACACACATCATTTTGATGTGTCACTCATAGTGTGATGGTGATGCTGTGGTAGCCTAATAGGTTGTGTGGTTGTTGTCGTTGGTAGCGTTATCTGTGTGAGTGCTATTGATGTGAGTGGCAGCCTGAAGCTCGTCTCAGTCTCAGGCCTGTTTGTTTCATTTGAGTGCGTTTAAGTTATGCTATGTCATGGCGTGACATTTTTTTACCACTTGTCCTTTAGACATATAGGACTGAAAGGTCAAAAAGGAGACTGAAAATGGTGTTGTGTGATGCAAGAAATCACTTCACAAAACAACATAAATTATTATCATTGGTATTGACAAAGGATGGCTGCTGCTGACTGATCCCATGTGTTATACAGTATCTTTTGCCTTTGTGGCCTTAACTTCTTGACTCTACTTGAGACGCATATGTCTCAAGTAGACACCTGGAAATGCAAATGCGCTACGCTAAATGCTAAATGTACTCGTTAAAACTCAAACCTTGATAAAAATTCACAAGCAGGGTATTGAATTAAAGCTACACTCGTTGTGAACCTAGCCAACAAGTCAGATTTTTAAAATGCTTTTCGGCGAAAGCATGAGAAGGTATTATCTGATAGCATGCACCACCTGAAAATGCCTGAATGCGACGTAAACAAAGACTCTGCTTATCCGACGCAGCACAAAACGCAGAAATAAAATATAAAACATTCATTACCTTTGACGAGCTTCTTTCTTGGCACTCCTATATGCCCCATAAACATCACTATTGGGTCTTTTTTTCGTTTAAATCGGTCCATATATACCCAAAATAGCTTTCTATGGAAGCTGTGTCATTCAGAAAAAAACATCGTTTTTAAACGCTGCGTAATTTTTTTAAATTAAAAAAGTCGACGATAAACTTTCACAAAACACTTCGAAATCCTTTTGTAATCCAACTTTAGGTATTAGTAAACGTTTATAATCTATCAAAATGATTACAGGGCGATGTATATTCAATAGCTCCTCGTTTGCAAATCAATGGCTGCCAATGTCCACATTAACAACATCCGGGTGGAGACTGGAAGAAACGGAAGCCAGATAGATGGATTTTCCAACAATAAATTCAATTGAAAATGACGACAATGGCGACATCGTGTGGAATTTGTATGAATTGCATGCAGGTCGATATAAAATTTTGTCCTCTTTTAACAACCCATGGAAGTGACTTATGGAAATTATTTTTAGCTTTCAGAGAGCAGTTTTTCTTGCGTTTTTCAATGAAACACACAATCTGTTATAGTCACAGCCGTGATTTAACCAGAGTGTTTTCTATCCACACATACTAATCATATGCATATACTATATTCCTGGCATGAGTAGCAGGACGCTGAAAAGTTGCGCGATTTTTAACAGAATGTTCGAAAAAGGAGGGGGTAGAAGTAAGAGGTTTTAAGCAAGGCACTTAAACCTCTACAAAGTAAAATATTGCACTGATAGGATACTGTATAAAACACGTGGTCCGTCAACCCTCTATCTGGAGAGCTACTGGGTGTTCAGGCTTTTGATCAAACCCTGCTTGAACACACCGTAGTCAGCTTAAGGTCCTGTTGAACAGCCGATTGTAAAAAAAAAAAAATATATATATATATATATATATATATATATATATATATATATATATATATATATATATATTTTATTTTTTTATTAATGTGGTTAGCTACCCTACCCTGCACGCCCAGTAGCTCTACTGGAATCTCCTGGAGGGTGGTTCGCTACCCTGCACTCCCAGTAGCTCTCCTGGAATCTCCTGGAGGATGGTTGGCTACCCTTCACACCCAGTAGCTCTCCTGGAATCTCCTGGAGGATGGTTTGCTACCCTGCATGCCCAGTAGCTCTCCTGGAATCTCCTGGAGGATGGTTTTCTACCCTGCACGCCCAGTAGCTCTCCTGGAATCTCCTGGAGGATGGTTTGCTACCCTGCACGCCCAGTAGCTCTCCTGGAGGATGGTTGGCTACCCTGCACGCCCAGTAGCTCTCCTGGAAACTCCTGGAGGATGGTTGGCTACCCTGCACGCCCAGTAGCTCTCCTGGAATCTCCTGGAGGATGGTTTGCTACCCTGCACGCCCAGTAGCTCTCCTGGAGGATGGTTGGCTACCCTGCACGCCCAGTAGCTCTCCTGGAATCTCCTGGAGGATGGTTGGCTACCCTGCACGCCCAGTAGCTCTCCTGGAATCTCCTGGAGGATGGTTGGCTAACCTGCACGCCCAGTAGCTCTCCTGGAATCTCCTGGAGGATGGTTGGCTACCCTGCACGCCCAGTAGCTCTCCTGGAATCTCCTGGAGGATGGTTGGCTACCCTGCAACATTACAATTACAACCACATGTTTTTTTTAATGTCTTTATAAAATATATTCCCTCATTCAATGAACCAGAGATCAAATGGCTACTGTTTGCGAGGTAGTTAATCTAAGATGTTTATCTATTTTGTAAGGTTAAAATATTCAGTGTTCAGGGGAGATCTTGACAGCGTAGGAGTTACTTGTCAATTAGGCTATTCTAAGAACATATATTTTTTAACTTTGTCAGAATGTCATGGCAAGTATTGAATAGAGGAGAATCCTAGCCAATTTTGAGCGTTTTACATCCGGAGGTTTCATCAACTCTGCACCTGTATCAACTGCGTTGGCTGTTTTCCGGTTATACACGAGTACCGGTGGAAAGTTATTTTACAACATGGGGCATGACAATGACATTAATACATGCTAATAGTTAACTAGCGAGAGAACCAGCCAAACTACACTATGTTTTGAATTGGCTATCTACATTTTTCCCCCCCGGGCAAGCAGAAAAGCGCTGATGTCGAGCTCTTTATATTTGTTATTTTTGAGTTTGGTACAACTTGTTGGAAGAAAACAACATGTCTATAATAGATATAAAGACTGTTATAATCCCGGTCCCCACCCCCGTCTCCCCTTACTAATAGTGAGCGTGTAACTTTCAAATACCCCCTCCCACCCCCGTCTCCCCTTACTAATAGTGAGCGTGTAACTTTCAAACACCCCCCCTCCCCCCGTCTCCCCTTACTAATAGTGAGCGTGTAACTTTCAAACCCCCCCCACCCCCGTCTCCCCTTACTAATAGTGAGCGTGTAACTTTCAAACAGCCCCCCCGTCTCCCCTTACTAATAGTGAGCGCGCAACTTTCAAACCATTCCCCCCGTCTCCCCTTGCGCGCTCACTATTAGTAACTTTCAAACCATTCCCCCCCGTCTCCCCTTACTAATAGTGAGCGCGCAACTTTCAAACAATCCCCCCCGTCTCCCCTTACTAATAGTGAGCGCGCAACTTTCAAACCATTCTCTCCCCTTACTAATAGTGAGCGCGCAACTTTCAAACCATTCCCCCCACTCTCCCCCCGATCTAGGAAATTCTGACGATCATGGCAAAGTTTAAAAAATTGTTTTTACGCAAGTGAAGAACAGTAATGTTAGGAGTAAAGTAGGTTTCAACTAGGCGATAAGATAGTTTCATGAAAGGAGTGTATACAGTGCCTTGCAAAAGTATTCATCCCCCTTGGCATTTTTCCTATTTTGTTGCATTACAAGATGACATTTAAATGGATTTTTATTTGGATTACATGTAATGGACATACACAAAATAGTCCAAATTGGTGAATTGAAATGAAAAAAAAAAAAGAGTGGTGTGTGCATATGTATTCGCCCCCTTTGCTAAGAAGCCCCTAAATAAGAGCTGGTGCAACCAATTACCTTCAGAAGTCACATAATTCGTTTAAAGTCCACCTGTGTGCAATTTGTCACATTCTCATTATATATACACCAGTTCTGAAAGGCCCCAGAGTCTGCAACACCACTAAGCAAGGGGCACCGCCAAGCAAGCGGCACCATTTTTACCTAGGAGCTCTCCAAACAGGTCAGGGACAAAGTTGTGGAGATGTACAGATCAGGGTTGGGTTATAAAAAAATATCTGAAACTTTGAACATCCCACGGAGCACCATTTAAACCCATTATTAAAAAATGGAAAGAATATGGCACCACAATAAGCCTGCCAAGAGAGGGCCACCCACAAACTCACAGACCAGGCAAGGAGGGCATTAATCAGAGAGGCAACAAAGAAACTAAAGATAACCCTGAAGGAGCTGCAAAGTTCCACAGTGGAGATTGGTGTGTCTGTCCATAGGACCACTTTAGGCCGTGCACTCCACAGAGCTGGGCTTTACAGAAGAGTGGACAGAAAAAAGCCATTGCTTAAAGAAAAAAATAAGAAAACACGTTTGGTGTTCGCCAAAAGGCATGTGGAAGACTCCAAACATATGGAAGAAGGTACTCTGGTCAGATGAGACTAAAATTTAGCTTTTTGGCCATCAAGGAAAATGTTATGTCTGGCACAAACCCAACACCTCCATCACCCCGAGAAGACCATCCCCACGGCGGCGACATCATGCTGTGGGGATATTTTTCATCTGCAGGGACTGGGAAACTGGTCAGAATTGAAGGAATGATGGATGGCGCTAAATACAGGGAAATTCTTGAGGGAAACCTGTTTGTCTTCCAGAGATTTGAGACTGGGACGGAGCTTCTCCTTCCAGCAGGACAATGACCCTAAGCATGATGTGCAAGTAAAGATACTGGGGTGCAAAAGAGCAAAACAAATAAAAAATAAAATATTGGGATGAGGTAGTTGGGTGGGCTATTTACAGATGGGCTGTGTACAGGTGCAGTAATCAGTAAGCTGCTCTGACAGCTGATGCTTATAGTTAGTGAGGGAGATATGTCTGCAGCTTCAGTGATTTTTGCAATTTGTTTGTCATTGGCAGCAGAGAACTGGAAGGAAAGGCGGCCGAAGGAGGTGTTGGCTTTGGGATGACCAGTGAAATATACCTGGAGTGTGTGCTACGGGTGGGTGTAGCTATGGTGACCAGTGGGCTAAGATAAGGCAGAGCTTTACCTAGCAAAGACTTTTATAGATGACCTGGAGCCAGTGGGTTTGACGACGGACATGTAGCGAGGGCCAGCCAACGAGAGCATACAGGTCGCAGTGGTGGGTAGTATATGGGGCTTTGGTGACAAAACTAATGGCACTATGATTGGCTACATCAAATTTTCTGAGTAGGGTGTTGGAGGCTGTAAATGACATCGCCGAAGTCGAGGATCGGTAGGATAGTCAGTTTTACGAGGGTATGTTTGGCAGCATAAGCGAAGGAGGCTTTGTTTCGAAATAGGAAGCCGGTTCTAGATGTAATTTTGGATTGGAGATGCTTAATGTGAGTCTGGAAGGAGAGTTTACAGTCCATTTTCTTCTGTTATTGTAAGTTATTGCTAGTTTGACCACCAGAGGCATCTTTGAGAAGCATTTGATATTATTCCGTATTGACATTACCAGAGAATTTAAGACCTTTTTTGTAATAACATAGTATATGGGATTGATTTTAAGAAATTTGGCTTAATTCATTTGATTAATATTATGTTTCTATTCAGAGAAAATCGAAACCCTCGCGGTTTCTATGGCGCTGTACAATGTGACGTCAGGAGGATTCTAAATAGTTTGCCTTCATTAGCCAACTTTGTTCCAATATTTCTGTAAATCAGTGATATTTATTCCCATAGTAATTCGTTATGGAATGGATCCATAACTAAATCAACATCTGCATTTTGAAAGAGGATTTTTTTTTTATCATTATTTTAACAAAATGTGTTTTTGTATATTAGGCTACTGTGCAGTCGACAATAAATACTGTCGTAAACATGGGAAAGTGCCTAATTCCTTACATAAGGGAGAGCAGGCCATGTCTGTAATACAGAATGCAGGGCATGCATTATTTCATAGTTCATAGTGATGTCTTCACTATTATTCTGCAATGTAGAAAATAGTAAAAATAAAGAAACATGCTGGAATGAGTAGGTGAGTCCGAACTTTTGACTGGTACTTGCTTATTTAATTTGATTAATATTATGGTGTTTCTATTCCATGAAAAAACAAAAACCCTCTGGTTGTCTGTAAGAATGGAGAGGAAAATATGGCGTCCTACAATATGATTCAATATGTGTTATTTAATTGTTGTGATGTCTTCACAGAATTATACATTAGACATTAATTAACACTAGTGAGACTCATTTCGCCTATGGTAGGCCTACAGTATATTGAAAAAAATAATTAAATGCCGCGACTCCGCCAATAATTACATTTAGAGGATTGGAGGACTCTATATTAATATCTAAGGGGCATTTTCCGTTAGGATCTGTGAGAATATCTGACAATATCTAAGGGTCTTTTATATAATTCTAAATTAATTTATTATAATAATCACTTTGTTAAAGGGTAATGAAATTTAGGAGAGTTTGTTTTCATTTAACCTAGAGTGAGCAAGAAAAAAGCTTCTATTCAGTCAACACACATCTCAGGAATATGGCATATTTGAACAAGTAATTCGTTATGGATCCATAACTAAATAAACATTAGCATTTGAAAGAGTATTTTTATCATTATTCTATTTACGAAAGCATAGTTGCTGATGAAGAAATACAATACTGTATTGGGGCGGCAGGGTAGCCTAGTGGTTAGAGCGTTGGACTAGTAACCGGAAGGTTGCAAGTTCAAACCCCCAAGCTGACAAGGTACAAATCTGTCGTTCTGCCCCTGAACAGGCAGTTAACCCACTAGGCCGTCATTGAAAATAAGAATGTGTTCTTGCCTGACTTGGCTAGTTAAATAAAGGTAAAATAAAAATAAATATGGATAGTAAAGCATTTTGAAGATATAAGCCAGCTGCATTTGTTTTTTAGGCTACTGTGCAGTCTGACAAATAAACATAGAATAGAGTACCGTAATTTCCGGACTGTAAGCCGCTACTTTTTTCCCACGCTTTGAACCTCGCGGTTTATACAATGACGCGGCTAATTTATGGATTTTTCCCGCTTTCACAAGATTCCTGCCGCCAAAAAACTGAGCACCGTCACATAATGTGACGTAAATCGAGCGTGCTCAAACTTCCCATCATTCTGATTACGGTAGTCATTTTGTCACCCTCATCATGGCAAAGACACGGAGAAATGCATATGATGCAGCTTTCAAGTTGAAGGCGATCGATCTGGCTGTTGGAAAAGGAAATAGAGCTGCTGACAGCGTGGAGCATTGTCAAAAAATCCACTAACATCAACGGGTTTCGAAAGGCTGGACTGCTGCGTGTTGAAGAGGGCAGCGATCCAACATCGGATGAAGCAATTCTGAGACTATTCAACTCCGACACCAAAGGAGATGACTTCAGTCGTTTCAGTGCACAGGAGGAGGAAGATAGTGACCAATGGCTTTCTTGGTAGGCTACTGTTTACTGCTATTTTTTAAATTTTTGTTACAAGCCGCGTTTCGTTTAAAGGCTGTGTATAGTTAATTTGTTTCAATGTACCGGTAGGCACCTGCGGCTTATAGACGTGTGGCTTATTTATGTACAAAATACATATTTTTTAATAATTCAGTGGGTGCGGTTTATATTCAGGTGCGCTTAATAGTCCAGAAATTACAGTACATACTGTAGTAAACATGGGAAATGCCTCATTCCTTACATAAGGGAGAGCAGGCCATGTCCAGACTTTCTCGGTGACCTCAAGTACTCATTAACTCTTGTCTTTTAATGCTTTTTCGGGTTGTATCAGTCATGGCTGGAAACTCCTGAGACACAGTATTAATGATGAACACCTGCAGGTTCACTGGTAAGCCACATTTGCCTCGTGATCCATCCGTTTGTATTCTGTGCCCAGTCGAGGTAACTCTCTTCAGTTACACATCCTTGGAATAGCAGAACAACGGTCCGGGCGGCCCTTGCTGTGCCTGGTGAGCAGTTGGTCAAGTTCTGCTGTCAGGGCTTTCAGCAGGAACGGAAAATCTACTGGAGACATTTCAAAAATACTGGTAGACTTGGGGATTTTGGTCACGGACAGTGCTATTCACAAACACTATCATCAGATGCCTGTTTTACGCCGAACTCGAAAGCCCAGGAAAATTAACAGGTACAGTAGGCTACCATATTTTAATGTAGGCCTAATAATGCTAAAAAAGAATGCTTAAATAAATTGACTGCTGATCTTTACTGTATGCTGCACATTTTCAAATTGTATTTCATTTCCAGTGAGACTATTCAAGCCATCGACTCACTGATGAATGAAAATGACGAGCGATCGGCAAAGGCCATCTGTAATCTGCTGGCATCACGGCACGACATCAACATCGCTCTAATTACAGTCAGAAGACAGTTGAAGAAACTTGGGTGGACTTACAGAAAGGCTTAGTAAGAAATTATATATATATATTTTTTTTAAATGATCAGAACATTAACCAGGTGTGTTCGCTTGTTTTGTACTGTTCTGTAGTTTCGACCCAATGATTTGTCTGACAAAGAACTTTGCGCTCTGCAGGCCCAGGCATGGATCAAAGCTGGCGAGACGTTCAATAATGTCATCGTCACAGACTAATCAACCGTGGCCCTTGAGCAATTTGCTCAAAATTGCTACAAAAAAAGGAAGATCAAACGAGCCGAGTCCCAAGCATCTGCTCAAACTCCATGTGTGGGGGGCAATTTCTCGCCAGGGACCAGGCCCATATTTATTTGACTTTTGATGGTGAGTTTGGCTATTTACAAAGCAAAAGGTACATCAAATATTGTAGGCTACAACTCAGTCTGTTATGTGTTCCACAATAATTCACCTTGCCTCCTTTTTCAGGTATGGCTCAAGATGTATTTTTCTTTCTTTGAGGAAGAAATCCTTAGGAGATATGCTGGACCTTATGTCAGAGGGGTGTTTCTGGGACCACATCGTTTCTTTCAAAGTAGGATCATAGCCATTTTTAATGACATTTAGGCCTATTTACATGTATATTTATATTATTGTACCTAATTTTGGCTGTTAGGCTTGTCTTTATTTCTTCTCCAAATGCAGACTACCCCACAACACACTGCCGCCTGGGTTTGCATTGCAAATAAGGGCATAAACTGGGTCAGGACGCCAGCAGAGTACGTAGACCTTTATGTAGTAAAATAAAGGTTAAATAAAAATGTAAAAATAAGACACCTTCGGTAGGCCTACAGTATATCTAAAAATATATTTTTAATCTCTACGTGTAGGTCTCCTGATTTTTAAACCCGATCAAACTTGTTTGGCATCAACTGAAAACACTCATCCGTAACTCTGCCAAGCCGACAAGCACAGATGAACTGGTCAAGGCCATCAAGATGTTTTTGGCTAGAGAAATTGACGATACAACAATGCAACAAATACATTGATAATCTCAGCAAGGTTTTACCTGTGGTTTTGGAGCTGGGTCTAAGTGCGACTAAAATGTAGTTTATATAAACATCCGCATTTGAATGTCTTTTTCTCGTTTATTTTATTTTATTAACAAAAGCATAAAGATGTTGCTAAATAAATACTGTACTGCTGTTTGTTAGAAATGTAACACTTTAGAGTACTTAAGCATCATACGTTGATGGATTTTCACAACAGTAGCCGGGTTATACAAAAAGTATATTGTTCTGCTAATAGGAAACATTTGCATGATGGGCTTCGCCTGCTACAGTTGTGAAAAACAAGTGTTTGTAAACCTGTTTTCAAAATGCCTCCGGTTGTCCATCACTACTGTAAATAAAAACACATTTTGTTTACATTCTTTATTGTGTCACACACAATTTGTATCTACCTTTCCAATTACTTTTAGAGGTTGGGATTTACAAATGTGCGCTTTTTAATTATTTAATTATTTTACCTTTATTTAACCAGGTAGGCTAGTTGAGAACAAGTTCTTATTTACAACTGCGACCTGTCCAAGAATAAAGCGAAGTTTGACACATAGTTTGACACATACCACAACACACAGTTACACATGGAATAAACTGATATAGTCAAAAATACAGTAGAAAAAAAATCTATATACAGGCTTTTTTTTCTTTAAATTATCTCTACAGTACATTAACTAACATATTCGTCTCAATTGTACATTTGTAGCTTGACTCGTTATGCTGTTATAACTGCTTACATTTGCCTCCCCGTAATGTTTTGTCAGCCATCTATGCTGAAGAAAGCCCCCTGGGAGGGGTGGCTCTGTGTAAAATTCGTCATTGGAATCACTCGATATGATTGATCATATAAAAACCTTGGGACCCAAATGCATAATGAGTGCTCTAACTCCCCCTTGTGTAGGTCTGGAGCAATGAAGCAATGACACTGGGTACCTCTTAAGTCCCGCGGCATAAGCTCGCAACTTTTTAAAGGAGAAACCACTGTATTTGTAGTTGTTCACATATTCTAAGTCAGAACCATCCAGAGTAGTGATCAGTTGAAGAGCATGTATTTCGTTTTACTAGCATTTAAGAGCCGCTGGAGGCCACGGAAGGAGTGTTGTATGGCATTGAAGCTCGTTTGTAGGTTTAAAGAAGGGCCAGATGTATACAGAATGGTGTCGTCTGCATAGAGGTGAATCAGGGAATCACCAGCAGCGGTGGCGCAGTGGTTAAGGGTGCTGTACTGCAGCGCCAGCTGTGCCACCAGAGACTGGGTTCGCGCCCAGGCTCTGTCGTAACTGGCCGCAACCGGAAGGTCCGTGGGGCGACGCACAATTGGCCTAGCGTCGTCTGGGTTAGGGAGGGTTTGGGCAGTAGGGATATCCTTGTCTCATTGCGCACCAGCGACTCCTGTGGCGGGCCGGGTGCAGTGCGCGCTAGCCAAGGTTGCCAGGTGCACTGTGTTTCCTCCGACACATTGGTGCGGCTGGCTTCCGGGTTGGATGTGCGCTGTGTTAAGAAGCAGTGTGGCTTGGTTGGGTTGTGTATCGGAGTACAAGTGACTTTCAACCTTCGTCTCTCCCGAGCCCGTACGGGAGTTGTAGCGATGAGACAAGATAGTAGCTACTAACAATTGGACCCCACGAAATTGGGGAGAAAAAGGGGTAAAAATTCAACAAAACAAAAAAAAAGAGAATCACCAGCAGCAAGAGCGACGTCATTGATGTATACAGAGAAAACAGTCGGCCCGAGAATAGAACACTGTGGCACCCCCATAGAGACTGCCAGAGGAACTCTATCTGAGAAGTAGTTGGTGAACCAGGCGAAGCAGTCATTTGAGAAAACAAGGCTGTTGAGTCTGCCGATAAGAATGCGGTGATTGACAAAGTCGAAAGCCTTGGTCAAGTCGATGACGACCGCTGCACAGTACTGTCTTTTACCGATGGCGGTTATGATATCGTTTAGGACCTTGAGCGTGGCTGAGGTGCACCCATGACCAGCTCAGAAACCAGATTGCATAGCGGAAAACGTACGGTGAGATTCGACATGGTCGGTGATCTGTTTGTTAACAGGGCAGGATGGATATAGGTCTGTAACAGTTTGGGTCTAGAGTGTCAGGGGTATGACCGCGGCAGCGTTCCAATCTTTAGGGATCTCAGACAATACGAAAGAAAGGTTGAACAGGCTAGTAATAGTGGTTGCAACAATTGTGGTGGATAATTTTAGAAAGAGAGGGTCCAGATTGTCTAGCCCAGCTGATTTGTAGGGGTCCAGATTTTGCAGCTCTTTCAGAACATCAGCTATCTGGATTTGGGTGATGGAGAAGCGGGGGGGTGGCTTCGGGCAGGTTGCTACTGGGGGGTGCAGCGCTGTTGGCCTGGATAGGGGTAGCCAGCTGGAAAGCATGGCCGGCCATAAGAAAAATGCTTATTGAAATTCTCGATTATCGTGGATTTATCGGTGGTGACAGTGTTTCCTAGCCTCAGTGCAGTGGGCAGCCGGGAGGAGGTGCTCTTATTCTCCATGGACTTGTGTCCCAAAACGTTTTGGAATTAGTGCTGCAGGATTAAAATTTCTGTTTGAAAAAGCTAGCCTTAGCTTTCCTAACTGACTGTATATTGGTTCCTGACTTCCCTGAAAAGTTGCATATCGCTGGGGCTATTCGACGCTGATGCAGTACGCCACAGGATGCCTGGTTCTATCAGCTTACACTGTGATGAAATAACACGCATGACTCGAGGGAGCCAGAGATCTAGATAACCAGAAGAAAGAAAAAATAACGTACCCTGACCCAACCATTCTCCTCTTGCTGGCTTTCGCAGGTTCTGCCATTACTCTCCTGAAGTTGCCGGTAATAGGCTATACGGGGAGTCGGCAACCTTTGTCATGTGGAATGCCAATGTATATTAACATTTCTACCGATCTGCGTGCCAGTTCTGGTTTTCATATGCACATTTTTGTGGAACAGTTTCATTTAATTTATAATGTCTTATCTCAAAATCAATGTCACGTGGTTAATCAAATTTCTCTCCAAATCTAACTGAAATTGATAAACCTAAAGTAAATATGTAAAAATAGCATACAAAAAGGCAACAAATTAAAACATTGTACAAAATATCCTGATAGTTAGTTACTTTTAAAAAATCATCCTATAAATAACATTGGCTACATATGGCCTGTGTGCAAGGAACTTGAAACGTTGTATCAACGATCAACTTCAGTCGGCCTCAAGCTTGCACTAGCAAACTTCCATCATTGTATAAAGTATCCTGGGCCCTCACAGTTTCCTGCTCCAGTGAGCTCGGGACAGACACAGCTGTAGGCTATTTGCGCAAGGGATTAGAAGCAGAGCTTGACATTGGCAAGGGCTCACCAGAGTGGAGCATCTCAAATGTTGTACTGTTTGAGCTCCTGTTCCTCTTATAGAATATTAGCACAGAAGTATTGTGGAGCTCCTACACCTATATATTATCAGTACCATCACCCAAGCACTGATAAGAAGTAATCAGGTACCTGTTTTATTACGTTTCCACTGGATCACGCTGAGTGGTTATCTAAGGGAGGGGGCTGGAAAGATTTTTCCAATAAATTGAGGTACTATTGTCATTCTCAACGGATATAAAAACATTGTTTGTTTGCTTGCTTTTAGAGGTGAAGAAAACATTACTTTGAGAAGCTCCACTGCTTAACGTACCCATTGGTGTGGTACGTTAAGCCAATCAAAAATACTATCAGATACCCAAATTGATACATTTTATATGCAAAGGTGTCATCCATGGTAAAGGGTGGCTACTTTGATGAATGTCAAATATATAAAATATATTTTGATTTGTTTAACACTTTTTTTTTTGGTTACTACATGATTCCATATGTGTTATTTCATAGTTTTGATGTCTTCACTACTCTACAATGTAGAAAATAGTAAAAATAAAGAAAATCCCTTGAATCTCAAACTTTTGACCGGTAGTGTACTTATGCGTAATCAGGTGCGTGTCCTTACTCAACATTGACAGGAGCACTCCAAACAAAAGACGATGACTAAATTGAATTGAATTGACAAAACTCAGAAATGGACTGAAATAAACAAAAACTTGTTTCTCACAAGTTTAGCATAATTTGTGCGCTCTGCGAACAGTGTGTCAATTCCGAGAATGAGAACGGTAAGACTGGAATAATAATATATTGAAAGCATTAACATAAATTACCATAACCTTTTTCAGATTAATTCACTGAGATGGGTGCAAATATATATATATATATATATATATATATATATACACACAGTGCCTTGCGAAAGTATTCGGCCCCCTTGAACTTTGCGACTTTTTTCCACATTTCAGGCTTCAAACATAAATATATAAAACTGTATTTTTTTGTGAAGAATCAACAACAAGTGGGACACAATCATGAAGTGGAACGACATTTATTGGATATTTCAAACTTTTTTAACAAATCAAAAACTGAAAAATTGGGCGTGCAAAATGATTCAGCCCCCTTAAGTTAATACTTTGTAGCGCCACCTTTTGCTGCGATTACAGCTGTAAGTCGCTTGGGGTATGTCTCTATCAGTTTTGCACATCGAGAGACTGACATTTTTTCCCATTCCTCCTTGCAAAACAGCTCGAGCTCAGTAAGATTGGATGGAGAGCATTTGTGAACAGCAGTTTTCAGTTCTTTCCACAGATTCTCGATTGGATTCAGGTCTGGACTTTGACTTGGTCATTCTAACACCTGGATATGTTTATTTTTGAACCATTCCATTGTAGATTTTGCTTTATGTTTTGGATCATTGTCTTGTTGGAAGACAAATCTCCGTCCCAGTCTCAGGTCTTTTGCAGACTCCATCAGGTTTTCTTCCAGAATGGTCCTGTATTTGTCTCCATCCATCTTCCCATCAATTTTAACCATCTTCCCTGTCCCTGCTGAAGAAAAGCAGGCCCAAACCATGATGCTGCCACCACCATGTTTGACAGTGGGGATGGTGTGTTCAGCTGTGTTGCTTTTACGCCAAACATAACGTTTTGCATTGTTGCCAAAAAGTTCAATTTTGGTTTCATCTGACCAGAGCACCTTCTTCCACATGTTTGGTGTGTCTCCCAGGTGGCTTGTGGCAAACTTTAAACAACACTTTTTATGGATATCTTTAAGAAATGGCTTTCTTCTTGCCACTCTTCCATAAAGGCCAGATTTGTGCAATAGACTGATTGTTGTCCTATGGACAGAGTCTCCCACCTCAGCTGTAGATCTCTGCAGTTCATCCAGAGTGATCATGGGCCTCTTGGCTGCATCTCTGATCAGTCTTCTCCTTGTATGAGCTGAAAGTTTAGAGGGACGGCCAGGTCTTGGTAGATTTGCAGTGGTCTGATACTCCTTCCATTTCAATATTATCGCTTGCACAGTGCTCCTTGGGATGTTTAAAGCTTGGGAAATCTTTTTGTATCCAAATCCGGCTTTAAACTTCTTCACAACAGTATCTCGGACCTGCCTGGTGTGTTCCTTGTTCTTCATGATGCTCTCTGCGCTTTTAACGGACCTCTGAGACTATCACAGTGCAGGTGCATTTATACGGAGACTTGATTACACACAGGTGGATTGTATTTATCATCATTAGTCATTTAGGTCAACATTGGATCATTCAGAGATCCTCACTGAACTTCTGGAGAGAGTTTGCTGCACTGAAAGTAAAGGGGCTGAATATTTTTCAGTTTTTGATTTGTTAAAAAAGTTTGAAATATCCAATAAATGTCGTTCCACTTCATGATTGTGTCCCACTTGTTGTTGATTCTTCACAAAAAAATACAGTTTTATATCTTTATGTTTGAAGCCTGAAATGTGGCAAAAGGTCGCAAAGTTCAAGGGGGCCGAATACTTTCGCAAGGCACTGTATATATATATATATATATATATATAAATATGCTACTGCTCGACTAAAAAGATCTTGGTCGACCAACAGCCAATCGACCAAACAATCGACCAGTAGGCTAATTGGGGTTAGGCCTAATATAATCGTTTGTATTTTATTTATATATGCATGTATGTTCTCTCTCGGCATGGCGTCAGAGAGACTGGCACACCATCCCATTCCCTAAGTAGTGTACTACCTTTGACGAGGGCCCATGCGGGCTCTGGTCAAAAGTAGTGCACTATGTATGAAATAGAGTGCCATTTGTGATGCAGTCAGCGAGAGGCAGTCAACTGCCTTATAACCAGCAGCAAATGTGATCAGTCAATAAAAATGAGGGCTTGTGCTGGCTGAGCTGAAATGACTGCTGGTATTGGTTGCAGCTGTGTTGAGCAGCTGTAGTCAGGGCAGTCTTGATTTTAGGGCGGCAACAATGTGTTGAAAAGCTAGTGGCCATCCAGAATTTAGATTACCCTCCCATTCCACCGCCCTCCCTCCTCCACTCCCCTCCGGCCCACACCAAAACTCTCCCATTTCCTCCCATCAAGATGTCTGTGCTCTCATGTATTTTCCCTTTCTGTCTGGGATTTCTTTTTAGGAAGGAAAATCTTCAGCTTCTCAAGCCCTGCCATTACAGCCAGTCAACTGCATAGAGATAAAAATACATTTTACCATAAGCCTGACATATGATAGTTAGCCTTAATCTAGGAAACAACAGTTTCATTTACTTTTGTGCAATAGGTCTGTCAATGGTTTTAATGTTAAGGGGGTTGTGTTGTGTGTTTCTCTGTACAGCTCCTCTAGTTGAGATGAAGCCTAGAAGAAGTCCTGCCTGGCCCATCACAGAGTCTATGCCGCTACCTGTAAGTATACATTTCACGTGTGTGAATATCATGTTTATTATTGATCATGTCTTGTCAATAATATTAGTAATTATTGTATTACTGGTAACATCATGCTGTCTGTTGCTTCCTGAGCCAGTTAGCTTTAGAGGAGGATAAATATTCAATGATTTATTATTGGTCATGTCATCCAATAATATTAGCAATTATTGTATTAGGGAAATTCCATGGTGACAGTGATGCTGAGACTCAGCTTTTTCATTATACGATGTATGTCAAACAAAAACCATTTATTTCAAAGTTTAACAAACCATACAACTCTATGCACAAAGACCACTTTTAACAATTTCCACTGACATTTTTACAAAAACACGTTTACCTGAAGAACAACAGTGCAGATGCAAAGTTTGCTAACAGAATGATGGCACAAACAGCACCAACCGTCATTCTGTTACCGAAGTTTGCATCTGCACTGAGTCTGCATCACTCTGTTACTGTGGAATTGCCCATAATTAGCAACATCATGCCTGCATGCTGTCTGTTTCTTCTTGAACCAGTTAGCTTTAGAGGGGAGATTGATTCAATTATGTATTATTGATCATGTCATTCAATAATATTAGCAATTCTTGTATTATTAGTAACATCATGTCTGCATGCTGTCCGTTTATTTCTGAACCAGTAAGCTTTAGAGGAGAGGAATGATGAAATTAGATAAAAAATAAAGTGGAAGAGTGGAGGACCGCACCCCCCAGCATCCCCCAAAAGCAGCATGGCAGGACTCCAGCTGGTCACCCCCGCCTCCAATCCCATGGGGCCTTTCTTTGGTCTCCCGTGGCAACAGGAGGCCATCCACGACAACATCTACACGCCTAGGAAATATCAGGTGAGGAATGAGCAAGTAGTCCAGCTAAGTGCATTGCGTTGTATGTAGACATTGGTACATTCATCACCATTGATCTTTCGCTCAATAAACTGCGAACATTCGTCAGTGTGCAGCATCTATCTTTTATTTCACAAGTTTATTCATTTGTAACCACCAGTGCATTTATTTGTAACCAGTTATAGTACACAACGTTTGAAACTAATGACTGACCTTATCTGTCCTGCCAGGTTGAACTTCTTGAAGCAGCTCTTGAACACAATACTATTGTCTGCTTAAATACTGGCTCAGGGAAGACTTTTATTGCAGTACTCCTAACTAAAGAGCTCTCCCACCAAATCCGGGGAGATTTAGTGGAACAGGGGAAGAGGACAGTTTTCCTGGTGAATGCAGGTAGCTACATTTAAAGACGCAGAGAAATGTACTATTTGGTGCATCCCATTTCTTCACACTTTTCCCAAAGTGTGCATGTGCACTCCCTGTCAGGCCTGTCATGGATTTAAAAGCGTTAGATTGGTGTAAGCATTGGTTGGAGGAAGTTTCACCATTGTTAAATCCATTTCAGGCAGAGTGGAAGTGCACACTTTAAGGGGAAGGGTGGAGAGTCACAATGCAGCCTTTTTATAAGTGTGAACTTCTAATAAGTGTACATCAATATGATTGAGACCATGATTCTTCTGTTTTCCCCTCTTCTGTTCCATGGTAAATAAAGCATCGTCTGTGATTCAGCAAGCAGCTAGTGTTAGGACCCACTCTGATCTCCAGGTTGGAGAATACATGTGTGTGGAGAAGACCTCATCATGGTCCAGGGAAAAGTGGAGCCAAGAAATGATTGAAAATCAGGTGCCGTTCATTGAACCAACTTTCTGGAAAATTACCAGTTATCAATTTTCATATAATTCTAAGCAATTGCCAGAATAAAGTACCAATTGTCATCAATTTTCATATAATCCTAAACAATTGCCAGAATAAAGTACCAATTGTTCTTTCAGAGTTCTTTCATGATAAATACCAATGGTAATTCTACAAAATAAAACATTACTCAAGTTTTCTCCCCTCAATTTCAACAACTTAGAAAAAGAACACTGATTACCCTCAGTGTTTTGTCCATAAGTTGGAGAAGTTATTAATTGTGTCCATCACAGAATACTGTCTCACAACTATAATCTATTCTTCGAGGCAATATGCCATCCTCCACTCACTCTGTCCATCGTTTCTGTTCTAGGTGCTCGTTATGACGTGCCATATCTTCCTGCATGTGCTGAAGAGTGGAGTGCTGCCACTATGGAAACTCAACCTGGTGGTGTTTGATGAGTGTCACCTGGCAATCACGGACCATCCCTACCGGGAGATAATGAAGGTACATTTGCTATTTGTTCTACGTAGCTATCTATATATTCAACTGTCGCTTGAAAGCCAAGCACGTACTCTTCCTTCCCTGTATGGAGAAAGCCAAGGCCTTATGGAGATTGGACATTATTAATTATATTGTTCCCCATTTTGTAGATGAGAAAAGTGTGGTCAGTCAGCCTTCATTATTGGAACCCATTGGAGGCTGGTCAATGTTTTTGGAGTTTCCTTGTTTTAGGCTGGCTCAGTCTTCCTGTCTCCCATTTCTTTGTTCCCAGTGATGTGATTGCCGTCTCTTCATCTCTGTTTCGTCTATCTCTCCTCTGTTTCAGTAATGTGTGGGCTGTGTCTATCTCCTGTTTCAGCTATGTGAGGGCTGTCCGTGCAGCCCTCGGATCCTGGGCCTCACTGCATCAATTTTGAATGGTAAATGTGACCCGTCTGAACTGGAACAGAAGATCCAGAACTTGGAGCGGATCCTGCGGAGCAATGCAGAGACAGCTACTGACCTTGTTGTCCTTGACAGGTAATTCTACACATCATGGCCTGTATTCACAAAGCGTCTCAGTGGGACTGCTGATCTGGGATCAGGTACCTCCTGTGCACATAATCTAAGGGCTCGATTCAATCCGTATCGTGTAAGTTCAGCTGTATAGCGCGATTTAAATGTTAAGGTAATTTCCGATTGAGCCGACATGCAGCGTTTACCATGAATGCAGTCTGTGCTAACGGGGGAACATTGTCTTTAGATTTAAAATGCACTGAACTTCTGGGTACCGATTGAATCGAGCCCTTACTTATTATGATTGAAAATGGAACATTTAACTGTGTGTTGTGTGTCCCCCAGATATGCCTCCCAGCCCAGAGAGGTGGTACTGGACTGTGGACCCTACCTGGACAAGAGCGGCCTTTCAGAGCATCTACTGAGCGAGCTGGACGAGGCTCTCCACTTCCTCAACGACTGCAACATACCTGTGCCTCGAGAGGACAGAGATCCCACCTTCATATCCAAACAGGTCTGACCCCACCTTCATATCCAAACAGGTCTGACCCCACCTTCATATCCAAACAGGTCTGACCCCACCTTCATATCCAAGCAGGTCTGCTAATGAGAATGTGTGCATAGTCCTAATCTACACCAGAGAGTATTGAATAGCAAAAGTATGTTTTAAGGGAGAAGTGAGGCTGGTCTGAAGCTTAAAAAAATAACGGAAATTCACATGAGCACCACAAGGCCTAACTTCACCCATGCACTACAAATGTTTTCTGGCATACAGCTTTGACCTATTACAGGAGCTATGTTGGCCTACTGTTCCTCAAACAACATGTAGGCTACTACACACACGTTTTTTTAGGATTAAAACATTCTCAAAGATCCTCATTGAATGATCTCCTTCCCCAGGTGTTGAGTGACTGCCGGGCGGTGCTGCTGGTGCTGGGGCCGTGGTGTGCCGACAAGGTGGCTGGCATCATGGTGAGGGAGCTGCAGAAGTACATCAAACACGAACAGGAAGAGATCAACAGGAAGTTCCTGCTCTTCACCGACACCATCCTGAGGAAGGTATGTGTGTAACGACTTACTCTTGTGTATGTTCTTTGTGTGATTCCCATTGAGTTTGGTCTCCTGTCTTGCTATGTAGGCCTAGCTGAGTTCTGTAAAGCGCTTGCGTGACATCCATTGCTGTAATAAGGGCATGGCATCCATTGTTGTACCTACATGTTCGAAGCAGACCACCATAGTCCCTGTGCTCAAGGAAGCGAAGGTAACCTGCCTAAATGATTACCACCCCGTAGCACTCACGTTAGTAACCATGAAGTGCTTTGAAATTCTGGTCATGGCTCACATCAACAGCATCCTCCCAGATAACCTAGACCCACTCCAATTCGCATACTGCCCCAACAGATCCACAGATGACGCAATCTCAATCGCACTCCAAACTGCCCTTTCCCACCTGGACAAAAGGAATACCTATGTCAGAATGCCGTTCATTGACTACAGCTCAGCATTCAACACCATAGTGCCCATGAAGCCCATCACTAAGCTAAGGACCCTGGAACTAAACACCTCCCTCTGCAACTGGATCCTGGACTTCCTGACGGGCCGCCCCCAGGTGGTAAGGGTAGGCAACAACACATCCGCCACGCTGATCCTCAACACTGGGGCCCCTCAGGGGTGTGTACTTAGTCTCCTCCTGTACTCCCTGTTCACCCACGACTCCAACACCATCATTAAGTTTGCTGACGACACAACAGTGGTAGGCTTGATCACCGACAACAATGAGACAGCCTATAGGGAGGAGGTCAGAGAACTGGCAGTTTGGTGCCAGGACAACAACCTCTCCCTAAACGTGATCAAGACAAAGGAGTTGATCGTGGACTACAGGAAAAGGCGGGCCGAACAGGCCCCCATTAACATTGACGTGGCTGTAGTGGAGCTGGTCGAGAGTTTCAAGTTCCTTGGTGTCCACATCACCAACAAACTATCATGGTCCAAACTAGCGGTCAACCGATTAATCGGAATGGCTGATTAGGGCCGATTTCAAGTTTTCACAACAAATGGAAATCGGTATTTCTGGACACTGATTTTTTTTTACACCTTTATTTAATCTTTATTTAACTAGGCAAGTCAGTTAAGAACACATTCTTATTTTCAATGATGGCCTAGGAACGGTGGGTTAACTGCCTCGTTCAGGGGCAGAACGACAGATTTTCACCTTGTCAGCTCGGGGGATTCAATCTTGCAACCTTACAGTTAACTAGTCCAACGCTCTAACGACCTGCCTCTCATTGCACTCCACGGGGAGACTGCCTGTTACGTGAATGCAGTAAGCCAAGGTAAGTTGCTATCTAGCATTAAACTTATCTTGTAAAAAAAACAATCAATCATAATCACTAGTTAACTACACATGGATAGATTATATTTCTAGTTTATCTAGCGTGTCCTGCGTTGCATATAATCGATGCGGTACGTATCGTTGCTCCAATGTGTACCTAACCATGAACATCAATGCCTTTCTTAAAATCAATACACAGAAGTATATATTTTTAAACCTGCATATTTAGCTAAAAGAAATCCAGGTTAGCAGGCAATATTAACCAGGTGAAATTGTGTCACTTCTCTTGCGTTCATTGCGCGCAGAGTCAGTGTCTATGCAACAGTTTGGGCCGCCTAATTATGTCATAACATTGAAGGTTGTGCAATGTAACAGGAATATTTAGACTAATGGATGCCACCCCTTAGATAAAATACGGAACGGTTCCGTATTTCACTGAAAGAATAAACGTCTTGTTTTCGAGATGATAGTTTCCGGATTCGACCATATTAATGACCTAAGGCTCGTATTTCTGTGTGTTATTATGTTATAACTAAGTCTATGATTTGATAGAGCAGTCTGACTGAGCGGTGGTAGGCAGCAGCAGGCTCGTAAGCATTCATGCAAACAGCACTTTCGTGCATTTTGCCAACAGCTCTTCGTTGTGCATCAAGCATTGCGCTGCTTATGACTTCAAGCCTATCAACTCCCGAGATTAGGCTGGTGTAACCGATGTGAAATGGCTAGCTAGTTAACGGGGTGCGCGCTAATAGCGTTTCAAACGTCACTAGCTCTGAGACTTGGAGTGGTTGTTCCCCTTGCTCTGCATGGGTAACGCTGCTTCGAGGGTGGCTGTTGTCGTTGTGTTCCTGGTTCGAGCCCAGGGAGAAGCGAGGAGAGGGACAGAAGCTATACTGTTACACTGGCAATACTAAAGTGCCTATAAGAACATCCAATAGTCAAAGGTTATTGAAATACAAATGGTATAGAGAGAAATAGTCCTATAATTCCTACAATAACTACAACCTAAAACTTCTTACCTGGGAATATTGAAGGCTCATATTAAAAGGAACCACCAGCTTTCATATGTTCTCATGTTCTGAGCAAGGAACTTAAACGTTAGCTTTCTTACATAGCACATATTGCACTTTTACTTTCTTCTCCAACACTTTGTTTTTGCATTATTTAAACCAAATTGAACATGTTTCATTATTTATTTGAGGCTAAATAGATTTGATTGATGTATTATATTAAGTTAAAATAAGTGTTCATTCAGTATTGTTGTAATTGTCATTATAAAAAAAAGAAAAAAAAAAGATTTGTCCGCTTAATCGATATCGACCTCTAGTCCAAACACACCAAGACAGTCGTGAAGAGGGCACGACAAAAACTTTCCCCCCTCTGGAAACTGAAAATATTTGGCATGGGTCCCCAGATCCTCAAAAAGTTCTACAGCTGCACCATCGAGAGCATTCTGACCAGCTGCATCACCGCCTGGTATGGCAACTGCTCGGCATCTGACCATAAGGCGCTACAGAGGGTAGTGTGTACGGCCCAGTACATCACTGGGGCCAAGCTTCCTGCCATCCAGGACCTATATACCAGGCGGTGTCAGGGGAAAGCCCATAAAATTGTCAGAGACTCCAGTCACCCAAGTCATAGACTATTTTCTGGAGTGCCAGGTCTCAGACCAAAAGGCTCCTTAACAGCTTCTACCCCCAAGCTATAAGACTGCTGCTGAACAATTAATCAAACTATTACATTGACCCCGCCCCCCCTCCATTTGTTTTGTACACTGCTGCTGCTCGCTATTTATTATCTATGCATAGTCACTTCACCCCTACCTACATGTACAAATGACCTCGACTAACCTGTACCCCCGCACACTGACTCGGTACCCCCTGTATATAGCCTCGTTATTGTGTTACTTTTTATTATTTTTTACTTTAGTTTACTTTAGTTTCCAGGTTCACTAGCAGGGTTTGTGTGTGTGTGTGTGTGTGTACAAGGGCAAGTGAATTTCCCCTCTTGGTACAGGATAGGTCCACAGGGTTTATTATGAAGTTATTTCTTCCTGGTGTCCTAGGTCCACAGGTTTTATTATTAAGTTATTTCTTCCTGGTGTCCTAGGTCCACAGGTTTTATTATGAAGTTATTTCTTCCTGGTGTCCTAGGTCCACAGGTTTTATTATGAAGTTATTTCTTCCTGGTGTCCTAGGTCCACAGGGTTTATTATGAAGTTATTTCTTCCTGGTGTCCTAGGTCCACGCCCTGTGTGAGGAACTCTTCTCCCCGGCCTCTCTGGACCTGAAGTTTGTGACCCCGAAGGTCATCCGTCTCCTGGAGATCCTCCATGAGTACAAGCCCTTTGAGAGGCAACAGTTTGAGAGTGTGGAGTGGTACAACAACCGCAACGAGGACAACTACGTGTCGTGGAGTGACTCGGAAGACGAAGACGAGGATGAGGAGGTGGAGGTAAAGGAGAAACCCGAGGCTAACTTCCCCTCACCGTTCACCAACATCCTGTGTGGGATCATCTTCGTTGAGAGGCGCTACACGGCCGTCGTCCTCAACCGGTACGCATCTGGTGTTCAATGCCTATTTGGCTCAATTGTGTGATACCTCTGCTACACTGGCTCCTTGGATTGTTTCTCGTACACTGCTCAAAAGACTAGAAGAATGAATGAATTGTATTGATCTAACTTTGTGATTTAGCAGTATATTTTGGGGGGAGGATTTCAGTTGTCTAAATACCATTTCCATGATTACTGTCCCTCTGTGTCAGGCTAATAAAGGAGGCAGGGAAACAGGACCCGGAGCTGGCCTACATCAGCAGTAACTTCATCACGGGACACAGCATCGGAAAGAACCAGCCACGCAACAAGCAGATGGAGGTGGAGTTCAGGAAACAGGAAGAGGTGGGAACACAACATCTTGGATTGTGACATTATCCCATCTGTTTACATTGAAATGGACCTACCCCTACATTAGTGTGTCTCTGCCTCTCTCTTTCTCTCATTATCTCTCTCTCTCTCTCTCTCTGCCTGTCTGTCTGCCTTCCTGCCTGTCTGTCTGTCTCTCATCCTCTCTCTCGCTCTCTACCTCTCGCTCTCTGCCTCTCTCTCTCTCGCTCTCTGCCTCTACCTCTCGGCCTCTCTCTCTCGCTCTCTGCCTCTCTCTCTCGCTCTCTCTGCCTCTCTCTCACTCTGCCTCTCTCTCTCGCTCTCTCTGCCTCTCTCTCTCACTCTGCCTCTCACTCTGCCTCTCTCGCTCTCTCTGCTTATCTCGCTCTCTCTGCCTCTCTCGCTCTCTCTGCCTCTCTCGCTCTCTCTGCCTCTCTCTCACTCTCTGTCTCTCTCTATTTCTGCCTCTCTCTCTCCCCTCCTTCCATTCAGACCTAACCATATTTCCTCATTATCTCTCAGGTTCTGCGTAAGTTCCGTGCCCACGAGACCAACCTGCTCATAGCGACCAGCATCGTGGAGGAAGGGGTAGATATTCCCAAGTGTAACCTGGTGGTGAGGTTTGACCTGCCCACTGAGTACAGGTACAGCACTGCTTGTCCATCCACTACCTTGTTGCTTCTTGCTCAATGAACTATTGGCTTCTCTTTTTGTTATGTTTTATATTGTTGATATTGTTCCCGTTCTACATTTTGTTCCTCTTATTTTTAAGCATATAAAGTGTGTTGTGACCCCTGGTAAATACACTTTCAATAAACTTTGACTTGACTGTAGGTCCTACGTTCAGTCTAAAGGCCGAGCCAGAGCCCCCGTCTCCAACTACATCATGCTGGCTGAAAGTGAGAGGACCAAGACCTTCGAGGAAGACCTGAAGACCTACAAGGCCATAGAGAAGGTGTGGTTTTCAGAGCCTGTCCTCAAGGCCCCATAGTGTCTGTCAGAGGAACACAGGGATTCTCAGAGATTTGTTTAAGGATGCATCCCAAATGGCACCCTGTAGCGTAGTGCACTGTACTGTATAGGGAACTATCTGCCTGTTTAATTGATTTGTGTGTCTGTCCACAAGGCCCGTCCTTGGATGATATGAGAGGTCCTTGGTGTTTCTCTGCTCGTATTGTGACAACCCTAATACTGATGACTGTAGGTCTTCTCTTGACGTCTTCAGATCCTGAGAAACAAGTGTTCCAAGGCAGCGGGGGTCGGTGACTTTGAGGTGGAACCGGTGCAGGATGATGACAACATCCTGCCTCCCTACGTGCTCCGCTCTGAGGAAGGAGGGCCCCGCGTCACCATCAACACGGCTATCGGACACATCAACAGGTAAAGAGAGAACCGCCAGCCCTGCTTTGAGTCTGTGAAAGATATCTACAGTTTTAAAATGGTTCTCATTGGAAACAAGGCTCTAAATGGACTGATAACAAAATATGTTTGATTTTGTTTTAATTTGGCTGTGGATGGTCTGGTGTGCTAATGACCCTCTCTCCAGATACTGTGCCCGTCTGCCCAGTGACCCATTTACTCACCTGGCACCTAAGTGTAAGACCAAGGAGCTGAAGGATGGGCGCTACCAGTCAACCCTCTACTTGCCCATCAATTCCCCTCTACGGGTGCCCGTCGCTGTGAGTCTCAGGCTTTCCTCATTGATTTGATTTGTTGGTCTAATTGATTTGATTGGTAGGTCTGATTCACAAATGGCCATATTGCCTATATATTCCAGTTCTGGTCAAAAGTAGTGCACTATATAGGGAAAAGGGTGCCTTTTGGGACACTTATACAGTGTTCCCAGGTGCACAAATGGCTGTAGTAGGCTACATGGGGGTGAAATTCACCACATCCACCGTCAATGTGTAGCATCCACTTTTTCCATTTGAGACGTCAAGATTCAGTGTGTTTAATGGATGTCTTTGAGACCTATGTACACTTTTTTTTTGTCATTGCAGGGGCCAATCATGAACTGTGCACGACTGGCAGAGAAGGCTGTGGCACTACTTTGTTGTGAAAATCTTCACAAAAAAGGTCAATAAAATTAAACTATTTGTTAGAATATCCTTCATCATGTAGTACCTCCCTCAAATCTCCCTCTCTCTCTTCAAGCTTGTGGGAATGTAACTGAATTTGCTGGGGTGTTCGTATTAAGGGGGACCTGGTATTAACTGCTGTGCAGTGACATTGAACTTTTTGGGCATATTTTTTGCTATACTTCTACGGTAGTTAAATGGTTCTGCCTCTCTCTTCTCCAGGTGAGTTGGATGACCACTTGATGCCTGTGGGGAAAGAGACCGTGAAGTATGAGGAGGAGCTGGATCTCCATGACGAGGAGGAGACCA
Source organism: Oncorhynchus clarkii lewisi (assembly GCF_045791955.1). Lineage (NCBI taxonomy): Eukaryota > Metazoa > Chordata > Actinopteri > Salmoniformes > Salmonidae > Oncorhynchus > Oncorhynchus clarkii. The sequence continues at coordinate 33,175,708 of NC_092171.1, read as the reverse complement.
GTGTTCCAGGCAGACCAGGATCCACCAAGAGGAGGCAGTGCTACCCTAAAGCTGTGAGTTGTCACCACACTGAATTCTACCCTAAAGCTGTTAGATATCTCTTCACTGGATGCTTCCCTAAAGCTGTTAGATATATCTTCACTGGATGCTTCCCTAAAGCTGTTAGATATCTCTGCACTGGATGCGTCCCTAAAGCTGTGCGATATCTCTACACTGAATGCGTCCCTAAAGCTGTGCGATATCTCTACACTGGATGCGTCCCTAAAGCTGTGAGATATCTCTACACTGGATGCGTCCCTAAAGCTGTGCGATATCTCTACACTGGATGAGTCCCTAAAGCTGTTAGATATCTCTACACTGGATGCTTCCCTAAAGCTGTGAGATATCTCTACACTGGATGCTTCCCTAAAGCTGCGAGATATCTCTACACTGGATGCTTCCCTAAAGCTGTGAGATATCTCTACACTGGATGCGTCCCTAAAGCTGTTAGATATCTCTACACTGGATGCTTCCCTAAAGCTGTTAGATATCTCTACACTGGATGAGTCCCTAAAGCTGTTAGATATCTCTACACTGAATGCGTCCCTAAAGCTGTGAGATATCTCTACACTGGATGCTTCCCTAAAGCTGTTAGATATCTCTGCACTGGATGTGTCCCTAAAGCTGTGAGATATCTCTAGACTGGATGCTTCCCTAAAGCTGTGAGATATCTCTACACTGGATGCTTCCCTAAAGCTGTGAGATATCTCTACACTGGATGTGTCCCTAAAGCTGTGAGATATCTCTACACTGGATGTGTCCCTAAAGCTGTTAGATATCTCTACACTGGATGCGTCCCTAAAGCTGTGAGATATCTCTACACTGGATGCTTCCCTAAAGCTGTGAGATATCTCTAGACTGGATGCTTCCCTAAAGCTGTGAGATATCTCTAGACTGGATGCTTCCCTAAAGCTGTGAGATATCTCTACACTGGATGCGTCCCTAAAGCTGTGAGATATCTCTACACTGGATGCTTCCCTAAAGCTGTGAGATATCTCTACACTGGATGTGTCCCTAAAGCTGTGAGATATCTCTTCACTGGATGCTTCCCTAAAGCTGTGAGATATCTCTACACTGGATGTGTCCCTAAAGCTGTGAGATATCTCTACACTGGATGCTTCCCTAAAGCTGCGAGATATCTCTACACTGGATGCTTCCCTAAAGCTGTTAGATATCTCTGCACTGGATGCGTCCCTAAAGCTGTGCGATATCTCTACACTGGATGCGTCCCTAAAGCTGTGAGATATCTCTACACTGGATGCTTCCCTAAAGCTGTGAGATATCTCTAGACTGGATGCTTCCCTAAAGCTGTGAGATATCTCTACACTGGATGCTTCCCTAAAGCTGTGAGATATCTCTACACTGGATGCGTCCCTAAAGCTGTGAGATATCTCTACACTGGATGCTTCCCTAATGGCACCCTATTACTTTGATACAACAATAGACTACTTTGACCAGAGCCCTATGGGCCGTCAGATCTGACTGTTCCTTCTGGAGCATCTAACAGCTAGATGACCTCTGTCTCTCTCTCCTGTCCAGATACCAGAGTGTCTTCGGGACAGTTACCCTGTACCGGAGCAGTCTTACTACCTGTATGTGATTGGCATGGTCCTCACCACCCCTCTGCCTGACGAACTCAACTTCCGCCGCAGGAAGCTCTACCCTCCAGAGGACACTACCAGGTGCTTCGGCATCCTGACTGCCAAACCTATACCTCGGGTAAGGAACACACATATTTCAGTTTCCCATTGAGGACCTGCCAGGAAACAAATCAAATATTTAGGGATGCAAACAAGCAATTCCATTTCTATTGAAACTGATAGAGAACATATTTTTTTCTACGAGGCAACAGCTAGACAGTAGGGCCCACCTTGCTTTTCCACAGTTAGTATGCCCTTTTATTTAAGTTTACTGTGATACTCACCTAACTAGAGGTCGACCAATTATGATTGTTCAACGCCGATACCAATTATTGGAGGACCAAAATAGCCGATACCGATTTAATTGGCCAATTTTTTTATTTGTAATTATTAATCCGTTATTTTACCAGGTAAATTGACTGATAACACGTTCTCATTTGCAGCAACGACCTGGGGAATAGTTACAGGGGAAAGGAGGGGGATGAAAGAGCCAATTGTAAACTGGGATTATTAGGTGACCGTGATGGTTTGAGGGCCAGATTGGTTTAAATAATGCAAAAACAAAGTGTTGGTAAGAAGTTTTACGTTGTAGTTATTAAATCAAATCAAATCATCAATTCAAATTTTATTTGTCACATACACATGGTTAGCAGATGTTAATGCGAGTGTAGCAAAATGCTTGTGCTTCTAGTTCCGACAATAATAACCAACAAGTAATCTAGCTAACAATTCCAAAACTACTACCTTATAGACACAAGTGTAAGGGGATAAAGAATATGTACATAAAGATATATGAATGAGTGATGGTACAGAGCGGCATAGGCAAGATACAGTAGATGGTATTGAGTGCAGTATATACATATACATATGAGTATGTAAACAAAGTGGCATAGTTAAAGTGGCTAGTGATACATGTATTACATAAAGATGCAGTAGATGATATAGAGTACAGTATATACATATACATATGAGATGAATAATGTAGGGTATGTAAACATTATATTAGGTAGCATTGTTTAAAGTGGCTAGTGATATATTTTACATCATTTCCCATCAATTCCCATTATTAAAGTGGCTGGAGTTGAGTCCGTGTGTTGGCAGCAGCCACTCAATGTTAGTGGTGGCTGTTTAACAGTCTGATGGCCTTGAGATAGAAGCTGTTTTTCAGTCTCTCGGTCCCAGCTTTGATGCACCTGTACTGACCTCGCCTTCTGGATGATAGCGGGGTGAACAGGCAGTGGCTCGGGTGGTTGTTGTCCTTGATGATCTTTATGGCCTTCTTGTGACATCGGGTGGTGTAGGTGTCCTGGACGGCAGGTAGTTTGCCCCCAGTCATGCGTTGTGCAGACCTCACTACCCTCTGGAGAGCCTTACGGTTGTGGGCGGAGCAGTTGCCGTACCAGGCGGTGATACAGCCCGACAGGATGCTCTCGATTGTGCATCTTTAGAAGTTTGTGAGTGCTTTTGGTGACAAGCCAAATTTCTTCAGCCTCCTGAGGTTGAAGAGGCGCTGCTGCGCCTTCTTCACGATGCTGTCTGTGTGGGTGGACCAATTCAGTTTGTCTGTGATGTGTACGCCGAGGAACTTAAAACTTACTACCCTCTCCACTACTGTTCCATCGATGTGGATAGGGGGGTGTTCCCTCTGCTGTTTCCTGAAGTCCACAATCATCTCCTTAGTTTTGTTGACGTTGAGTGTGAGGTTATTTTCCTGACACCACACTCCGAGGGCCCTCACCTCCTCCCTGTAGGCCGTCTCGTCGTTGTTGGTAATCAAGCCTACCACTGTTGTGTCGTCCGCAAACTTGATGATTGAGTTGGAGGCGTGCGTGGCCACGCAGTCGTGGGTGAACAGGGAGTACAGGAGAGGGCTCAGAACGCACCCTTGTGGGGCCCCAGTGTTGAGGATCAGCGGGGTGGAAATGTTGTTGCCTACCCTCACCACCTGGGGGCGGCCCGTCGGGAAGTCCAGTACCCAGTTGCACAGGGTGGGGTCGAGACCCAGGGTCTCGAGCTTGATGACGAGCTTGGAGGGCACTATGGTGTTAAATGCCGAGCTGTAGTCGATGAACAGCATTCTCACATACGTATTCCTCTTGTCCAGATGGGTTAGGGCAGTGTGCAGTGTGGTTGAGATTGCATCGTCTGTGGACCTATTATAGGAATTATAGGACTATTTCCCTCTATACCATTTGTATTTCATTAACCTTTGACTGTTAGATGTTCTTATAGGCACTTTAGTATTGCCAGTGTGACAGTATAGCTTCTGTCCCTCTCCTCGCTCCTCACTGGGCTCGAACTAGCAACACAACGGCAACAGCCACCATCGAAGCAGCGTTACCCATGCAGAGCAAGGGGAACAACTACTAGAAGGCTCAGAGCGAGTGACATTTGAAACGCTATTAGCGCGCGCTAACTAGCTAGCCATTTCACTTCGGTTACACCAGCCTCATCTCGGGAGTTGATAGGCTTGAAGTCATAAACAGCGCAACGCACAACGAAGAGCTGCTGGCAAAACGCACGAAAGTGCTGTTTGAATGAATGTTTATGCGCCTGCTTCTGCCGACCACTGCTCAGTCAGATACTTAGATACTTGTATGCTTGTATGCTCAGTCAGATTATATGCAACGCAGGACACGCTAGATAATATCTAGTAATATCATCAACCATGTGTAGTTAACTAGTGATTATGATTGATTGTTTTTTTATAAGATAAGTTTAATGCTAACTAGCAACTTACCTTGGCTTACTGCATTCGCGTAACAGGTAGTCAAAGTCTCCTTGTGGAGTTTAACGAGAGAGAGGCAGGTCGTTATTGCCCTGGACTAGTTAACTGTAAGGTTGCAAGATTGGATCCCCGAGCTGACAAGGTGGGTTAACTGAACGAGGCAGTTAACCCACCGTTCCTAGGCAGTCATTGAAAATAAGAATGTGTTCTTAACTGACTTGCCTAGTTAAATAAAGGTATATTCAAAAATATATATAAAATTGGCAAATCGGCGCCCAAAAATACTGATTTCCGATTGTTATGAAAACTTGAAACTTGAACCTCTACACCTAACCCCGTCCTCCTCGCTCTCCCCAGATCCCCCACTTTCCTGTGTACACGCGGTCTGGTGAGGTGACCATCTCCATGGAGCTCCAGAAGGCTGGGTTCACTCTGAGTGCTGTCCAGCTGGACCTGATCACCAGACTACATCAGTACATTTTCTCTCACATCCTCCGCCTGGAGAAACCTGCTTTAGAGTTCAATCCCACGCAGGCCGACTCCGCCTACTGCGTTCTACCTCTCAATGTTGGTGAGTTAGTTGACCTACTGCGTTCTACCTCTCAATGTTGGTGAGTTGGTTAACCTACTGCGTTCTACCTTTCAATGTTGGTGAGTTGGTTAACCTACTGCGTTTTACCTCTCAATGTTGGTCAGTTAGTTAACCTACTGCACTCTACCTTAATGTTGTTGGGTGAGTTAGTTCAGCCTACTGCGTTCTACCTCTCAATGTTGGTGAGTTAGTTAACCTACTGCACTCTACCTTAATGTTGTTGGGTGAGTTAGTTCAGCCTACTGCGTTCTACCTCTCAATGTTGGTGAGTTAGTTAACCTACTGCGTTCTATCTTAATGTTGTTGGGTGTGTTAGTTCAGCCTACTGCGTTCTACTTCTCAATGTAGGTCAGTGAGACCCCAACGTTACACATAATACTGTAGGCCCTGTTTTTTAAGGACAAAATACACTGCAACGATGGTGATTCCATTCCGTATGTAGAATTGTTGGTAAATTAACTAAAAGCCCATGTTGTCAGTCAATAGTACTGCTACCCGCTGTTCTTAACGGTTCGTCGGCATGGCGTGTTTTGTCCTTTAGTCCTTCATGTCGTAACTAAGATCAATAACACACTGTCTCCTCTTTCAGTTGAGGATTCCAACACTCTAGATTTGGATTTTAAATTCATGGAGGACATAGAGAAGTCCGAGGCTCGTGTTGGCATTCCTACCACCCAGTACACCAAGCAGAACCCCTTCACCTTCAAACTGGAAGACTACCAGGACGCTGTCATCATTCCACGGTACGCTGCTCACTACCCTCTCTGACGGAGGAGCCAATAACACCCTATTCCCTATATAGTGCACTTCTTTTGCCCAGGGCCCATAGGGAATAGGATGCCATTTGGGACACATATTCACTTTCTTGAAGCAACATCCAATACATTTCATATGACCCACACGATAATAAGATTATTTCAAAAACTGAAACTAGCATGGTACAGATTTGGATGTAAATATCTTGCAAGTTTTGAGTGGCGAATTTAAAGTATATCTTCACTGTTCCATTATGCCAAACCTTGACCCCTGTCTCTCTAACCCCTGTCTCTCTCAGGTATCGTAACTTTGACCAGCCTCACCGTTTCTACGTGGCTGACGTTTACACAGACCTCACACCTCTCAGCAGGTTCCCGTCACCGGAGTACCAGACGTTTGCTGAGTACTACAAAACCAAGTACAACCTGGACCTGTCCAACGTAAACCAGCCACTACTGGACGTAGACCATACCTCCTCACGGTGAGAAGACGAGAGGGAGGACGAGAGAGAGAGGACGAGAGAGAGAGGACGAGAGAGGGAGGACGAGAGAAGGAGAGAGGATGAGGACGAGAGAGGGAGAGAGGACGAGAGAGGGAGAGAGGATGAGGACGAGAGAGGATGAGGACGAGAGAGGGAGAGGACGAGAGAGGATGAGGACAAGAGAGGGAGAATACGAGAGAAGGATGAGGACGAGAGAAGGATGAGAGAGGGAGAGGACGAGAGAGGATGAGGACGAGAGAGAGCGAGAGAGAGGATGAGGACGAGAGAGGGAGAGAGGATGAGGACGAGAGAGGATGAGGACGAGAGAGGGAGAGGACGAGAGAGGATGAGGACGAGAGAGGATGAGGACAAGAGAGGGAGAGGACGAGAGGGAGGACGAGAGAAGGATGAGAGAGGGAGAGGATGAGGACGAGAGAGAGTGAGAGAGAGGATGAGGACGAGAGAGGGAGGATGAGAGTGGGAGAGGATGAGGACGAGAGAGGGAGGACGAGGGAGAGGTTGAGAGAGAGAGTGGACGAGAGAGGGAGTGGACGAGAGAGGGAGAGGACGAGAGAGGGAGAGGACGAGAGAGGGAGGGGACGAGAGAGGGAGGGGACGAGAGAGGAAGAGGACGGGAGAGAGGGGACGAGAGAGGGAGGGAGGATGTGGACGAGAGAGGATGTGGAGGAGGGAGGATGTGGACGAGAGAGGATGTGGACGAGAGAGGATGAGGACGAGAGAGGATGTGGACGAGAGAGGATGAGGACGAGAGAGGATGAGGACGAGAGAGGGAGAGAGGATGAGGACGAGAGAGGGAGAGGATGAGAGAGGGAGAGAGGATGAGGACGAGAGAGGGAGAGAAGGAGTGAGGATGAGGACGAGAGAGGATGAGGAAGAGAGAGGGAAAGAGGATGAGGACGAGAGAGAGAGGGAGAGAGGATGAGGACGAGAGAGGATGAGGACGAGAGAGGGAGAGAAGGAGAGAGGATGAGGACAAGAGAGGGAGAGAGGATGAGGAAGAGAGAGGATGAGGAAGAGAGGATGAGGAAGAGAGTGGGAGGACGAGAGAGAGAGTGGATGAGAGAGGGAGAGTACGAGAGAGGGAGAGTACGAGAGAGGGAGAGTACGAGAGAGGGAGGGGACGTGAGAGGGAGGGGACGTGAGAGGGAGGGGGAGAGAGGAAGAGGACGGGAGAGGACGAGAGAGAGAGGGAAAGAGGATGAGGACGAGAGAGGGAGAGAGGATGAGGACGAGAGGATGAGGACGAGAGGATGAGGACGAGAGAGGATGAGGACGAGAGAGGATGAGGACGAGAGAGGGAGAGAGGATGAGGACGAGAGAGGGAGAGGACGAGAGAGGGAGAGAGGGAGTGGATGAGAGGGAGAGTACGAGAGAGGGAGAGTACGAGAGAGGGAGAGTACGAGAGAGGGAGAGTACGAGAGAGGGAGAGTACGAGAGAGGGAGGGGACGAGAGATGGAGGGGACGAGAGGACGAGAGAGGGATGGGACGAGAGAGAGTACGAGAGAGGGAGGGGACGAGAGAGGGAGGGGACGAGAGAGGGAGGGGACGAGAGGACGAGAGAGAGGACGAGAGAGAGGATGAGAGAGGGGGAGAGAGAGTGGATGAGAGAAGGAGGACAAGAGAGAGAGGAAGAGGACAAGAGAGCCTGGATGAGAGGGGGAGGACGAGAGGGAGAGAGCGGGAGAGAGAGAGGGAGAGAGCGGGAGAGGGAGAGGGGGAGAGAGTGGATGAGAGAGGGAGGAAGAGGACAAGAGAGCCTGGATGAGAGAGGGAGAGGACGGGAGAGAGGGGGAAGACACGAGGGAGAGAGAGGACAAGAGGGAGAGGGAGAGGATGGGAGGGCGGAGAGGGAGTGGACGGGAGAGGGAGATGAGAGAGGGAGGACGAGAGAGAGGATGAGAGAGGAAGAGAGAGAGCCTGGATGAGAGAGGGGAGGGAGAGGACGGGAGAGAAAGAGGGAGGACACGAGGGAGAGCACGAGAGAGAGAGGACAAGAGGAAGAGGGAGGGAGAGGACGGGGAGAGAGGGAGGATGGGAGAAAGGGAGCAGACAAGAAAGGGAGGGAGATGACTAGAGATAGAGGGGTAAAGAGGATGAGAGGGGGGAGAGGACTTAGAGGGGGGGAGAAGGGGGAGAGGACGATAAAACGGATGAGGACTTAAGGGAGAGGAAAAGAGAGGGGGGAGGACTAGAGGGAGAGTTTGGGGGGAGGGGACAAGAGGGAGAGGAGTAGAAGACAGGAGAGAGGACGAGAGAACGGGTGAGGACTTAGGGGGAGGGGAGAGGACGCGAGGGAGGGAGAAGAAAATGTATCTTAATCAACTGTGCCATCATAAGGATGACCTCTGTCTAGTGGCTAGTGTGGGGAGCACTAGTAAAGATATGGGGAGAACCCTTTGTCTGTTCCTTGACACCTATACAGGTGACTGTATCTGAGAGCTACTGTTAAACTCACCCAGTGTTTGACCTCTGACATCTCCCTGTAGCCTGAACCTGTTAACCCCTCGTCACCTGAACCAGAAGGGGAAAGCCCTGCCCCTCAGCAGTGCAGAGAAGAGGAAGGCCAAGTGGGAGAGTCTACAGAACAAACAGGTGATCTAGTGTACACACAGAGCCATGGCTCTATACCGGTTTATGGCTGAAGCTCTGAAAATGAACTAGATTAGAATATGTTGGAGAACAGCTGTACTCCTAGGGCCCTGGTCAAACATTATTTTATTTTTTTAAATTTATTTGACCTTTATTTTACTAGGCAAGTCAGTTAAGAACAAATTCTAATTTTCAGTGGGTTAACTGCCTGTTCAGGTGCAGAACGACAGATTTGTACCTTGTCAGCTCGGGGATTCGAACTTGCAACCTTTCGGTTACTAGTCCAACGCTCTAACCACTAGACTACCCTTCCCCACATAGTGCACTGTATGGGGAAAAGGGTCTCATTTGGGACTTAACCAATGTCTAACTTTCCTCACTCTCCTCCCCTCCAGATCCTGGTCCCAGAGCTGTGTGCCATCCACCCCATCCCAGCCTCTCTGTGGAGGAAGGCTGTGTGTCTCCCCAGTATCCTGTATCGCCTTCACTGCCTTCTCACAGCCGAGGAGCTGAGGGCCCAGACAGCCAGCGACGCTGGAGTAGGAGCCCAGACCCTGCCCTCTGACTTCAGGTACGTCTCATCTCCATTTTCCTGGATTTCACTCCTTTTTTTTATGGTGTAAATAAAGTGTGTGGCGGCTCACCGTGTGAAATAAACCGGACTGGACTTGGATGAACTATCTAGGGCTGACCCCATTTAGTCGACTGGTCGGTTGTTTGGTTGATAGGCTGGTCAGATGTTGTCGATCAGTCACCAAAACATTTTTGGGGTTCATGGGGCATTGGTGCCTGTCTCAGTGGACTGATCCATTGTGGAGGACACGGAGATGGCACAGTCCATTACTCTAAGACATGTGATACTGACATGGTGTATGATTATATTATTAAAAAATAATGAGCAATCTAATGTTTTATAACAAGGGCGCTTTCGGTCGCTGTCCTGAAACCGTAGAATTGGCACCTTTCCCTGTGTTGCTACAGTCTGTGGGGGGCTTAAGATTCTAGATTCTAAGATTTTCTCACTTGAAAATGGCATTCCTCACAGATGTTTCATTATTTATCCTGTACACCTGTGTTGTCCTAAAACAGTGGATGTGCAAGAAATGTCATTAAATAATTAATGGTTCCCAAAGTTGATGAATGAATTAGGAGGTTTGAAGAGGATTGTATGGTGTTATATTTAATAGATATACAGTTGAAGTCGGAAGTTTACATACACTTATGGCACATATTGCACTTTTACTTTCTTCTCCAACACTTTGTTTTTGCATTATTTAAATCAAATTGAACAGGTTTCATTATTTATTTGAGGCTAAATTGATTTTATTGATGTATTATATTAAGTTAAAATAAGTGTTCATTCAGTATTGTTGTAATTGTTATTATTACAAATACATACAAAAATTGTCTGATTAATCGGTATCGGCGTTGAAAAATCATAATCGGTCGACCTCTAGTATACACGCAGCTCTCCCTCCTATACCCTCCTCTTCTTTATCTCCTTATTGTTATTATTATGATCCTCATTATAATAATAAGTAATGTCATTAGTAGTCTTAGTATAGTTTCCTTGTATAATCACCATCGCGCTGTAGACCTAAGAGCGAATCCTGTTTAGTCTTAATACCGTAACTGATTTAGGCCTATAATTCAATATATAGGCTACTGTATCTATCAATCAATCATTCATGCTTTGAAATGCAATCAAGCATTTTAGTTTTAAAATTAAATAACAAAGGGAGCTTTTGAAGTCAATGTCTTCTACACATCTGACTTCCCCGTTCCCTCTTGAGCAACCAGTAAACATTAACCCGTTTCCAGTGTCTTTTTCACATCAGTTTTACTGTCGACATTACTATGTTTGGAGTTAGTTATAACCAATTTATTGATGTGATTATGATCGGCTATAGCTCAGGCCCTATTAGTCACGCAATAGATGCTTACATGTTTTACGTAAAGAGAGTAAGGTTTCAGGGAATCAGGAATGTTTTTCCTAAACAAATTAGGGATTTCTTTAACAACTTTTCAGTCAGAAACAAGTAAGAAGCTAAATTGCTGAATTTTGTTGCAGCTTCAGCACGGACAGCGCAATAAACACTTCCTGTGCTCTGGTGCCTTTTCTCTGTGTTAGGGAGGAGTGCGAGACAACATGCGCCAGTCACACAAGGCACTCGCTGCCATTTTGTTTTAACACAGGATGACCATCGGGCTCTTTTTTGAGTAATTTCTGTTTCTTAATGTTTTTATCAAGCTGTTTGCTTAAAGCATCAGACAAGCTCAGTGCATATGTAGTTGGTTTTTATTCAAACACGGGGTCTGTCTAATATGGAAAAATAATTGATTGGTCAAAATAACAGGACAACTCTCAGTTGACAAATATTTTTTTGTCGGACAGCCCTAGAACTATCCTTTTAAATCTAATTGCTACTTGATGTTTGGCTGTTGGATAATAGCACTCCAACACTACATAATGTCCCTAAATCTCACACGGTATCGGTCTTTATAGGTATCCAAACCTGGACTTTGGATGGAAGAAGTCCATCGACAGCAAGTCATTCATCTGTCTGCGTGATGAGGATGAGGAAGAGGAGGAGGAGGAGGAAGAGGACAGCGGTGACGATAACTGTAAACAGCAGGGCCAGACTGTAGCCCCTGACCCTGGACTTGCTGCTGCTGTTTCCCAGCAACCCTGTAGTGACTGTCATGTCTCTTCTCGGCCTGAGGGGTGCAACATCCACCAACGCCCCAAAGATGACAGACCAGAGGACGAGGAGCCCCAGCAGCCAGACTCCGCCTCCTGCACTAGCATCCTCGCTAACGGCACTGCCCCCATTGCCAATGACAACGGTGACCACGGCGACCATTCACACCTTCACGACGGACGTGACAACTGCCAATGTCTCCCGGCTGGTTCTGGTTTGCCACTGGAGAACGAAAAAGAAGTATCAACAACACAAACCACTACCTCAGTTCTTCCTGTGCAGCCCTCTCTTAGCATCGAGAACCAGAATCTAACCCCAACACCCCCTCAGCCCCAGCCAGGGAACCAGCCTCCACCCTCTCAGCCCCAGCCAGGGACCCAGCCTCTACCCCCTCAGCCCAGGCCAGGTACCCAGCCTCCACCCCCTCAGCCCGGGACCCAGCCTCCACCTCCTCTACCCCCTCAGCCCCAGCCAGGGACCCAGCCTCTACCCCCTCAGCCCCAGCCAGGTACCCAGCCTCCACCCCCTCAGCCCGGGACCCAGCCTCCACCTCCTCCACCTTCTCAGCCCCAGCCAGGGACCCAGCCTCCACCCCCCCAGCCCCAGCCAGGGACCCAGCCTCCACCCCCCCAGCCCCAGCCAGGTACCCAGCCTTCACCCCCCCATCCCCAGCCAGGTACCCAGCTTCCACCCCCTCAGCCCCAGCCAGGCACCCAGCCTCCACCCCCTCAGCCCCAGCCAGGTACCCAGCTTCCACCCCCTCAGCCCCAGCCAGGTACCCAGCTTCCACCCCCCCAGCCTCAGCCAGGGACCCAGCTTCCACCCCCCCAGCCCCAGCCTAGCGATGAATGTAGACCAGGGAGGACCTCAGAGCTCCGTGAGAGCGACGGACACCACGTGAATCAAGCTACCTCAGACTGCTGCAGCCCAGCAACGATGACGGGGCCCGCCGGCACAGCTCCCATCACCACAACACCTTTACCTGACCCCTCAGAGGCCCTAGAGACCCAGGAGATCACCACCAGCAGCTCTGTAGTGGGGGATACCCTTGGCCCCTGCTCCAAGACCCTGGGGCCCAACCCTGGGCTCATTCTTCAGGTATGGTTCAACAAGTTTTTCGGCGTTAGTTGATGGTTACTTGGGTCGATTAATTGAAGTTTTGATTGTTTTAACTAATAAATATCAGATTTTCTATCAAAATATACTTAGATATTCACATGCATACTAGACATATTCTTACTTGTCTGTTGAGGGGGAGAAAAACCACAAATATTTAGAATCAACACATTCCTCTTGTCCTCTTGTTTATTTGACTTAAATTTCTGTTCAGCAATTAAAAATATCACTTACATGTGTTTTCATTGTTTTATTCCTACCTTCAAGCCCTCAACAAAAAGTGATTCTGTCAAAAATGAAAAAAAGACCAGCAATCACCTGAATCTTTGTTTGTTTCTGCAGGCCCTGACCCTGTCCAACGCCAGTGACGGCTTCAACCTGGAGCGTCTGGAGATGCTGGGAGACTCCTTCCTGAAGCACGCCATCACCACCTACCTGTTCTGTACCTACCCCGATGCACACGAGGGACGACTCTCCTACATGAGGAGCAAGAAGGTGAGCCTAGGGGAGGGGCGAGGGGAACGACTGACTTTTTGCTTACGTCCCAAACTGTACCCTATAGCCTTTATAGTGCACTACTTTTGATCAGGGCCTACATTAGGGCTCTGGTTAAAAGTGGCGCACTATATAGGGAATAGGGTGCCATTTGGTACGCATCCCTGGGGTTGGGGTTGAATGTTTGTTAGTGGAATGCTTTGTTTGCCTATTTGTATGAGAGTTTGTTTGTGGTTCTTTGTTTTACTGTACATTTTGTCACATAGGCCTACATTTCACCTAATGCATTCTTAGAAAGATTACAAATTATGTATGTGTGGAATGGTGTGAATTGAATAGTTATTTTGTGTTTAACAGGTGAGCAACTGTAACCTGTATCGTCTGGGAAAGAAGAAAGGTCTTCCTTGCAGGATGGTGGTGTCCATCTTTGACCCACCGGTCAACTGGCTGCCTCCTGGCTACGTGGTCAACCAGGACAAGAGCAGCGAAGACAAATGGGACGAGGATGAGGTACGTGATGCGGTGTGTGTGTGTGTGTGTGTGTTTGTGCCCATGTTTGTGTGTGTTTGTTCATTTGCCTTGTGAAGTTTGTCTTACATGAGGCTTCCTACCCTGTTCGTCACTCACTGTCTAATCTTCACTGCTCCTCTCCTGATTTGGCCACTAGAGGGCAGGCCTATACCTTATTGCAGTGGTTCCCAAACTTTTTATAGTCCCGTACCCCTTCAAACATTCAACCTCCAGCTGCATACCCCCTCTAGCACCAGGGTCAGCGCATTCTCAAATGTTGTTTTTTGCCATCATTGTAGGCATGCCATATACACAAAAAACACATAAAACAACAGTAAAAAGACAGGCTATATACAGTAGCGAGGCTATAAAAGTAGCGAGGCTACATACAGACACCGGTTAGTCAGGCTGATTGAGGTAGTATGTACATGTAGATATGGTTAAAGTGACTATGCATATATGATAAACAGAGTGGCAGTAGCGTAAAAGAGGGGTTGGCGGGTGGTGGATGGCGGGACACAATGCAGATAGCCCGGTTAGCCAATGTGCGGGAGCACTGGTTGGCCGGGCCAATTGAGGTAGCATGTACATGAATGTTTAGTTAAAGTGACGATGCATATATAATAAACAGAGAGTAGCAGCAGCGTAAAAGAGGGGTTTTGGGGGGGGGCACACAATGCAAATAGTCTGGGTAGCCATTTCATTACCTGTTCAGGAGTCTTATGGCTTGGGGGTAAAAACACACAACTCTGCAATGTTGGGTTGTATTGCAGTGCCAGACGTGTCCCTCTGCTTAAGCCAGTACATGTCCAGGCCTGTCTGAAGTTAGCTAGAGAGCATTTGGATGATCCAGAAGAAGATTGGGATAATGTCATATGGTCAGATGAAACCAAAATATAACTTTTTGGTAAAAACTCAACTTTGGAGGACAAAGAATGCTGAGTTGCATCCAAAGAACACCATACCTACTGTGAAGCATGGGGGTGGAAACACCATGCTTTGGGGCTGTTTTTCTGCAAAGGGACCAGGACGACTGAGCCGTGTAAAGGAAAGAATGAATGGGGCCATGTATCGTGAGATTTTGAGTGAAAACCTCCTTCCATCAGCAAGGGCATTGAAGATGAAACGTGGCTGGGTCTTTCAGCATGACAATGATCCCAAACACACCGCCCGGGCAACGAAGGAGTGGCTTCGTAAGAAGCATTTCAAGGTCCTGGAGTGGCCTAGCCAGTCTCCAGATCTCAACCCCATAGAAAATCTTGTGATTTCTGGATTATTTTTTCTCATTTTGTCTGTCATAGTTGAAGTGTACCTATGATGAAAATTACAGGCCTCTCATCTTATTAAGTGGGAGAACTTGGACAATGGTGGCTGACTAAATACTTTTTTGCCCCACTGTACATTACTGGTATACATCAACTGGTAGACCTATACATTACTGGTAGACCTATACATTACTGTTATACATTACTGGTATACATCAACTGGTAGACCTATACATTACTGGTATACATCAACTGGTAGACCTATACATTACCGGTAGACCTATACATTACTGGTATACATTACTGGTATACATCAACTGGTAGACCTATACATTACTGGTATACATTACTGGTATACATCAACTCGTAGACCTATACATTACTGGTAGGCCTATACATTACTGGTATACATCAACTGGTATACCTAGGGGCCTCCCGGGTGGCGCAGTGGTTAAGGTCGCTGTACTGCAGGCTCTGTCGTAACCGGCCGCGACCGGGAGGTCCGTGGGGCAACGCACAATTGGCCTAGCGCCGTCCGGGTTAGGGAGGTGCGCGCTAACCAAGGTTGCCAGGTGCACGGTGTTTCCTCCGACACATTGGTGCGGCTGGCTTCCGGGTTGGATGCGCACTGTGTTAAGAAGCAGTGCGAGGACGCATGACTTTCAACCTTCGTCTCTCCGGAGCCTGTACGGGAGTTGTAGCGATGAGACAAGATAGTAGCTACTAAACAATTGGATACCACGAAATTGGGGAGAAAAAGGGGTAAAATTTAAAATAATAATAATAATAAAATGCTGGTAGACCTATACATTACTGGTAGGCCTATACAATACTGGTATACATTACTGGTATACATCAACTGGTATACATTACTGGTGTGCATAAGAGAGTGAGTGGTGTGTGCAACAGAGAGTGAGTTTGTGCATATGTGTATAAGAGAGTGAGTGGTGTGTGCATAAGAGAGTGAGTGGTGTGTGCTCAGGGCCATTTTCAGCATCATGGTCTGACTATTATTATGTTACATGTCAGACAATTAGCATTTAATGAATATGCATAGAGAACTTCCCACATGGTAAACTTAATGGGTTATTAATGGTTAATAAATGTACTATTCAGGTTGAAGCTTGTCAGATATTGAATTACATTAGGTCTGTAAGTCATTGAGTTGGATAGGGCTGCCTACCGTCTCACATCCAAAGCTAATCTAATGCTGCGTTGAGAGTAAAACTTTGGGACGATAATCTGTATTAATCCTATTGTGGGATTTGACCACAGCTCCAGGAGTCAACTACAGGCCTGGAGGCACTACTGGATTAAAGAGACATTGGATAATAAGACATTAAAACAATTCACATAGTAATCCATCCACTTTTTCTTCTTTCCCTCTTTGTCTCTCCTCCTAACCTCTCCCTTGGCTTTCTTTCTCTCGTCACCCTCTCGCTTGCTCTCTCAGGCCAAAGAGGAGCTCCTGGCCAACGGTAGTGCTGGAGAGGAGTTGTGTGTGGAGGAACTAGGGGAGGAGGTTCTGGAGGAGGATGAAGATCTGATGTGGAAGGAGCCTAAAGACGAGGTCAACGTGGAGGACGACCTGGAGTACTACCAGGTAGGGAGGAGTTCAAGACGACCACAAATGGCATCCTATATAGTGCACTACTTTAGACCTGGGCTCGTAGAGCTCTGGTCAAAAGTAGTGCACTACATAGGGAATATGGTGCCGTTTGGGATTGGTTGATGGTTGTTAGGGGTGATTAATCGAAAGTTGACTCTTGTGTTGTTAATATTGATATTGATTGATGTTCTGCTTTGAGGGAGCTAGCACAGCTAGCACACTGTGTATGTGACGAAATATGATTTGATTTGAGTTTTATTTTCAACAAATACTATACAGTATTCAGACACCTTGACTTTTTCCACATTCTGTTAGGTTACAGCCTCATTCTAAAATTGATAAATTCCAGGGGTCTGAATACTTTCCGAAGGCACTGTATGTGGTGTGTAGACCAATACAAGTTTCCATGTAATTACTCTATATAGTAAGAGGTATGAATGCCTGCATACCAGACACATGCTTGCTTATCAATTACAGTGGGAAATGCTGTATCAAAAGACAATGTAATTTATTTAAACACATTTTTATTTTCAGCTATGGAAAATGTAATTTAAATGTGTTAATTTCTAATCGATAAGGATGTCCTCGATCGACTAATTGATTAACTCATTCCTACTACCAGGAGCACATCAAGTTCATCGACAACATGCTCATTGGCTCCGGTGCCTTCGGCAAGAAGATTTCCCTCGGTACCTTCCCCCCTGCCCCCGCCACCCCTGGCCCAAGTCCCAGCCCCTCCGCCCGTTCCTCCTCCCCTGCAGCCGAGCCCAGCTACGGGGAGTGGAAACCCCCCAAGAAACCTGGCCCGGTCCCCACCCCCCACTACCCCTCAGAGCCTAGCGGTAGTGGCTCAGCAGATGAGTTTGACTACAGGTGAGTTTCCCCCAATCCCATGTGAAGTTGTACCTGAGCACCTAGGAGGCAAAGCGCTATATTTGAGCCGTAAGGCCCGACGGGGTGTGGTATTTTTTATTTAACCTTTATTTAACTTGGCAAGTCAGTTAAGAGCAAATTCTTATTTACAATGACGGCCTACCTAAGCCATACCAGCCCTTAGCCAATATACCATGGCTAAGGGCTGTTTTAGTAGTAAAATGGCGCCGGAGAAGAAGGCTGATGTTCTGTGTCCCCAACCGATAGTTTTTTTTGTTTGTTTATTTGCGTTGTTTGTTTTTACTTATCTTGTACATAATGTTACCACTACCGTCTCTTATGACCGAAAATAACTTCTGGACATCAGGACTGTGATTACTCACCACAGACTAGCAGACTACTTTTTTTCCTTTAATGAGTCTGACGAGCCCGACGCAAATGATATACTGCTTTCTCGGGAACAGAGAAAAAGGGGCCAGAGGGCAGGCTGCCTTATGAGAAGTCGTAGGCGATCGAATAAACCCCCACTTCCTTCCATTCTGCTAGCAAACGTGCAATCTTTGGAGAATAAAATCGATAACCAATGTGGAAGATTAAACTACCAACGGGACATTCAAAACTGTAATGTCTTATGCTTCACGAAGTTGTGTCTGAATGACAACACTATCAACATACAGCTGGCTGGTTATACGCTGTACCGGCAGGATAGAACAGCGGCGTCTGGTAAGACAAGGGACAGTGGACTATGTATTTTTGTAAATAACAGCTGGTGCACGATATCTAAGGAAGTCTTGAGCTATTGCTCGTCTGAGGTAGAGTATCTCATGATAAAATCAAATCAAATGTATTTATATAGCCCTTCGTACATCAGTTGATATCTCAAAGTGCTGTTCAGAAACCCAGCCTAAAACCCCAAACCGCAAGCAATGCAAGTGTAGAAGCACGGTGGCTAGGAAAAACTCCCTAGGAAGGCCAAAACCTAGGAAGAAACTTAGAGAGGAACCAGGCTATGTGGGGTGTTCAGTCCTCTTCTGGCTGTGCCGGGTGGAGATTATAACAGAACATGGCCAAGATGTTCAAATGTTCATAAATTACCAGCATAGTCAAATAATAATAATCACAGGCAGAACAGTTGAAACTGGAGCAGCAGCACAGCCAGGTGGACTGGGGACAGCAAGGAGTCATCATGTCAGGTAGTCCTGAGGCATGGTCCTAGGGCTCAGGTCCTCCGAGAGAGAGAAAGAAAGAGAGAATTAGAGAGAGCATACTTAAATTCACACAGGACACCGGATAGGACAGGAGAAGTACTCCAGATATAACAAACTGACCCTAGCCCCCCGACACAAACTACTGCAGCATAAATACTGGAGGCTGAGACAGGAGGGGTCAGGAGACACTGTGGCCCCATCCGATGACACCCACGGACAGGGCCAAACAGGAAGGATATAACCCCACCCACTTTTCCAAAGCACAGCCCCCACACCACTAGAGGGATATCTTCAACCACCAACTTACCATCCTGAGACAAGGCCGAGTATAGCCCACAAAGATCTCCGCCACGGCACAACCCAAGGGGGGGCGCCAACCCAGACAGGAAGATCACATCAGTGACTCAACCCACTCAAGTGACGCACCCCTCCTAGGGACGGTATGAAAGAGCCCTAGTAAGCCAGTGACTCAGCCCCTGTAATAGGGTTAGAGACAGAGAATCCCAGTGGAAAGAGGGGAACCGGCCAGGCAGAGACAGCAAGAGCGGTTCGTTGCTCCAGAGCCTTTCCGTTCACCTTCCCACTCCTGGGCCAGACTACACTCAATCATATGACCCATTGAAGAAATGAGTCTTCAGTAAAGACTTAAAGGTTGAGACCGAGTTTGCGTCTCTCACATGGGTAGGCAGACCATTCCATAAAAATGGAGCTCTATAGGAGAAAGCCCTGCCTCCAGCTGTTTGCTTAGAAATTCTAGGGACAATTAGGAGGCCTGCGTCTTGTGACCGTAGCGTACGTGTGGATATGTACGTCAGGACCAAATCAGAGAGATAGGTAGGAGCAAGCCTATGTAATGCTTTGTAGGTTAGCAGTAAAACCTTGAAATCAGCCCTTGCCTTGACAGGAAGCCAGTGTAGGGAGGCTAGCACTGGAGTAATATGATTACATTTGTTGGTTCTAGTCAGGATTTTAGCAGCCGTATTTAGCACTAACTGAAGTTTATTTAGTGCTTTATCCGGGTAGCCGGAAAGTAGAGCATTGCAGTAGTCTAACCTAAAAGTGTTAAAAGCATGGATTCATTTTTCTGCATCATTTTTGGACAAAGTTTCTGATTTTTGCAATGTTACGTAGATGAAAAAAAGCTGTCCTTGAAATGGTCTTGATATGTTCTTCAAAAGAGAGATCAGGGTCCAGCGTAACGCTGAGGTCCTTCACAGTTTTATTTGAGACGACTGTACAACCATTAAGATTAATTGTCAGATTCAACAGAAGATCTCTTTGTTTCTTGGGACCTAGAACAAGCATCTCTGTTTTGTCCGAGTTTAAAAGTAGAAAGTTTGCAGCCATCCACTTCCTTATGTCTGAAACACATGCTTCTAGCGAGGGCAATTTTTGGGCTTCACCATGTTTCATTGAAATGTACAGCTGTGTGTCATCCGCATAGCAGTGAAAGTTAACATGATGTTTTCGAATGACATCCCCAAGAGGTAAAATATATAGTGAAAACAATAGTGGTCCTAAAACGGAACCTTGAGGAACACCGAAATGTACAGTTGATTTGTCAGAGGACAAACCATTCACAGAGACAAACTGATATCTTTCCGACAGATAAGATCTAAACCAGGCCAGAACTTGTCCGTGTAGACCAATTTGGGTTTCCAATCTCTCCAAAAGAATGTGGTGATCGATGGTATCAAAAGCAGCACTACGGTCTAGGAGCACGAGGACAGATGCAGAGCCTCGGTCTGATGCCATTAAAAGGTCATTTACTCAGTGCTATGATGGGGTCTAAAACCAGACTGAAGAATTTCATATACATTGTTTGTCTTCAGGAAGGCAGTGAGTTGCTGCGCAACAGCCTTTTCTAAAATGTTTGAGAGGAATGGAAGATTCAATATAGGCCGATTAATATCAGCAGACTCAGGACAACTGAGCTTTGAAGGAATACGCAGATTTAAAGAGGAGTCTGTAATTTGCTTTCTAATAATCATTATCTTTTCCTCAAAGAAGTTCATGAATTTATTACTTCTGAAGTGAAAGCCATCCTCTCTTGGGGAATGCTGCTTTTTAGTTAGCTTTGCGACAGTATCAAAAAGGAATTTCGGATTGTTCTTATTTTCCTCAATTAAGTTGGAAAAATAGGATGATCGAGCAGCAGTAAGGGCTCTTCGATACTGCACGGTACTGTCTTTCCAAGCTAGTCGGAAGACTTCCAGTTTGGTGTGGCGCCATTTCCGTTCCAATTTTCTGGAAGCTTGCTTCAGAGCTCGGGTATTTTCTGTGTACCAGGGAGCTAGTTTCTTATGAGAAATGTTTTTAGTTTTTAGGGGTGCAACTGCATCTAGGGTATTGCACAAGGTTAAATTGAGTTCCTCTGTTAGGTGGTTAACTGATTTTTGTCCTCTGGCGTCCTTGGGTAGACAGAGGGATTCTGGAAGGACATCAAGGAATCTTTGTGTTGTCTATGAATTTATAGCATGACTTTTGATGTTCCTTTGTTGGGGTCTGAGCAGATTATTTGTTGCAATTGCAAACATAATAAAATGGTGGTCCGATAGTCCAGGATTATGAGGAAAAACATTAACATCCACAACATTTATTCCATGGGACAAAACTAGGTCCAGAGTATGACTGTGACAGTGAGTGGGTCCAGAGACATGTTGGACAAAATCCACTGAGTCGATGATGGCTCCGAAAGCCTTTTGGAGTGGGTCTGTGGACTTTTCCATGTGCATATTAAAGTCAGCAAAGATTAGAATATTATCTGCTACTGCTATATTATCTGCTACAAGGTCCGATAGGAATTCAGGTAACTCAATGAGGAACGCTGTATTTGGCCCAGGAGGCTATAAAAGGTGATTGAGTAGGCTAAGCTGTAGACCACACTCTACCTAGAGAGTTTTCATCTTTATTTTTCGTAGCTGTTTACATACCACCACAGACTGATGCTGGCACTAAGACAGCAGTGAATGAGCTTTATTCCCCCATAAGCAAACAAGAAAACGCTCACCCAGAGGTGGTGCTCCTTGTAGCCGGGGACTTTAATGCGGGGAAACTTAAATCCGTTTTACCAAATTTCAAAAAATATGTTAAATGTGCAACCAGCGAGGAAAAAAAAACTCTGGACCACCTTTACTCCACACACTGAGAAGCATACAAAAATCTCCCTCGCCCTCCATTTGGCAAATCTGACCATAATTCTATCCTCCTGATTCCTGCTTAGAAGCAAAAATGAAAGCAGGAAGCACCCATGACTAGATCAATAAAAAAGTGGTCAGATGAAGCAGATGCTAAGCTACAGGACTGTTTTGTTAGCACAGACTGGAATATGTTCCGGGATTCCTCCTCAATAAGTGCATCGATGACGTCATCCCCACAGTGACTGTGCGTACATACCCCAACCAGAAACCATGGATTTAAGGCATCAACCGCACTGAGCTAAAAGCTAGAGCTATCGCTTTCAACCCGGAAGCTCATAAGAAATCTTGCTATGGCCTCCGACAAACCATCAAACAGGCAAAGTGTCAACACAGGACTAAGATAGAATCATACTACACCGGCTTTGACACTCGTCGGATGTGGCAGGGCTTGCAAACCATTACAGACTACAAAGGGAAGCACAGCCGAGAGCTGCCCAGTGACACGAGCCTAGCAGACGAGCTGAACTACTTTTATTCTCGCTTCGAGGCAAATAACACTGAAACATGCATGAGAGCACCAGCTGTTCTGGATGACTGTGATCATGCTCTCCGCAGCTGATGTGAGTAAGACCTTTAAACAGGTTAAAATTCACAAGGCAGCAGGGCCAGATGGATTACCAGGATATGTACTGCGAGCATGCGCTGACCGACTGGCATGTGTCTTTACTGACATTTCAACTTCTCCCTGTCCGAGTCTGTAATATCAACATGTTTTAAGCAGACCACCATAGTGCCTGTGCCCATGAACACTAAGGTAACCTGCCTAAATGACTTCCGACCCGTAGCACTCACATCTGTAGCCATGAAGTTCTTTGAAAGGCTGGTCATGGCTCACATCAACACCATTATCCCAGAAACCCTAGTCCCACTCCAATTTGCATACCGTGTCCTCAAAGCTCATCGATGAGCTAAGGACCATGGGACTAAACACCTCCCTCTGCAACTGGATCCTGGACTTCCTGATGGAAGTGGTAAGGGTAG
The DNA here is from genome assembly GCF_045791955.1 of Oncorhynchus clarkii lewisi. NCBI lineage: Eukaryota > Metazoa > Chordata > Actinopteri > Salmoniformes > Salmonidae > Oncorhynchus > Oncorhynchus clarkii. The sequence continues at coordinate 33,152,902 of NC_092171.1, read as the reverse complement.
GTAACAACACATCCGCCACGCTGATCCTCAACACAGGGTTGCCCCTCGTGTGCGTGCTCAGTCCCCTACTGTACTCCCTCATGACTGCACAGCCAGGCACGACTCCAACACCATCATTAAGTTTGCTGATGACACAACAGTGGTAGTCCTGATCACCGACAACGACGAGACAGCCTATATTGAGGAGGTCAGAGACCTGGCCGTGTGGTGCCAGGACAACTACCTCTCCCTTAATGTGATCAAGACAAAGGAGATGATTGTGGACTACAGGAAAAAGAGGACCGAGCACACCCCCTTTCTCATCGACGGGGCTGTAGTAGAGCAGGTTGAGAGCTTGAAGTTCCTTGTCCACATCACCAACAATCTTACATGGTCCAAGCACACCAAGACAGTCGTGAAGAGGGCACGACAAAACCTATTCCCCCTCAGGAGACTGAAAAGATGTGGCATGGGTCCTCAGATCCTCAAAAGTTTCTACAGCTGCACCACCATGGTTGCATCACTGCCTGGTATGGCAAATGCTTGGCCTCCAACCGCAAGGCACTACAGAGGGTAGTGTGAACGGCCCCGTACATCATTGGGGCTAAGCTTCCTGCCATCCAGGACCTCTACCAGGCGGTGTCAGAGGAAGGCCCTAAAGATGGTCAAAGACTCCAGCCACCCTAGTCATAGACTGTTCTCTTTGCTACCGCATGGCAAGCGGTACCGGAGCACCAAGTATAGGTCTAAAACGCTTCTAAACAGCTTCTACCCCCAAGCCATAATACCCCTGAACATCTAATCAAATGGCTTCCCAGACTATTTGCATTGCACCCCCTTTACACCGCTTCCACTCTCTGTTGTTATCATCTATACATTGTCACTTTAATAACTCTACCTACATGTACATATTACCTCAACTAACCGGTGCCACCGTACCCCCCTGTGTATAGTCTCACTATTGTTATTGTACTGCTGCTCTTTAATTACTTGTTACTTTTATTTCTTATTCTTATCCATATTTTTTTTAACTGCGTTGTTGGTGATGGGCTCGTAAATAAGCGTTTCACTGTAAGGTGAAAACTGTTGTATTCGGCGCATGTGACTAATACAATTTATTTTATTTGTTCTTAAGCATGACACAAAGCAGAGTGCCTGGATACAGTCTTTAGCCGTGGTATATTGGCAATATACCGCAAACCCCCGAGGTGGCTTATTGCTATTATAAACTGGTTAAAATTGGCCTTACCATTAAATGCTAACTTACAAGCTCCTAAACAACAATGCATTTCAAGAAATAAAAAATAGAATAAAAATTAACACTATAACATTGTGTAACAATAACGAGGCTATATTCAGGGGGTACTGGTACTGAGTCAATGTGCGGGGAAACAGGTTAGTTGAGGTTATTTGTACATGTCGGTAGATGTAAGGTGACTATGCATAGATTACCACTGCAATTGTAGCAGTAAAAATAATGTTTTGTCATACCCGTGGTATACGGTCTGATATACCATGGCTTTCAGCCAATCAGCATTCAGGGCTGATTATTATTATAATACAATCGATTGTTTATTTGAACAACTTGGTACATATGCAGAATCATACATAAAATGATATGTCATACAATATATAAAAAAGAGGTAAAAATATACAGTACCAGTCAAGTTTGGATACATCTACACATTCAACGTTTTTTCTTTATTTGAACTATTTTCTACATTTTACAATAATAGTGTTGAGATCAAAACTATGAAATAACACATGGAATTATGTAGTAACCAAAAAACTGTTAAACAAATCCAAATATATTTGAGATTCTTCAAAGTAGCCACTCTTGGCATTCTCTCAACCAGTTTCATGAGGAATGCTTTTCCAACAGTCTTGAAGGAGTTCCTATGTTTGCTGAGCACTTCTTGGCTGCTTTTCCTTCACTCTTTGGTCCAACTCGTTGAGGTCAGGTTATTGTGGAGGCCAGGTCATCTGATGCAGCACTCCATCAATCTCCTTCTTGGTCAAATAGCCCTTACACAGCCTGGAGGTGTGTGTTGGGTCATTGTCCTGTTGAAAAACAAATGATAGCCCCACTAAGCGCAAACCCGATGGGATGGCGTATTGCTGCAGAATGCTGTGGTAGCCATGCTGGTAAAGTGTGCCTTGAATTCTAAATAAATCACAGACCATTACACTTCCTCCTCCATGCTTCACGGTGGGAACCACACAGGCGGAGATCATCTGTTCACCTACTCTGCGTCTCACAAAGACACGGCGGTTGGAACCAAAAATCTCAAATTTTGACAGATTTCCACCGGTCTAAGCAAGTCTTATCTTATTTTTGCTGTCCTTTAGTAGTGGTTTCTTTGCAGTAATTCGACCACGAAGGCCTGATTCACATAGTCTCCTCTGAACAGTTGATGTTGAGATGTGTCTATTACTTGAACTCTGTGAAGCATTTCTTTGGGCTGCAATTTCTGAGGTTGGTAACTCTAATGAACCTTTCCTCTGCAGCAGAGGTAACTCTGGGTCTTCCTTTCCTGTGGCGGTCTTCATGAGAGCCAGTTTGATCATAGCGCTTGATGTTTTTTGAGACTGCACAAGTTTTCCAGATTGACTGACCTTCATGTCTTAAAGTAATGATGGACTGTCGTTTCTCTTTGCTTATTTGAGCTGTTCTTGCCATAATATGGACTTGGTCTTTTACCAAATAGGGCTATCTTCTGTATACCACCCCTACCTTGTCATAACACAACTGATTGGCTCAAACGCATTAAGAAGGAAAGAAATTCCACAGTGGTGGCTACTTTGAAGAATCTTTGTTTAAAACTTTTGATTACTACATGATCCCATATGTGTTATTTCATAGTTTTGGTGTTTTCACAATTATTCTACACTGTATAAAATAGTAGAAATAAATAAAAACCCTTGAATGAGTAGGTGTGTTCAAACTTTTGACTGGTACTGTATATTCTACCTAAATGTATGGACAGTGCATTAATGACTGATTTGGCATACCACTTAATTAATAAGTAGACATATCAAATGATTGTGAATTATTCCAGCTCGTGGGATGCCATGTGTTACCTGGACCCTAGCAAGGCAGGGGAGGAGGATGATTTCGTGGTGGGTTTCTGGAACCCGTCGGAGGAGAACTGTGGGGCGGAGTTGGGGAAACAGTCTATCTCCTATGACCTGCACACAGAGCAATGCATCGCTGACAAGAGCATCGCTGACTGTGTGGAGGCATTGCTGGGCTGCTACCTCACCAGCTGTGGGGAGAGGGCTGCTCAGATGTTCCTCTGCTCACTGGGACTCAAGGTATGGCCTTAGATACACCACCTCTCTCTATCGTCTACCTCTGCTGTTACCCTTGTGTTAATGTAGACTCTAATCTATTAAAGTAACTCTACTGTTGTGTTAATGTAGACTAATATATTAAACTACCTCTACTGTTGTGTTAATGTTCACTCTAGTTCTAATGTTCCTCAAGGTAATTGATGCCTGTGATAATGTTTATTATAAATAGCAGATGCTTTTATCCAAAGCAACTATGTGACCTATGGGAAAATCAAATGTACAAGTTACATTCCTGAGCCATCACATGAAGAATTACTTAATAATACAACCTATCACTATCATGAACCAGGTGTTACCGGTTGAGAGGAGGAGGCTGAAGGAGAAGGGCGGGGTCATAGAGGTCGTGAACCTTGACCTCCAGTATGGCTGGCTGAAGATCCCACCCCGCTGCATATTTGACCACCCGGACGCCGAGCTCACCCTCAACCACCTCATCTCCGGCTTTGAGAATTTTGAGAGGAAGATCAGCTACACCTTCCAGAACAAGGCCTACCTGCTGCAAGCCTTCACACACGCCTCCTACCATTACAACACCATTACTGGTAAGCATGAGTTTCCTACGGAATCTATTTCAAAATGGATGAAGCCTAATGAAGGAATGCACATATTGCATAAGATTGCATTGTTTCTAAAATGTTGTAGTAATTCCAGCACGTTCTGTAGTGTGCCTTTAATATAATTTTGTTCCATTGTAGAATGATTGACACTTCCTCTCCCTCATACTTCCACTCCATTCTCCCTCCCTCGTTTTCTCTCTTTCCCAGATTGTTACCAGCGACTAGAGTTTCTTGGTGATGCAATTTTAGACTACCTCATAACGAAGCACCTTTATGAAGACCCGCGCCAACACTCTCCTGGCGTGCTCACAGACCTGCGCTCGGCGTTGGTCAACAACACTATCTTCGCCTCCCTGGCCGTCCAGTACGACTTCCACAAGTACTTCAAGGCTGTGTCGCCCGAGCTGTTTCATGTCATCGACGACTTTGTGCAATTCCAGCTGGAGAAGAACGAAATGCAAGGCATGGACTCTGAGGTGGGTTTATGGTGGTCCCATCCTCGCAATTGTAAAGTTTGATTGTATCTCGAATGGCTCCCTGTAAGTGGTGCACTATATAGGGAACAGGGTGCCATTTGGGATGCATCCTTGTTGAAGAAGTGTGGTGTTTTGTTGTGGTAGTGTATTTACTTGTACTTTATGGATGTGGAACAAAAGTTATGTGTGTTCTGGGGTGTTTGTTTGTTTGTTGTTGTGGGTGTACATCTGTTGTACTCTTGTTCTATTGTTCCACATTTTCCCAGCATACCCCAGTGTATATTTCTACCAAGAAATCTTTGTAGAGACCTAATGATAGCTTTTGGCCTTGTTGATAATTACTAACATTTAAACATGTTTTGTGGGACATACTCATGTTTTTTTCTGCCCCTAACATAAAAGTCCCAAAACATAGGCTGTCAGTTCATATGAATCTGTTTTAGATTTAGATTTTGGAATGTTCAGTATAAAATTACATTTATATTAAATCCAGTTGGATTGAATTTATTTTTAAGTGCTTATCTTGGCAGTGAATCGGATCTCGTTTGAGCAGAGCTTGTTTTATGCCAAAGGGATAACATTAAAATATTTTAAAGAAGAAAAACTAATTTAGGAAAATGTGTAAATATTTCCCCTTAATAGCTCAACTGGACGGCGGGGTCTCTGGGTCTCCAGTGTGTGTGAGGGTACAGCTGACTTTGTATTTGCTATTAAACTTAATACAGTAATAACTTTAAAGGCACAGTGCAGTAAAAAATGTGATTTGCCTGTGTTTTATATACATTTCCACACTGAGTTTGGAACAATACTGTGAAATTGAAAATGACAATTAAGCCCTTTTAGTGTAAGAGCTGTTTGAAAAGATCATCTGAAATCTCAGCGTGTTTTGGTGAGATGGGAGTTTTGGCCTGTCTGGTGACATCACCCGGTGGTAAGTTAGTTAATAGACCAATAAGAAATGGTTCCAAACCTCTCTGCCAATAACAGCTCATTTTCAGATTCCCCTTTCACTCAGGCCACTCCTTTCTTGAGAAATTGCTCTTTGAAGCTAAGTTTTGTTTCATTTTCTACCATTTTATTTTAAAACATTCACTGTAAGGTACTTAATTGTTAACCAGAAACAATTTAATATTGAGGTAAAAACAGTTGCATTGGACGTTAAATACAGTTCAATACTTGTATTACTTGAATTTAACACTTGGCCTCCCAAGTGGCGCAGCGGTCTAAGGCTGCAGTGCTAGAAGCGTCACTACAGATCCAGTTTAGATCCCGGGCTGTGTCACGACCGGGAGACCCATGAGGCGGTGCACAATTGGCCCAGCGTCGTCCGGGATAGGGGAGGATTTGGCCGGCCGAGATGTCCTTGTTTCGTCGCACTCCAGCGACTCCTGTGGCGGGCCGGGCGCATGCACACTGACACGGTCACCAGTTGGACTGTTTCTCCTCTGACAAATTGGCTGGCCTCCAGGTTAAGCAAGCAGTGTGTCAAAAAGCAGTGCGGCTTCTTCGGGGGACTGTAACTACCAATTGGATATCTCGAAAAATTATCCTCAGATATTAATTTTCCAAAGGAAAATGCTCAATTCACTCTATAGCAAACATTTACTTTTTTATGATATCACATGGGAGACCATGTTCAGTCCGAGTTATTAGAAAGATGCCGTACTAGAGCACAGACCAAAAAAACAACAACATTCAATCCACACGTGAGAACATATTTTTTTCCACCTTAACAAAAACTACTTTTACGGCATCTGTTATTCCCCCTTTCCTTCAGCTTCGGCGCTCAGAGGAAGACGAGGCGAAAGAGGAGGACATTGAGGTCCCCAAGGCAATGGGAGACATCTTTGAGTCACTAGCTGGAGCAATTTACATGGATAGCAGAATGTCACTGGAGACAGTGTGGCAAGTGTATTATCCAATGATGAGACCACTCATAGGTAAGGAGGAGAGCGAGAAACTACTTCTTCCACGTTTTGATTTTCTCTTTTCTGATTGTTTGGCAGTTCATGCAGGGAGGCTTTTAGTTTCAATGATTTACTAACTATTAATGTTCTCATATGTCTGTCCCAGTGATCATCATATTGAGGAGTTAAAAAGATGAGGGTTCATGTTATAACGTTTTTCTTTTCCCCCCGCAGAGAAATTCTCGGCTAATGTCCCTCGCTCTCCGGTGCGGGAGCTATTGGAGATGGAGCCTGAGACAGCCAAGTTCAGGTAGGAGGATTTCTGTTGTGTGTGTATACAGTGCATTCGGGAAGTATTCAGACCCCTTGGCTTTTTCCACATTTTGTTACGTTACAGCCTTAGTCTAAAATTGATTAAATTGTTAATTTTCCTCATCAATCTACACACAATACCCCATAATGACAATGTAAAACAGGTTTTTAGACTTTTTTGCAAATTGATCAAAATAAAAAAAAACAGGTAAAATATTTACATAAGTATTCAGACCCTTTACTCAGTACTTTGTTGAAGCACCTTTTGTTAGCGATTACAGCCTCGAGTCTTCTTGAGTATGAGGCTACAAGCTTGTCACCTGTATTTGGGGAGTTTCTCCCATTCTTCTCTGCAGATCCTCTCAGGCTCTGTCAGGTTGGATGGGGAGCATCGCTGCACAGCTATTTTCAAGTCTCCCCAGAGATGTTAGATTGGGTTCAAGTCCAGACTCTGGCTGGGCCACTCACGGACATTCAGAGACTTGTCCTGAAGCCGCTCCTGTGCTGTCTTGGCTGTGTGCTTAGGGTTGTTGTCCTGTTGGAAGGTGAACCTTCGCCCCAGTCTGAGGTCCTGAGTGCTCTAGAGCAGGTTTTCATCAAGGATTGCTCTGTACTTTGCTCTGTTCATCTTTCCCTCGATCCTGTCTAACCTCCCAGTCCCTGTCGCTGAAAAACATCCTTGTAGCATGATGCTGCCACCACCATGCTCAACCGTAGAGATGGTGCCATGTTTCCTCCAGACATGACGCTTGGCATTCAAGCCAAAGAGTTCTACCGTTGTTTCTTCAGACTAGAGAATCTTGTTTCTCATGGTCTGAGAGTCCTTTAGGTGCCTTTTGGCAAACTCCAAGTGGGCTGTCATGTGCCTTTAACTGAGGAGTGGCTTCTGTCTGGCACTCTACCGTAAAGGCCTGATTGGTGGAGTGCTGCAGAGATGGTTGTCCTTCTGGAAGGTTCTCCCGTCTCCACAGAGGAACTTTGGAGCTCTGTCAGAGTGACCATTGGGTTCCTGATCATCTCCTTGAACAAGGCCCATCTCCCCCAATTCCTTAGCTCTAGGAAGAGTCTTGGTGGTTCCAAATGAATAAGGCTATAAAGTAACAAAATGTGAAAGGATCTGAATACTTTGTGTGTGTGTGTGTGTGTGTGTGTGTGTGTGTGTGTGTGTGTGTGTGTGTGTGTGTGTGTGTGTGTGTGTGTGTGTGTGTGTGTGTGTGTGTGTGTGCATAGTACCAGTCAAAAGATTGGACACCTACTCATGCAATAGTTTTTCTTTATTTTTACTATTTTCTACATTGTAGAATAATAGTGACGACATCAAAACTATGAAATAACACTTGGAATCATGTAGTAACCAAAAAAGTGTTAAACAAATCCTTCTTCAAAGTAGCCACCCTTTGCCTTGATGACAGCTTTGCACACTCCTGGCATTCTCTCAACCAGTGTCACCTGGAATGTTTTTCCAAAAGTTTTGAAGGAGTTCCCACATATGCTGAGCACTTCTTGGCTGCTTTTCCTTCACTCTGCGGTCCAACTCATCCCAAGCCATCTCATTTTGGTCGAGGTCGGGTTATTGTGGAGGCCAGGTCATCTGATGCAGCACTCCATCACTCTCCTTCTTGGTCAAATACCCCTACACAAATGATAGTCCTGCTAAGCGCAAACCAGATTGGATGGTGTATTGCTGCAGAATGCTGCGGTAGCCATGCTGGTTAAGTGTGCCTTGAATTCTAAATAAATGACTGACAGTGTCACCATCAAAGCACCATCACACCTCCTCCCCCATGCTTCACGGTGGGAACCACACATGCGAAGATCATCCGGTTCACCTACTCTGCTCCTCACAAAGACACACGGTTTGAACGAAAAATCTCATATTTGGACTCATCAGAACAAAGGACAGATTTCCACCGGTCTAATGCCCATTGCTCGTGTTTCTTGGCCCAAGCAAGTCTACTTCTTATTGGTGTCTTTAGTAGTGGTTTCTTTGCAGAAATTTGACCATGAAGGCCTGATTCACATAGTCTCCTCTGAACAGCTGATGTTGAGATGTGTCTGTTTCTTGAACTCTGTGAAGCGTTTATTTAACTCTAATGATCTTATCCTCTGCAGCAGAGGTAACTCCGTCTCTTCCTTTCCTGTGGCGGTCCTCATGAGAGCCAGTTTCATCATAGCGCATGATGGTTTTTCCAACTGCACTTGAAGAAACATTAAAAGTTCTTTAAATTTTCCATTTTGACTGACCTTCATGTCTTAAAGTAATGATGGACTGTCTTTTCTCTTTGCTTATTTGAGCTGTTCTTGCCATAGTATGGACTTGGTCTTTTACCAAATAGGGCTATCTTCTGTATACCACCACTACCTTGTCACAACACAACTGATTGGCTCAAACGCATTAAGAAGGAAAGAAATTCCACAAATGAACTTTTAACAAGGCACACCTGTTATTTGAAATGCATTCCATGTGACTACCACATGAAGCTGGTTGAGAGAATATAAAATATAAAACACTTTTTTGGTTACAACATTGATTCCTTATGTTTTATTTCGTAGTTTTGATGTCTTCACTATTATTCTACAATGTGGAAAATTTGTGAAAAATAAAGAATAACCATTGAATGACAAGGTGTCCAAACTTTTGACTGTTACTGTGTATATTTTTTTAACCGTTTTAGCTGGCTTGCTTACTTACTTGATTGCAATTATTATATTCTCTTTTCCATTAACTCACCCCCTACCCCATATATATTCTATAATTCACATATTATAGAATCTATATGCATTGTACAATATTTAATTAGTTTCTAGAATGGAAGCTTTCCTGACCATGTTGCTAGGATGCCACTTCACTTTATTGTCCTGTATGTAATTCAATGCCCCCTTTCTCAGCCCTGCGGAGCGGACGTACGACGGGAAGGTCCGTGTGACAGTGGAGGTCGTGGGCAAGGGCAAGTTCAAAGGCGTGGGCCGCAGCTACCGGATCGCCAAGTCTGCTGCCGCGCGCCGGGCCCTGCGCAGCCTCAAAGCCAACCAACCTCAGGTCCCAAACAACTGAGCTTCACACGCTAACTAGCTAGCTACTGATGCTAGCTACTGATGCTAGCTACTGATGCTAGCAACTGACGCTATCTACCTACAACTGTCGCTAGCCAGTAGCCACTGATGCTAGCTTGCTACTGATGTTAGCTAGTCGCCACTGATGCTAACTACTGACGCTAACCAGTAGCTAGCTACCAGTGCTAGCAACTGATGCTAGCTACCAACACAGTGCAGCATTAGTCCTGTATCTTCAGCCCTCAATGGCACAACCAAGGCAGCCAGGGAACGTTCTGTGGAGACATGGGGAAGTCACAACGAGAGCTGATCTCGTTGTAACGGATTTCACATTTTATTTTACATTTTTTGCAAACACAATCTTTCCTTTCCTTCTGTTCTCTGCTTTGTGTAATCACAAGAGTGCTTTATTAACGTATAGCAAAGTGTTAAAAAGAAGAAAAAAAGGTCAGGTGTTTCTTTGTTTTTTTCTCACTTTTTTTATTTTTTATTTGACTTTTTGTTTGTTTAACCTTTGCTTTGTGTCAGTGAGATGTTAGGCGTATGCGTATTATGAGTAGTATTAGATTTGTACATAGTTCAAATCAAAGGTGTATATCTAAAAACGCTATACTCCTCAGTCTGTGCACTAGTGCCAGTTTTAAAGCGGTTTTTAAAATGCTATTGCTAAGGAAATGGCAAGCAGAGGCCAGACCACCAGTGAAGACGACCAGTGTGGCCCACCTCTGTCTGAACTCTGTCTTGAGATGCTATTCTTAGGATGCGTCTAAAATGGCACCCTATCCCCTATATAGGACCCTATGGCCCAGGTCAAAAGTAGTGGACTATATAGGGAATATGGTGCCATTTGGGACGTAGCCTCAATCATTATTGCACTTATTCCATTAGGGTCTGTTATGTTCAGAATTGTGTGGTCGGATTGGACAACAAAATCCTATATGTAACAAAAATATATATATACATTTATGATGAAATATAAATATTATTTGCCTTACATACTAAGGCCCTCCCTCGTATCCTGAAGAAAAGAATAGGAATTCAACATTCCCGCTTACTGTAAATTTAAAAATAGTTTTTAAACAGCACTCGAGGATGCATGTTCGTGTAGCTTATGTATTAATAACCATGGCAACTGGATGGCTTATATAAACATTTATAAATCTATCAATATATCTAGAGGGAAAGAGATATTAAATGTTTATTATTATGACATAAGTCGACAACTTTAGTCTCAAGTAATGTCTTTTGATACCAAGATTGATCATCTTTATTTTGTTGGTCATTTTGTAAGACTCGGAGCACCTTTTGAGTACAGTCTTTAGGACACAGGTTGTTCTTCTTTTTCAACAGAATCGTGGTTCACACATCCCTTCACTTTACCAAAGCTAATACAGATGTGACTCTACAGGGTTGCACATGTGAAGTCAGTTCCTAGGGATATGCACACCAGCCTTTTTGTTTAATTATTTACTTCAAACACATTGTGACATAGCGTCCACGTTATGTGACTACATAGCCTCTTAGACTAAATGTATTTTATTTTCTCTCAATAGTATCAATAAGCCCTCTTCACTTGAATACCTCAGTTGATTGCATGCATTTGTTTTTGGTGCTATGTTTTGTTGTATTAAGCTTGAATTTCTCATCCTTTTTGCACTGTAACTATAATACCTCTTTCTTTGACCTTTTTGAAATCTGTCAGTTGGGTTGGTTGTCCTGTTCTAGCAGCCTTCAAGCTGTAGTGGTTCAGTTGCATCGGTGTTTTCTTTGTTTTTCTTCTCTCCCTGCCCAATTGATTTAATGCTTGATGATTTGGTGGGGTAAATCCAGAGGGTATTCTCATTCTGCACATACATGGGCCTAAACTAATGCCTTCAGTCTCTGTTGAGCATCAGTCCTCTTCAAAGGAAGAAGACATGAATTGGCCATGATCAGATGGAGGGGGCCTCCTGTACTGTAGCTTGTTGAAGTAAACCGATTGCACTCTATATCTCTCACCGTGTGTGGCCAGCGCAGACTTAGTGTATGTCGAAGGCCTTTGCAAGACTACTTCGGATTCAGCCTTTTACGATTGTCACATGTCACACTGTGCGATGTTACCAAATTAAAATCTTGATATCAACCTTGTCAGATTGTAAGATTTTCTTCAGTTCTGTCGTCACATTCTGCGATTTGACTTGAGGCTACGTCAGCCGATGTAGGCTACGTCAACTACAGCAGTGTAAAAACTGAAAGTATGCATAGTTTTAACAAGCAACCTTTATATTTCCACTCAATCAAATAGCGTGGTATCTGTGGTAGAACGTTTATTTTGATTTGCGATTTGGTGCATTTATCAAATTCCCATCAGGTAGCCCGATTTCAGCCTTGTCATGTAAACAAGAATATTAGGGAAATCATTCTTCTTGCACAGCATATAAATGTTTAAATGGAACTGTTATAGTAATCTGACTATTCACAATAATCGTATTATTGTGTGCCGTGTTCCTATTGGTCAGTCACCGGAATCAGCTCGTACCACCAGCCACTCTACACCGAGCCTACGACCGTCAGCACGTAGCGGTACTTAATCGGCAGACCTGTCACACTGAACAAGCCAAGCTGTCCGACAATCGTTTACAACCTACAAATTTGCCCGCGGTGTGAAAATGTCTGGAACAGCAAAATTGTGGCTTAAAACGTCTGGATTTGTACAATCTGTGGGGGGCTTAAGATTCTAAGATTCTTTCTCACTCGAAAATGGCATTCCTCACAGATGTTTCATTATTTATCCTGTACACCTGTGTTGTCCTAAAACAGTGGGTGTGCAAGAAACGTATTTAAATAATGAATGGTTCCTAAAGTTGATGAATGAATTAGGAGGTTTGAAGAGGATTGTATGGTGTTATATTTAATAGATATACAGTTGAAGTCGGAAGTTTACATACACTTAGGTTGGAGTCATTAAAACTTGTTTTTCAACCACTCCACACATTTCTTGTTAACAAACTATAGTTTTGGTAAGTCGGTTAGGACATCTACTTTGTGCATGACACAAGTTATTTTTCCAACAATTGTTAGACATATTATTTCACTTATAATTCACTGTATCACAATTCCAGTGGGTCAGAAGTTTACATACACTAAGTTGACTGTGCCTTTAAACAGCTTGGAAAATTCCAGAAAATGATATCATGGGTTTAGAAGCTTCTGATAGGCTAATTGACATAATTTGAGTCAATTGGAGGTGTGGATGCGTTTCAAGGCCTAACTTCAAATTCAGTGCCTCTTTGCTTGGTATCATGGGAAAATCAAAAGAAATCAGCCAAACCATCAGAAAAAAAATTAGAGACCTCCACATGTCTGGTTCATCTGTACAAACAATAGTACGCAAGTATAAACACCATAGGACCACGCGGCCGTCATACCACTCAGGAAGGAGACGCGTTCTGTCTCCTAGAGTTGAACGTACATTGGTGCGAAAAGTGCAAATCAATCCCAGAACAACAGCAAAGGATGTTGTGAAGATGCTGGAGGAAACGGGTACAAAAGTATCTATATCCACAGTAAAACAAGTCCTATATCGACATAACCTGAAAGGCCGCTCAGCAAGGAAGAAGCCACTGCTCCAAAACTGCCATAAAAAAGCCAGACTACGGTTTGCAACTGCACATGGGGACAAAGATTGTGCTTTTTGGAGAAATGTCCCCCGGTCTGATGGAACAAGAATAGAACTGTTTGGCCATAATGACCATCGTTATGTTTGGAGGAAAAAGGGGGATGCTTGCAAGTCGAAGAACACCATCCCAACCGTGAAGCATGGGGGTGGCATCATCATGTTGTGGGGGTGCTTTTCTGCAGGAGGGACTGGTGCACTTCACAAAATGGATGGCATCATGAGGATGGAAAATGATGTGGATATATTGAAGCAACATCTCAAGACATCAGTCAGGAAGTTAAAGCTTGGACGCAAATGGGTCTTCCAAATGGACAATGACCCCAAGAATACTTCCAAAGTTGTGGCAAAAAGGACAACATAGTCAAGGTATTGGAGTGGCCATCACAAAGGCCTGACCTCAATCCTATAGAAAATTTGTGGGCAGAACTGAAAAAGCATGTGTGAACAAGGAGGCCTACAAACCTGACTCAGTTACCACAGCTCTGTCAGGAGGAATGGGCCAAAATTCACCCAACTTATTGTGGGAAGCTTGTGTAAGGCTCCACCGAAACATTTGACCCAAGTTAAAGAATTTTATGGCAATGCTACCAAATACTGATCGAGTGAATGTAAACATCTGACCCACTGAGAATGTCATGAAAGAAAATAAAAGCTGACGTGAATCATTCTCTCTACTATTATTCTGACATTTCACATTCTTAAAATAAAGTGGTGATACTAAGTGATCTTAGACAGGGGATTTTTACAAGGATTAAATGTCAGGAATTGTGAAAAACTGAGTTTAAATGTATTTGGCTAAGGTGCATGTAAACTTCCGACTTTAACTGTACATCTCATGTATGCCTCTGAGGCTTTCCGTCAGTGTGGCAACTCATAAAATCCTACCATAGGTAAACTACCTCAGAAGACACTGCACTCTACTCATTGCCAGGCCCTATGTCTTATTTAAATATACTGTATATCAGTACAAATAAACTTTTTTTTTCTGGACAAGACCAATTTGATGAATATCTATGGCAGTGACATATATGCTTAAGTCGTTTTACTGTGACATCTGTACTTAGAACAATCTAATATACACTAGTGTTCAAAAATTTGGGATCACTTAGAAATGTCCTTGTTGTTGAAAGAAAAGCTCATTTTTTTTGCCCTTTCAAATAACATCAAATTGATCAGAAATGCAGTGTAGACATAGTTAATGTTGTAAATCACTATTGTAGCTGGAAACGGCAGATTTGTAATGGAATATCTACATAGGCGTACAGCAACCTTCACTCCTGTGTTCCAATGGCACTTTGTGTTAGGTAAACCAAGTTTGTCATTCTAAAATACTAATTGATCATTAGAAAACCCTTTTGCAATTGTGAAAACTGTTGTACTGATAAAAGAAGCAATAAAACTGGCCTTCTTTAGACTAGTTGAGTGAAGAGATGACTCCGGGATAATGGCCTTCTAGGCAGAGTTCCTCTGTCCAATGTCTGCTCCTTTGCCCATCTTAATCTTTTATTTTTATTGGCCAGTCTGAGATATGGCATTTTCTTTGCAACTCTGCCTAGAAGGCCAGCATCCCAGAGTCGCCTCTTCACTGTTGACGTTGAGACTGGTGTTTTGCATGTACAATTTACTGAAGCTGCCAGTTGAGGACTTATGAAGCATCTGTTTCTCAAACTAGACACTAATGTACTTGTCCTCTTGCTAAGTTGTGCACTGGGGCCTCCCACTCCTCTTTCTATTCTGGTTAGAGCCCGTTTGCGCTGTTCTGTGAAGGGAGTAGTACACCGCGTACGAGATCTTCAGTTTCAAGGCAGTTTCTCGCATGGAATAGCTTTCTTTTCTCAACAAGAATAGCTTGACGAGTTTCAGCAGAAAGTTCTTTGTTTCCTGCCATTTTGAGCCTGTAATCGAACCCACAAATGTTGATGCTCCAGATACTCAACTAGTCTAAAATAAGTTTTATTGCTTCTTTAATTAGCGCAACATTTTTCAGCTGTGCTAACATAAAATTATTAACTTGGATTAGCTAACACAACATGCCATTGGAACACAGGAGTGATGGTTGCTGATAAAACGCCGATGTAGATATTCCATAAAATATCTGATGTTTCCCGCTACAATATTCATTTACAACATTAACAATGTTGACACTGTATTTCGGATCAATTTGATGTTATTTGAAAGGACAGAAAATGTGCTTTTCTTTAAAAAACAACCCCAAACTTTTGAACATAGTGTGTGTATGTGTATATATATATCTATCTATCTATATATATATATATATATATATATCGTAATTATTTGCACTGATAAACAACATTCCCTCAGAGTTACTTGTATCTATTTGATGACGTATATCTTTGACAGACAAATAACGCAAACTAAAATGGTGCCTTTCAACTTATCGTATCCTAACCAAGCGAATACTGCAACTATTGTCTCGAAGGTTCAGAACTTGCCTACAGTAGCTGCAACGAGCCAAGCACTGTTTGTTCATAGTAGGTATGTGTATGTATGCATTACTATTAACCTGGTGCCATACATCATTTGGTTTCTGAACTTTGGTGTAGCCATGTAAATATGTGAAAATATACTATACTTGCTAAATGTATACTTTATTGACAACATCATTCCACTCACGTGTGACTTAAAGGGGGAGGTTTTTACTAAAACTGCAGTGGTAGATATTCTGACAGTTTTTGTTTTATATCATATAGTTTGACATCGTATAGAGTGCAATCTGGATTCACGCTCTCAAGCAACAGTTGACCCCGAACTACAACAGCAAATGTAACATTCTTCTATATATTTTTTTTTATATATCTTTTTTAAATTATTATCATTATTATTATTATGTGTATATTTTTAGTTTATAAAAATGTGTTCCCAAAATGTGGAATTTCAAAGTGCGCACACAATGTTTCATGTGGGGGAGATTACTTAACAAGAATGTGAAATCACTCATATGGTGCCACAACCACACCGCTTTTTTTTTCTCTCACTGATGAATTTACACCCTTAAGAAGTGCTAATTCAAGCTAAATGTTGCAGCATGATGCATTGCCTCCAACCTGAGTCTTAGTAAAGGTGTTTTATGGAAGTGTAGTTATAAAATAGGCCTCAATCAATTGCAAACTGGCAACGGATAATCATTGTTTGTTTTCTTTTTTTCTTTTCGTACATGTAGCACAATTGAGCATTGCACTTGGGCGCCATACTTTACCTCATGTCAGAGAAAGAGTTGAAAAAATGAAAAGTGTAAGTTATATATCATGGTTGTGTGACGAGGAGGGATAACTTGTGGTTTAGGCTTTGCTGGTATTTTACAATTGTATTTAAGAGGCAATGGATGAGAATTATACAATGTGCCTACAGCAGGATACCATCTGATGAAAGCACTGTAGTAAAAGATATCTACAATAGATCAGGGGCTAAAACGTATGTGTTGTGTATACCTTAAATGTAATTATTTGAATATTGAATTGTAATGTAACCCATAAACTACCATGTCCTCTGATAGGCATGACTTGAATTATGTTTAGTCCACTATCCCCCCCCCCTAGCTAGATTATGTTTGACTAGATCCACATGGTTTAGTGCATGTCCAATAGAAAGGTACCCCTACTCCACATTTTTTTATTTTGCGTAATGTACTATTAAGATTTCAATCTAAAAAAACTAACATTTTCCAGACCCTATACATTTTTAACAAGGGCTGGTATATTGGACAAGGAGTAAAGTGTTGTTGTTTTTTTGTTAAAGAAAAAAATATATAACTTCTTGGATGACAAAATGTACATTAAATGAAATAAATCAAATGCACTCTTTATAGCAGCAAGTTGCTTGCTGGTGGGTAGCGAAGCCGGTGGATAGTCTGGACCGGGAGGGACTTTTAGGAATGAACTTGTGAGAATGTCATTGTCACCAAACAGCGGAACACCAGCAGAATGGAACGGAATGGTGTGGAACACTTGTTGATGCACTGATTTCAGTATGGGGAAATATGGGCCATTACAACCTGCAGCAGAATTTTAAGGGACATGGAAAATGAAAAAAAACTTCACTCATGCTGTAATATCATGCTGCAGAGGTTTGAGGTCTGCACCTTATGGATCACAATTACCTTTAATATTCATTTTTTGTTTTGGTTCTCTTTTGTAATAATTGTAGCTGAGTTTATCTACAATAAAGTTATGGTATGGTCGTTCATTCAGTTTTGTTGTTGTTATTAGTGAGTTTCCCTCTGTGAGGCTTTAAATGTTTGTTGTTTTTTGCATGATGTATTTTGTCCTGTGTATTTTGTCCGGTGTATTTTGTCCGGTGTATTTTGCATCATGTTTCCGGTGACACTTTGCTTCTTGAAAGTCCAATATTTAAGTTGACTGCTGACATGCAAAATATTTGTGGATTGTATCAACCCTGGACTAATGAAAAAGTGGCGTTTCCCTTTAAGTCAAGTCAGTTTCATGATTGAGATCAAATAAGTTAATTGGTCGCATACACAGTTTTGTAGATGTTATCACAGGTGCAGCGAAATGCTTGTTTCTAGCTCCAACAATGCAGAAAAACAATAACACACCTAATCCAAAAGTTTTTAAAAAATACATGAAAAATAACAAGAAATTAAGACATTAGAACGTACAATGTCAGAGTTCGAAATGTAAATAAATATATATGTACAGTACCAGTCAAGTTTGGCCACACCTATAAGGGTTTTTCTTTATTTGAACTATTTTCTACATTTTACAATAATAGTGAAGAGATCAAAACTATGAAATAACACATGGAATCATGTAGTAACCAAAAAAGTGTTAAACAAATCCTTCTTCAAAGTAGCCACCCTTTGCCTTGATGACAGCTTTGCACACTCCTGTCATTCTCTCAACCAGCTTCACCTGGAATGCTTTTCCAACAGTCTTGAAGGAGATCCCACAAATGCTAAGCACTTGTTGGCTGCTTTTCCTTAACTCTGTGGTCCAACTCATCCCACACCATCTCAATTGGGTTGAGGTTGGATGATTGTGGAGGCTAAGCCATCTGATGCAGCACTCCATCACTCTCCCTCTTGGTCAAATAGCCCTTACACAGCCTGGAGGTGTGTTGGGTTATTGTCCTTTTAGAAAACAAATGATAGTCCCACTAAGCGCAAACCAGATTGGATGGAGTATTGCTGCAGAATGATGTGGTAGCCACGCTGGTTATGTGTACCTTGAATTCTAAATAAATCACATGGTGTCACCAGCAAAGCACCGTCACACCTCCTCCTCCATGCTTCACGGTGGGAACCACGCATGTGGAGATCATCCGTTCACCTACTCTTGTTCTTATTGGTGTCCTTTAGTAGTGGTTTCTTTGCAGAAATTCAACCATGTAGGCCTGATTCACGTAGTGAACAGTTGATGTGTCTGTTACTTGAACTAAGTAAAGCATTTATTTGGGCTGCAATTTCTGAGGCTGGTAACTAAGAAACGTATCCTCTGCAGCAGAAGTAACTCTGGGTCTTTCCTGTGGTGGTCCTCATGAGAGCCAGTTTCATCATAGCGCTTAATGTTTTTGCAACTGCACTTGAAGAAACGTTCAAAGTTCTTGACATTTTCCGGATTGACTGACCTTCATGTCTTAAAGTAACGATGGATTGTAATTTCTCTTTGCTTATTTGAGCTGTTCTTACCATAATTTGGACTTGGTCTTTTACCAAGTTGGGCTGTCTTCTGTATACCTGATTGGCTCAACATAACTGATTGGCTCAAACAAATGAAAAGGAAAGAAATTCCACAAATTAACATTTAACAAGGCGCACCTGTTAATTGAAATGCATTCCAGGTGACTGTATGTGTGCATGTTGCTCTGTGTTTGTGTGTTAGTGTGCGCAGCTGACCTCAGTACTACAACCCTGCTCTCGGAACTGTTCTGTCTACTCTTTATGGTTGCTGTGAGGCTTCAGTCAGGCCAGCTCCCAAACCCCCCACCTTCCCCAGTTTATCACATCAGGGCCTATGGAATAGATTAAGTAGCTATTAACTATACACTCACCGGGCCTCCCGGGTGGCGCAGTGGTTAAGGGCAGCGCCAGCTGTGCCATCAGAGTCCCTGGGTTCGCGCCCAGGCTCTGTCGTAACCGGCCGCGACCGGGAGGTCCGTGGGGCGACGCACAATTGGCCTAGCGTCGTCCGGGTTAGGGAGGGATTGGTCGGTAGGGATCTCCTTGTCTCATCGCGCACCAGCGACTCCTGTGGCGGGCCGGGCGCAGTGCGCGCTAGCCAAGGTTGCCAGGTGCACGGTGTTTCCTCCGACACATTGGTGCGGCTGGCTTCCGGGTTGGATGCGCGCTGTGTTAAGAAGCAGTACGGCTGGTTGGTTGGGACGCATGACATTCAACCTTCGTCTCTACGGGAGTTGTAGCAATGAGACAAGATAGTAGCTACTACAACAATTGGATACCACGAAATTGGGGAGAAAAAGGGGTAAAAATAAAATAAAAAAAAATAAAAAAACTATACACTCACATTGGGTACCCAATGAATTGTCCGGTGAGTGTATAGTTTTTTTTATTTGTTTTTTTTTATTTTTACCCCTTTTTCTCCCCAATTTCGTGGTATCCAATTGTTGCACTGGGTCGGACCCCCCTTTACCTCCAGAACACTTTTTTTTATTTTTTTTATTGCACCTGCACAGTATTAATCCAAGATATACCCTACAAGGTGTCGGAAACATTCCACATGCTGACGCATCACGCAGTTGTTGCAGATTGCTGTGAACAGCCCGTTCCATCTCATCTCAAACATGCTCTATTGGTTTGAGGTCTGGGGACTGACCAGGCCGGTCAAGTCAACTGAACTCACTGTCATGTTCCAGGCAATGTTTTTCCACTCCTCAATTGTCCAGTGTTGGTGACCGTGCGCCCACTGGAGCCTCGTCTTGTTTTTAGCTGATAGGAGTGGAACCCGGTGTGGTCGTTTGCTGCATTTGCCTGTTCTGCACACCACTGTTGTACTGCACTGTTATCTGTCTGTCTGCAGCCCGCCTGTTAGCTTGCACCATTCTTGTCATTCTCCTTCAACAAGCAGTTTTCAACCACAGGACTGCCACTAACTGGAGTTTTTTTAATTTGTTGCGTCATTATCGGTAAACCCTAGACACTTGTGTGTAAAAAGCCCAGGATGGCGGCTGTTTCTGAGATACTGGATCTGGCGCGCCTGTCACCAATGATCATACCACCCTCAAAGTTGCTCAGGTCACTCGTTTTGCCCATTCAAACGCTCAATCGAACGCCTCTCCCTGCTTTATGTAGCAAGCCACGGCCATGTGACTCACTGTAGGAGCGATCCATTTTCGTGAATGGGGTGGTGTACCTAATAAACAGGCTAGTGAGTCTCTGTTTACTTTTACACTTTCTCTGGCCTCTTTATGGGGTTGTGTTCAGTTTTTGTGCTTACAATGTGATCCTGCTTGTCAGGCTCAGGAAAAAAAGTGTTTTTCCTGCTTGGTGAGGAGAGAAATGACCTCATGTACAGATGTCTCACCAGACATTTTGATAAACACTTTATTGCACCTGCACAGTATTAATCCAAGATATACATCTTACGTTTACTCTCAGAATTGTATTTTTATTATTTTTAACTGAGCGGTTATAGCTTTGGAGTTACTTTCTCTCGCTCCACAAGAATGCACTTTTTGCTTAACGTAACATCAGATGAAATGTTTAAGGGTTGTCTTAAGAACATGGCTCTTGAAGAGCCAGATCTCCCATTTCAAGGCAGTGCCTTTAGAAAATATTCACACCCCTTGATGTTTTCCACATTTTGTGTTACAGCCTGAATTTAAAATGTAAGTGTCACTGATCTACACACAATACCCCATAAAGTCAAAGTGGAATTTTGTTTTTAGAAAATATTAGAAATTAATAATAAATTAAAGGCTGAAATGTCTTGTCGATATTAAATAATTTTGCTATGGCAAGCCTAAATAAGTTCAGGAGTAGAAATGTGCTTAATAAATCACATAAGTTGCATGGAGTCATTCCGTGTTGAGTAATAGTGGTTAACATAATTTTTGAATGACTACCCAATCTCTGCACATGCAATTATTTCCAAGGTTCCTCAATCGAGTAGTAAATTTCAAGCACAGATTCAACCACAAAGTCCAGGGATGTTTTTTAATGCCCCGCGAAGAAGGGCACCGATTGGTAGATGTGTTAAAAAAAAAAAGGCGCTCAATATCGCTTTGAGTTATTAATTAGGCTTTGGATAGTGTGTCAATACACCCAGTCACTACAAAGATACAGGCGTCAACCTAACTCAGTTGCCGGAGAGGAATGAAAGTGCTCAGGGATTTCACCATGAGGCCAATGGTGACTTTAAAACAGTTAGAGTTTAATGGCTGTGGTAGGAAAAAACTGAGGATGGATCAACAACATTGTAGTTAAGCCACAATACTAACCTAAATGACAGAGTGAAAAGAAGGAAACCTGTACATAATAAAAAATATTCCAAAACATGCATCTTATTTGCAACAAGGCAGTTAATTAAGCAATACTGCAAAAATGTGTCATTTACTTTTTGTCCTGAATACAAAGCGTTATGTTTAGGGCAAATCCATCACTTCACTGAGTACCACTCAAAATATTTTAAAGCACGGGGTTGGCTGCATCATGTTATGGGTATGCTTGTCATTGGCAAGGACTAGTGTTCTTTTTTTGGGGGGATAAAAAAAAACAGAATACAGCTATAGGCACAGGCAAAATCCTAGAGAAACACTGCTTTCTAACACACTGGGAGACTAATTCAGCTTTCAGCATGACAATATCCTAAAACACAAGGCCAAATTTACATTGGAGTTGCTTACCGAGACGATATTGAATGTTCGGCTTGAAAATCTACGGCAAGACTTGTAAATGTCTGTCTAGCAATTATCAACAATCAACTTGATAGAGCTTGAATAATGTTAAAAAGAATAATGTGCAAATATTGTACAATCAAGGTGTAGACACAGCTATAATCACCACTAAAGGTGCTTCTACAAAGTATTGACTCGGGTGTGAATACTTGTGTAAATCAGATTTCAGTATTTCATTTTCAATACATTTTCAAAAATGTCAACAACAAAAAAATGTACTTTGTCATTATGTGGTATTGTGTGTAGATAACCAATTTTGAATTCAGGCTGTAACAAAACAAGATGTGGAATAAATCAAGGGGTATGAATACTTTCTGAAGGCACTTTAGATACTTTTCTAAGCCCACCATTTCCTGTGTCTATCCCTATTGAGGGTCTTCTATTTGAGGCATGATGCAATTATGCAGGACAGAATCCAGACCTCGTTCACCTAACCTTGATGCTTTGCGTTTACAGCAGATTAAAGGAACAATCTGTTTTTTCAAACAACAAAGCCTTCTAACTGCTAAAAATGTATGAACCAATCCCAGATTGCCTCTTTTTAAAGGGCCCTCTTTATCCTGTCCTCCCTCCTCTACCTTTCCCTCTCCTTCCCTCCGGCCTGCTTGATGTGCTGACGTCACTCTCTCACACCGGCCTGAGGCTCGTCACTAGCACCCTGTATATTGTACAGTCTACCCTCCCTGGGCCGTGAGGCCTAGCTGAGGTGCCTGCTGACACTATTTACTACAGCCCTAAACCTCGGAGCAGAGGTTGAATGCAGAGGCCACAAGGTACTGAATAAGTCTCAAATTGCACCCTATTGCCTATATAGTGCACTACTTTTAACTAGGGCCCATAGGGAATAGGGTGCCATTTGAGATGCACTCACTGATCTCTGCATAAGCCTGAAGGGTGTGTACTGCAGAACGAGGTATCAGGCAAAGGAAAGGAACAAATAATATGCCTCTGTTGATGGAGTGCGCGAGGAGACTCGTCAGGAACGTTTGGGTGTCCTGGTTCATTGGAAGGGGAATTGGAGCACAGCTTTTTAAAATGTCTGAAGTACTGCCGTGGATTTAACATCCATACTTGTCCTTTTGGAGTGTATATGTTGTTTATTTTCTGTGTCAGGAGTGAGTCCCAAAATTGCACCCTATTCCCTATATAGTGCCCTACATTTGACCAGAGCCCTATGGGTGTCATTTAAGACTCACGATAGGCTACATCTCTATGCTGCAGTCTACTCTGTGGTGTTATCCAAGGGCAGTGTGATTTGTTGAAAGGGCTGTGTGTGGGAATGAGAGGGTTATAGAGACTTATTACCTGTGTTGACAATGTGCAGGCTCTCGCCGCGTCATCTGACCCATTTATACTTTACGATGTAAAAACAGATGAGGAATAAATATGCAGGGGGGGTTTGGGGGTGCATTGTTTCTACACTCACTCCTTTGCCAAAACCTTGCTCTGACCTCTGCAACGCGGGCCCCTTGCTAGTGCTGAACTGTGTCACTCAGCGAGCACGCGCTTGCACAACTTGCCCTCCCGACCCCGGCATCTTGTTTTTCTCTCCTCGTCAAAGGCTGAGGTTGTGCTGCGACAACCCAAATTGAGAGTTGCAGGCGTTCTGCATGCAAGAACGGCTCCAACATACACACTGTACACATATACATTAAATAGATACAAATAAACACAGACAGGACAGCCTTGCTCATTTTTCTGTCTTTGTTTCCCTCTCTTTGGAGGAAAACAGTAAATCGCAGTCTGACAAATACAATGCACATACCAGCAATGGGTTGTTAATTCCTAGGCTTACTGATGGCCCTTCAGTTATAGTAGGTCTGGCCTTCCTCACTGCTAACCACATCCAGACATGTGTGTTTCTCTCTCTCTCTGTGTGTGTGCGTGTGCGTTTGTGTGTGTGCGTGGGTGTGTTTGCGTGGGTCTAGGGGGCAGGCAGAGATCAGCCTCTCAACAGTACTGTCATCCCACCATCTGTTCTGTGATTGGTTTAGTTTGTTATTGATCCAATCAGCCTATCAATCAACAACACACACTGTTTGTTGTCCTATAATAACAGAATGATCTATCATTAGACAACCTCATGTTGAGTGACACGTAAAGATCTACACGGGATTGGAGAACAGCGTGTTTAGCAGCTTCATACTGTGCTCTTATAACTGGTTAGAACCTCAATTAAAAAGATGCCCATGAGATGTCATTAATTGGCCAATCAGTTCAGGGGTAGCTGTGTGAACTGTGTTTGGGGGAGGGGGAGTTACAATCTGTAGAAAATCTTGAAACCAGCAAATAGAATTGTCTTCATTTCAATGGATGTGTTCCAAACGGCACCCTATTTTACAGTGCACTAGGGTGTAATTTGGAACACAGACAATGTGTTTGAAGATTGGGTGTCATTGTGACTTTAGATTGTGACTGGAAGGGAGGGACTTCTACACGCTTAGAAATAAAGGGTTCTCCTTTTGCCCTCGGAACATCCTCAGTTCGTCAGGGCATGGACTCTACAAGGTGTCAAGTATAGATAGAGGACTCATCTTAATATCTGTGACAGCATGGGCAGTGCCATTGAGGCTATCTCCATTTTAAAGTAGTTAATGTTCTTCTTCATTGGCTGTTTTCTCCCAACTTATACAAATCTCTACCCAGTTGACTACTTTAAAATGAAGGAAGCCCTCAATGGCTATGTCCATGCTAAAACAGATTATACCCATGAGGAGTCCTCTTATCTCTATGACAACAGGCACAACTCTGATATGTTTTTATGGAAACATTTTAAGTTGACGAAATGCCGCGTTCATCCACATATCAGTGCATTCATAACAACGTAACCATTACGAAACTTCTATTCCATCAAATGACCAATAAAAAAACATGACCTAATTCGAGACTGTCTAATTGACCTTTACCAAAACTTCCTCACTTTGCGGGCTTCTTTTCGTGGACAGATTTTGGGCTGAGTAAAACCTCTCGCTTCATCTCTTCCTTTCTGTCTACGTCAGGGATGGTCACTGGAAGTCCGGTGACACTTTTGCCCCAGCCTCTACTAACACACCTAAGTGATCAACTAATCATGGCCTTCAGTTTAGAATGCAATTTGTTTAGTCAGGTGTGTTCGCTAAAGGGATGGGGAAATAGTGTGATAATTAACCACGTCCCCGAGAACTGGAGTTAACCATCCCTAATCGACTGTACTTCCCTTCCTCCCTTCCACATCACCCCTTTCATTCCATCTCTGATGAAGCACAAATGCAATCTGAGAAATATTGAAATTCAGTTTTGGACACAAGGGGCTTTTTGAAAAGTGGAGATGAAGGAGAGAGAGGCACAAAATAATAAATAAACACATTTTGCCCCTGGTTGCCTTATTTCAATTTGCAGTTAGTGTTTTAAGATGAGTTGAGCGGACCGTAAATTGCCCCCACGTTCGTCCCCAGATGACTAGTCTGTAATGACGGGTGTTTAGGTACGCAGACATGTCTCTCTCATTTGACCGGCTAGTGAATAACACAGTTTAAAATGATAAAATCCGTTTGGCTGATGGAGATGGAGATTTGCATGCATATTCACTGGTGTGTGTGTGTTTTGAACCTTGTATAGGTATAGGGTGCAGTTTGGTATAAAGCCCAAGTCATTGTGATTGGATCTGAGAGGGGGAGGGGTACTTGGGTGTGAGGGGAAGGTCAGGGGTGGTATGATCAACCACTCAACCGCTCCTGGGAACTCTACAATATTCAGAATATCTCGAGAGGTATAGAAAGCAATTGCCAGAAGGCAGTTTTCAATTGTCATCCTCCTGTTCTGAAACCAATCCATGCAGGGATGGAACAAAACAACGTGGCCCTGCCTTGTCTGTTTTATTTGACTTTGACTGGAGCTGGCAGTCCATCATTTGGGATGGTGATCAGTTAGTCTGGATGGTTCTGCC
This sequence comes from Oncorhynchus clarkii lewisi, assembly GCF_045791955.1. NCBI lineage: Eukaryota > Metazoa > Chordata > Actinopteri > Salmoniformes > Salmonidae > Oncorhynchus > Oncorhynchus clarkii. The sequence goes on along the minus strand of NC_092171.1, from coordinate 33,126,791 downwards.
CAGGGTTTCTGGACAGTATTCCAAATGACACCCTATTCCCTAAATATGGCACTACTTTAGGAAAAGTAGTACGCTATGTATGGAATAGGGTACCATTTGGGATGGAGCCTGGGCTTCAGTGACATGGATACCACAGTGATAAGCCACAACATCTCCTCCCTGGCAAGCAGAGGGAGAAAACCACCGCTGTCTAAGTATAGTTGTTGTGATTGGTAATGCAACACAGCTGTGACCATGAAATCAGGACTTAGTGTAATTAGCTACTTTGAAGCGGCGATTTAATACCAAAATCTCAATAATAACAAAATACCAGGGGATCTGGTGCTACTTGATGTTAATCTGATATCCTAGCCTCTCGTCTATGTATTTTTCTCTTTAACAACCATGCATTTTTGTGGGAGAGAGTAGAGCGACCCAACCTGGGATAGATTTAGGAGTGTCTGTGTGCCAGCCAGACACAGATACACATTCAAGTGCCCTCACTGGGGGAGCCTAACACCACATATGCATTATTTGAAAGAAAGATATTTCCATGTATAAAATGACAGTATTATTAAAGTTACATTTTCCCTACTGTAGTGTTCCATGTTGGCCCGCACACACTGGGATATTGGATTGATTTGCTGTGGGTGGGTGCAGCACTTGCGTGAGGTCTCTGACTGTTGCTATGCAGGTTAGATCATCACTCAGGGTAGGAATTTGTTCCATTATTTCTGCTAATTTGATGAATCAAAATTCAGAATTACTAGAACTAAGAATGAGTCCAGCAGAAATGTTTAGTACAATAATCATAATTATGGCAGGGATTTGAATATGAATATGAAAGAAGATGCTATTCCGAGTTTACACATACATTATTACAAACATTCATTTGAAAAGGATATTGTACACTGTAACAACAAAAACATAATACCAATTTAAAGCATCTTCCCTCAAACTATAATATGTTTTTTCAATCCTCAGAGCTCAAACCAACTTTGAGTTTTCAAAACAGCAGGCCTCTTTTGGCCTTTTCAGTTAATCCCTCTAAACTCCCAATTGGTTGTTGATACAATACTCCTAAACTGTATCAAAGCTCATTTGGCTGACCGCTGCTCACCAACAACAATGTAAGCTGAGAGTGCACTAGTTGATTATCAGGCACAAACAAGCCAAATCAGACCCACTTTCAGCAAATTCACTCACCCCACTAGACTCTGGGGCCTCTCGGCTCAGCTCACGACTTCAACTGTTTAAGGCCTGTTTGGAGCGGCCATAGGGGGAATGGGGGATGCAGGGCTGACGTGGCTCAGGGAGGCATTAATGAAGTGTTTTCAGATGGGATGGCTTTGCAGCCCTGAAACTCAATGGTCCCCCTACAACACCCATACTGAACACCACCACTACCACATCTGCACTCCAAATGGCACCCAGTTATTTATTATAGTGCACTATTAGGTGAAAATATAGGGAATAGGCTGCTTTTTGGGACCAGCTCATGGCTCGCTACAACCTACTGCTCTCCAAATAAAGAATAAGAGTATTAACTAAGCCATGTGTTTCACACGCACACACACACCTTCTTTGACTTGGACTGTCTCGTCCATTGTGCTGTGTGTTATGGTACAGTGTTGTCCTCTGTGGTGTTTTAATGAAGTTGTGCGATATTAATGGCTGGCTCAACCCCAGGCTAATGCTGCCCCTGATAATTCAGCTGTGCGTTAAATTCAGTAACTGTTTTGTTAAACATGTTTCACCAGGGCTGGCGAGGAACCAACAAGGCCATCGCTCTGTGTATATTACTGAGTAATCTAATTTGCACATGCTGTATTTAATGTATACTTATAAATGGAGGGAGGTGTCTCAGGGTTAGAGGAGGTTAGGGTTCTAGGAGGTTAGGGTTCTAGGAGGTTAGGGTTCTAGGAGGTTAGGGTTCTAGGAGGTTAGGGTTAGAGGAGGTTAGGGTTAAAGGAGGTTAGGGTTAGTGGAGGTTAGGGTTAGTGGAGGTTAGGGTTAGTGGAGGTTAGGGTTAGTGGAGGTTAGGGTTAGTGGAGGTTAGGGTTAGTGGAGGTTAGGGTTAGTGGAGGTTAGGGTTAGTGGAGTTTAGGGTTCGTGGAGGTTAGGGTTAGAGGAGGTTAGGGTAAGGGGAGGTTAGGTTTAGAGAAGGTTAGAGTTAGGAGGAGGTTAGGGATAGAGGTTACAGTTTGAGGAGATTAGAGATAGGGGTTAGTGTTATTGGAGGTTATGTTTAGGGTTTGAGGAGGTTAGGGTTGGAGGAGGTTAGGGGTAGAGGAGGTTAGGGATTGAGATTAGTGTTAGAGGAGGATAGGGATAGAGAGGTTAGGTTTAGGGATAGAGGAGGTTCATATTAAAGGAGGTTAAGGTTATAGGGGGTTAGGGTTATGGATAGAGGATGTTAGGGTTGGAGGAGGTTATGGGTACAAGAGGTTAGGGGTAGAAGAGGATAGGGGTAGAGGAGGTTATGGATAGAGGTTAGTATTAGAGGAGGTTAGGGTTAGATGAGGATAGGGTCACGGACAGAGGATGTTAGCTTTGGAAGAGATTAGGGTTAGAGGAGGTTAGGATTAGGGTTTGAGGAGGTTAGGGTTAGGGTTTGAGGCGGTTAGGGTTAGAGGAGGTTAGGATTATTGTTAGAGAAGGTTAGGGTTTGAGGAGGTTAGGGTCAGAGTAGGTTAAAATTAAAGGAGTTTGGGGATAGTGTAGGTTAGTGTTAGGTTAAAATTAAAGGAGTTTAGGGATAGTGTAGGTTAGCGTTAGGTTAAAATTAAAGGAGTTTAGGGATAGAGATTACAGTTGGAAGAGGTTAGGGTTAGAGGAGGTTAAGGATAGAGGAGGTTTAGGGATAGAGGAGGCTAATGTTATAGGGGGTTAGGGTTATGGATAGAGGACGTTAGGGTTGGAGGAGGTTAGGGATAGAGATTAGTATTAGAGGATGATAGGGATAGAGAAGGTTAGGTTTTGGGATAGAGGAGGCTAGGATTAAAAAGGTTAGGGTTAGATGAGGATAGGGTTACGGATAGAGGATATTAGGTTTGGAAGAGATTATGGTTAGAAAGGGTTAGGGTTAGAGGAGGTTAGGTTTAGAGGAGGTTAGGGTTAGAGGAGTTTAGGGATAGAGGTTAGAATTAAAGGAGGTAGGGTTAGAGGAGGTTAGAGTTAGAGGTTTAGGGATGGAGATTACAGTTTGAGGAGATTAGGGTCAGAGAAGGATATGGTTAGAGGAATATAGTGTTAGTGTTGTAGGAGGTTATGTTTAGAGGAGATTATGGTTAGTTGAAGTTATGGACAGGGGAGGTTAGTGTTAGGTTTGGATGAGTTTAGGGTTAGAGCTGGTTAGGTTTAGAGGAGGTAAGGGGTTAGAGAAGTTTAGGGTTAGGTTTAGAAGAGGATAGGTTTAGTGGAGGTTAGGTTTAGCGGAGGTTAGGGTTAGAGGAGGTTAGGATTATGGTTTGATGAAGGGTTTGAAGAGGTTAGGGTTAGAGGAGGTTAGGGTCAGAGGAGGTTATAATTAAAAGAGGTTAGGGTTAGGGATAGAGGAGGTCAGGGTTAGAGGAGGTTAAGGATAGAGGAGGTGAGGTTTAGGGATAGAGGAGGATAGTATTAAAGGAGGTTAAGGTTGTAGGGGGTTAGGGTTATGGATAGAGGATGTTAGGGTTGGAGGAGGTTAGGGGTAGAGGAGGTTAGGGATAGAGGTTAGTATTAGAGGAGGATAGGGATAGAGAAGATTAGGTTTTGGGATAGAGGAGGCTAGGATAAAGGAGGTTAGGGTTAGATGAGGATAGGGTTACGGCTAGAGGATGTTAGGTTTGGAGGAGTTTAGGGTTAGAAATGGTTAGGGTTAGAGGAGGTTAGGTTTAGAGGAGATTAGGGTTAGAGGTTTAGGGTTAGAGATTACAGTTTGAGGAGATTACGGTTAGGGTTAGAGAAGGTTATGGTTAGTGGAAGTTATGAATTGAGGAGGTTAGTGTTAGGTTTAGAGAAGGTTAGGTTTAGGGTTTAGCAGAGGTTTAGTTTAGAGGAGGTTAGGTTTAGGTGAAATTAGGGTTTGAGGAGGTTAGGGTTAGACGAGGTTAGATTTAAAGGAGATTAGGGATAGAGATTACAGTTTGAGGAGATTAGGGTCAGAGAAGGATATGGTTAGAGGAGTATAGTGTTAGTGTTGTAGGAGGTTAGGTTTAGAGGAGATTATGGTTAGCGGAGGTTATGGACAGAGGAGGTTAGTGTTAGGTTTAGATGAGTTTAGAGTTAGAGCTGGTTAGGTTTAGAGGAGGTAAGGGTTAGAGGAGGTTAGGTTTAGGCGAAGGTTAGGGTTAGAGGAGGTTTAGCTTAGAGGAGGTTAGGTTTAGGCGAAGTAAGGGTTTGAGGAGGTTAGGGTTAGATGAGGTTAGGGATAGAGATTACAGTTTGAGGAGATTAGGGATAGAGGTTAGTGTTAGAGGTGTTAGTGTTGTAGGAGGTTAGGTTTAGAGGAGATTATGGTTAGCGGAAGTTATGGACAGAGGAGGATAGTGTTAAGGTTAAGGTCGGACGAGGTTAGGTTTAGAGGAAATTAGGGTTTGAGGAGGTTAGGTTTAGAGGAAATTAGGGTTTGAGGAGGTTAGGGTTTGAGGTGGATACGGATAGAGGAGGTTAGATTTAGAGGAGGTTAGGGATAGAGATTACAGTTTGAGGAGATTAAGGTTAGAGATTAGTGTTATAGGAGATTAGGGTTATAGGAGGTAAGGGTTAGAGGAGGTAAGGGTTAGAAGAGGTTAGGTTTAGGTAAAGAGGAGGCTCGTATTAAAGGAGGTTTGGGTTAGAAGAGTTTAGTGTTACGGATAGGGGAGGTTAGGGTTGGAGGAGTTTAGGGTTACGGCAGGTTAGGGTTAGAGGAGGTTTGGGTTAGGGTTAGAGGAGGTAAGGTATAGGGATAGAGGAGACTAGGATTAAAGGGGGTTAGTGTTAGAGGAGGTTAGGTTTTTGTGGAGATTAGGTTAATGGTTGGATGAGGTTAAGGGATGGAGGAGGTTAGTGTTAGACAATGTTAGGGATAGAGGAGGTTAGGGATAGAGGAGGTTAGGGTTAGAGGAGGTTAGGGTTAGAAGAGGTCAGGGTTATAGGTTACTGAATGAGGAGTTTAGGGACAGAGGTTAGTGTTAGAGGAGATTAGGTTAGAAGAGATTAGGGTTAGAGGAGGTTAGGGTGAGAGGAGGTTAGTGTTAGAGGAAGTTATGGACAGAGATTGGTGTTAGGTTTTCGAGGAGGTTAGGGTTAGAGGAGGTTAGGGTTAGAGGAGGTTAGGGTTAGAATGGGTTAGGGTTAGAGGAGGTTAGGGTTAGAGGAGGTTAGGGTTAGAGGAGGTTAGGGTTAGAGGAGGTTAGGGTTAGAGGAGGTTATGGTTAGAGCTGGTTAGGTTTAGAGAAGGTTAGTGTTAGGTTTAGGGTTAGAAGAGTTTAGGGTTAGAGGAGGTTAGGGTTAGAAGAGGTTAGGGTTAGAGGAGGTTAGGGTTAGAAGGGGTTAGGGTTAGAAGAGGTTAGGGTTAGAGGAGGTTAGGGTTAGAGGAGGTTAGGGTTAGAGGAGGTTAGGTTTAGAGGAGGTTATGGTTAGAGCTGGTTAGGTTTAGAGAAGGTTAGTGTTAGGTTTAGGGTTAGAGGAGGTTAGGGTTAGTGGAGGTTTGGGCTAGAGGAGTTTAGGGTTAGAGTAGGTTAGATTTATAGAAGGTTAGTGTTAGGTTTAGAAGAGTTTAGGGTTAGTGGAGGTTTGGGTTAGAGGAGTTTAGGGTTAGAGGAGTTTAGGGTTAGAGGAGTTTAGGTTTATAGAAGGTTAAAGGGAGGGTTACCTGAGATAGTTACAAGGTTTTGGGTCAGGGTCAGGGTTAGGGGGGTAGGGTTAGTTTTAGGGGGTGCAGGTTTAAACGGAGGGTTACCTAAAGTAGTAAAGAGGTGTTGCTGGAGACGTATTTTAGACGAATTACATCAGAACTCTTGAGAGCTGTTATAAACCCAATATCTCTTATAAAGCCTCATGAAACTGCATATATACACTGTCTATTACATACCCACTTTTACTGTCCTATTGGCAATGATAAGGAACATTTTAGTTGTATTCTTGCCACGCAACGCCAATCAAACAAGGAAAGCACATAATTATGTTATTGCAGTTCTTATTCCCAACTGGTAATTCGGCTACAGTAAGATTGGCCCTCCTTTAGTGTGTATAGAACTCCTCTGTTTCTGAGCTGGTGACCCAGTAGGACAGATGCTTTAAAGGTCAACTGCTCCTTAGAACCAACTTCTCTGGTTTTAAATGGCCTATGTGGCATCGATAGAAACATTGTGCTACAAAGTGTAAATAGGATCATTTTGATTTGTGAGTGAGTTCGTCACGATTTACTGGACAGTTGGGTATGGATTACGATCTTGCCCAGTGCTCACTAACACGAGAGAAGCAGCAGTGCTGATTGCGTTCTATCAGCTGTGCATTCTCTATCCAATCATAGCATCCACAACCTCCCGACAGTGAGACAGACCTGCCAATTACGCAGCGCCTCAGACTAGTTTAGATAAGACAACATGTCAACAGTGTTATGTTGAATAACCCTTGGCCCATAGCCATGTGGAACTTGTTTGTAGGTGTTGCAAATTTTTCATTGACAGCTGTATCGGTCCGCTAATACAGGAGTGGTAAAGGCCCAGTGCACTACTTTTCCAACGCTGCAGGCGGCTATATCGGACCGATATATCATTTTGTACAAATTTCTATTTATTTTATTTGTTATGGCAATCCCTTGGCCCTAAGCCCTTTATGGAGTGACAACCTACTGGTGTGTTTGATGCTGTCAATCACTCAAATCTGTCTCAATTCTCATTTTGTCTAAAAAAGTGGCAATCAGAGCGCACTTGTATCCCAACTGCAACTTGTCAACATTCCAAAACCCATTCACAAGCATCTTGTGTCCCACCCAGTGACTTGATAAGTTAATTGTGCCCTGGCTGCTCAATGTGCCTGCTAGCTAGCTTCATTGACAAACACAGAGTTGGATCTCCGCTAGCTAGCGAATGAGTTTGGGCACTGATAAACAGCGTGTAACTTCTGCTTGTTTTACGATAGTTTGACAGCTTGCAGATGATGACATAATAGACCACTCAAACTCAACTCTGGACATTGAAGACAGTTTCCCTGCATTTTTTCATTGTTCCCATCTAATCAGGGACTGATTTAGACCTGGGATCCCAGGTGTGTGCAATTCATTATCAGGTAGACCAGAAAACCAGCAGGCTCCAGACCTCATAGCGTAGGAGTTGAGTACCGCTGATGTAGACATTATTGTTCTCAGAAATCAGTCCTGAGCGTGTAGCCAAAATATTACAGATTTCTTGATTTATCTTAGATTCATTCTGACTTTAAGGAAGTGACTATTTTGAGGAAGTGGCTATACTGGTGCTATGGAGACTCAAGAGGGAAAAACAACAGCACCTGCCAGGGTACGATATGCGAACATAACACCCACATCAAACCACAACCCCAAGACAACTCTCTCTTCGCATAAGTCATGGCCAAATCAGGAAGTGCAGTCCCCCTTTAAAAGGCATACTTTAAAGTAACTGTCCAGTGAAGTGCAGTCCCCCTTTTAAAGGCATACTTTAAAGTAACTGTCCAGTGAAGTGCAGTCCCCCTTTAAAAGGCATACTTTAAAGTAACTGTCCAGTGAAGTGCAGTCCCCCTTTAAAAGGCATACTTTAAAGTAACTGTCCAGTGAAGTGCAGTCCCCCTTTAAAAGGCATACTTTAAAGTAACTGTCCAGTGAAGTGCCGTCCCCCTTTAAAAGGCATACTTTAAAGTAACTGTCCAGTGAAGTGCAGTCTCCCTTTAAAAGGCATACTTTAAAGTAACTGTCCAGTGAAAACTTTTAAAAGTTAATTTTCTGTTAACATAGTAAAAATAATGTTGACACATCCTATAATCTTATTTGTGGCCAAAGCATAAATTGGAGGGGGGGAAAAACCCTTCAAAAACCCCACCTCAAACTCTGACATTTCAAAAATGCTTCCTATTTCCTCATAGAGGATATCATCCTCCTGAGGAGGATTAGCAGGCCAATCAGTGGTTGACGCACATTAATATTTGTAATTACCGGTATACGTCCCACCATTCTGTTGTTTGGGTACGCCCACATCATTCCAACACAGAAAAGCGGTGGGGGAGAGAGAGCAGATGTCTTCATGCCAAAGGGGAACCTTTAACACCTGGGCTGTCACTAGCGATGGAGGGAACATGAGAGGGAGGAGAGAGAACGGGTCTAAACTGTGTCTCTGTTGGGAGTCCAGAGGCCTGATAATCTGCAGAGTCCGCTCTGGGATTGTTGATCCCTGCTCAGGCACATTGTTTATTTTCACCATTTCACACAAGAATTTTAATGTATTTCTTTGACCTTTTATTTTTCTGGGAGACTGACTGTTTAGGATACCTGCTTCTTCCCCCATAGTGTATAGCCCTGGGTCAATTAAGTTGTCATGGAGCTGGAGATTAAACATTTGTAGCTAGATCCTGAGTAGAGCCGAGGCAGTGATTTAGCTCCATCTTGAAAGATCTTCACTTTGAGAGAATTGTGTGTTGCTCTGTGTCACAGAGCGAGGTAGTTTCTCGTCATGTCAGGACAGGAAGATGAAGGGGACAAGTTGTCCCAGTCTGGCAAAATTATGGTTCTGATTTTTGTTATTATTTAATCTATAATTTAAATAATTGTTTCACTTTGTTGATATCGGTCAAATGAAGGCCATTTTGTTTTCTTGTGTGTGTAGTTTTCATTAAATCGACTAACATGTTTTTGATTATACTTAAGACATGTTATTCCCCTCTTGTGTACTAAGATCAAAAGAAAACTACCCGTCTCGTATTCAATGGAAAAGAACATTCAAATGTTTAAAAATTTAATTAAAAAAACTGTTCTTTAAAATCAAAACAGATTTTGTCAAAATCAAACTAATTCCATTTGCTTTTATCTTAAAAAAAATAATGTTCCACCAGGATTGTAGGGCCTATTTTCCAAGATAAAGCTGTGTGAGGATTAGGATTGTGAGCTGAGAAATACCTCTCTATTACCCTTTTACACAGTGACAATTTTAGGGGCTATGCCTTTGGAGTAGGAATTTGTTTAAGCTGTGGGCCTTCCTATAAGACCCGAGTCAGCTAAATGCACATGGGCAGTGTCAACCATAACGAGCTGTGACAGGGGCATTTAGTGGTTGTAATTCAAATCTAATTCAGAACATCTTCCCTGAAGTCTCTCAGGCCTCTGAAACGACCGCCGTCGATGGAACACTCATGGTCCCAATCAGGTCCTCCGCATAGCAGCACGCTGATGTGTCAACAAGCGTGGTTACAAAAACAGCTCTACCTTAACCAGAGAAAACACATTTACAATACACCGTCAGTCCAAGAGATAGAGACCCGAGCGGGCGGCGTTCAGGCGCAGCACCGAACCGTTCCATACGGGAGAACGTGCACTGGGCTTGTAATTGGGCTGGCGCTGTTTAAAGTCACAAATTAACGTAACATAAATAAGTGGAAATCTGCTTCACATTTGGCCCTTGCCACCATGGTTACCGTTATGTAGGATCCCCTCATAGCATTGTACTTGACTGAGCCACCTTTTTGAACTGCTTTCCAATAGAAATAACATCACCTAGAATTGTGGGTATGACTGATGAGGGGAAAGAAAACACAGAGAACAGTTCAACGAAGAGCCAAATTAAATCAGTGACGTTGTCCCAGAAGGTACTCTATTCCTGGGCACAGTAACTGAAAGGTCGCTGGCTCGAATCCCCTAACCGACTAGGTGTCAAATCTGTCGCGGCACTTTACCCTAATCGCTCATGTAAATCGCTCTGAATAAGAGCGCCTCCTAAATTACAAAAAAATTGGAAGGCAGAAAATGGGACCACCATTTGCCCTGGTTTTGACCATAGATGAGAGCAGAGTTAAAACCTTGAACAGCTACGATTCTCATAATTCCTTGAACTGCACACCGTTTACCTCACGTCTTTTCCCAGAGATGTACTTTCCTTCTGAATATGTTCAGCCTATTTATCTGTGTGTTTAGAAATGGCTAATGGGGCCATTTTCAATATTCGAAAAAAATCAGTACATGGCGAATTGGATGATTCTGGAGTCACCACACCACACCTCAAAAGTAGCCTACTTTTCTTCAGTCGTATCAATTTCATAACAAGTGGGTCCTTACTTTTCTTCGGTTGTGTCAATTTCAATACAAATGTGGGTCCTTACTTTTCTTGCTAACTAACGTTAGCATATTCGCTAGCTAGCACAACATAGCTACAAGGGTTTCTGTTAGGAAAATGTGGCACTAGACATTTTAATTTACCCATATGCATTGGGTGCATAACCTGATTAGGGCATCCACCAACGGTGCTCAGAATGAAGGAAATCCCATTTCGATTATGGTAATTCATATTAACAGAACATGGAAGTCGAGGATGCAACGATGCGTGGTCCTTCTTACCGAATTCCAATGCGCACTTTGAAAATATTAGGATAACTGCCAACAATTTACTTTTCGTCAGCCAACAAGACGAGTAACAAAACCACGACCCTACAGTTTGTCAATCTACTATCCCCCATTGTTGAAAAGTTTACCTATTCTATCGGTCAGCTTGTTTGAAAAGAAATGGCCTATTCCAAACAGACTCTGGGACATGGGTTGCTAATATGACTAGGATTGTGCCTTTGGCTACTGGACAATGAAAGAAAGTCCATATAAAATAATTACCTCCCAAGGATATGGTTGTAAGAACCGACACTGGAGATTAGAAGCAGGTTAATTTACACAGACATGGAACAGCGTCAGAACTGGGTAATACAACGACACATGACGATTAATGCTGAAGCCGGGAACAGAGCTGGAGAACAGACAGATATAGGGGAGGAAATAAGACAAGTGATTGAGTCCAGGTGAGTGCAATGACTCGCTGATGCCCGTGACGAGGGAAGCAGGTGTGCGTAATGATGGTGTCAGGAGTGCATAATGCAGGGCAGCCTGGCACCCGCGAGAGCCATGTAGGGAGAGCGGGAGTGACAATGGTCTGATTTTGGCTAGGCTACTTTGAAGCAAGGTAAGACATGCCTCATATATAGTAAAACGTTCAGGTTTCAAACAATTAAGTATATGTTTTCAAAATGCTTACAGTCTCCAGCTCATTGCAAAGCGGCTGTCTGACAGGTTTTCTGCTCAAAGCTTCTGTATGCTGTACGTGTGTGATAAATAAGATACATAACAAATATACTGTACAGGATCAAGTTTAATTCCATAAAATTATGCAAATTGACTAATAGAATGATAAAGTTATGTATTTACATCGACTGGTATTTCCATCAATGAATAGGCTAAAAAGTATTATTTCGCAATGGGATTTTTTTTTCTTATTCTCTCTGACAAATGGCCAGCGCATTTATCGGCTTTTAAAAAATGCTATTGGCCAATTGCCGGCTAACGGAAACCCTGATAGCTAGCTAAGGACATCTAACACATGCAGCAGTTTCATGGAACTAATCCATTGTGATTTAATTATAATGTCAATAGTAGCTACAGTGGTTGGCTAGCTTGGAGCAAGTATTTAGTGTTGTGTGCATTGCATCTGTGCACTTAGCTAGCTAGCTACCATCCCATAGCCATCATAGCATATATGAAGTGTGACTAGCACATGACATTTAACCGTGGATTGACGGCGAAAACGCTCTCTCTTTATTCCTTTTTAGTTGTCACTCCTGTTGGCTTCCCATTTGGGGGTTCATGCTCTCTGATTGGCTCGAAGTCAGCTGACAAGCATTTCGAATCTGCACTGTAAAAAAGGAAGTGTTGAATCTACTTAATAAAATTAAGGCAACAAATGTACACAATATTATTAAGCAGTTGTAATGTCCTATGTTTTTTAGCAAAATAAAACTTGAATAAGTTATTTGAATTTACGGATAATGAGTTAATGTATCACAAATATTTTTAAAGCCAAAATAGTGTATCATGACATTGTGTAATGTATTTCATAATTGTCCATTTAAGCCCACTTTGTTGAGCTCAGTGCTTAATCCACCAGCAGTAACTGGAGACAAACTGCAAGTATTGCATGGTGCTGCATTTGCCTCTGTCATTAAGAGGGGTGATGGTGGGAATGGATGGTATCATCATTGAACATAAATTTGCCTGGCGATTTTGATATCTGTTCATGATCCATTACACCTCTTGGCACAACAAACTGCTTAACATTACCCACAATCCTCTAAAAAGGGAGCCATGTAGCAAGTTTTTGCAAGAACTTTAAAATTGTAAGTAGAGAGAGAAATAATATAAAATGGAATTATACTGAATCTCTGTTACCTAGCATTTCTCCTTTTCCAATATAATCGATACACCTGACAGATGTGACATATCAAGAAGCTGATTAAACTGCAACCCCCGTCCAGGTCTCTAACTTTTATTTTCTGTCTCCCTTTCCTCCAACCCTCCCACTACTCTCCTCTTCTATCCGATCATCTCTCCTTTCTGCAAAATCCTTCTCCCTCCTGATTATGTCTCTTCGACCCTACTCTCCTCCCTTTCTGCATCCTATGACTCACACTGTCCTCTTTCCTTCCGGCCACCTCGGCCCTCCCCTCCTGCTGCATGGCTGAGTGACTCATTGCGTGCTTGCAGAACAGGGCTGCAGGCAGCTGTGTGAAAATGGAGGAAAAAATTTACTTCTGAAGGACCTATCATCCTTTCACTCCCTCCTCTCTACCTTCTCTCCCTTTGTATCAACTGCTAAAGCCATCTCCCGTCTGGACTACTGCAACTCGCTGTTGGCTGGGCTCCACACTTGTGCCATCAAACCCCTGCAACTTATCCAGAAAGCTGCAGTCTGACTGGTTTTCAACCTTCCCAAGTTCTCTCATGTCGCCCCGCTCCATCGCACACTCCACTGGCTTCCAGTCGAAGCTCATATCCACTATAAGACCATGATGCTTACCTACTGAGCATAAAGAGGAACTGCCCCTCCCTACCTTCAGGCTATGCTCAAACCCTACACCCCAACCTGAGCACTCTGTTCTGCCACCTCCAGTCTCTTGGCCCTCCCACCCCTACATGAGGGAAGCTCCCGCTCAGCCCAGTCCAAGCTCTTTTCTGTCCTGACAATGGTGGAACCAGCTACAACCTGATGCTAGGACAGCAGAGTCCCTGCCCATCTTCCCGAACACATCTGAAACCCTACCTTCAAAAAGTATAGTAAATAATCTTCCTCCTCACCTCAACCCCCCGAAAAATAGAATAATTAACCAGCACTTGCACTTGACCTCCCCGCCATCTAATTCTGACTACTGATAGCTACGTTATTGAGGAAAAATGTATTTTCTATGCCTGTGATATGTGGCTGTAAATGACTTGCATGTACAAATGTAAACATTATGATCACTACACAGGTGCACCTTGTGCTGGGGACAATAAAATGCCACTCTAAAATGTGTAGTTTTGTCACACAACACACAGATGTCTTTCAGTTTTGAGAGAGCATGCAATTGGTATGCTAACTGCAGGAATGGTTGAATGTTAATTTCTCTACCATAAGCCTCCTCCAACGTCATTTTAGAGAATTTGGCAGTGCGTCCAACCGGCCTTACAACCGCAGACCATGTTTACCCACGCCAGCCCAGGACCTCCACATAGTCTGAGACGAGCCACCCGGACAGCTGATGAAACTGTGGGTTTGCACAACCAAAGAATTTCTGCACAAACTGTCAGAAACCGTCTCCGTAAAGCTCATCCGTGTGCTCATCGTCCTCACCAGGGTCTTGACCTGACTGCAGTTTGGCGTTGTAACCAACTTCCGTGGGCAAATGCTCACCTTCGATGCTAACTGGCATGTGTGCTCTTCACGGATGAATCCTGGTTTCAACTGTACCGGGCAGATGGCAGACCACATGTATGACGTGGGTTTGCTGATGTCAGCGTTGTGAACAGAGTGCCAGGGTTATGGTATGGGCAGGCGTAAGCTATGGACAACCAACAAACTTGCATTTTAACGATGGCAATTTGAATGCACAGATACCGTGACGAGATCCTGAGGCCCAATGTTGTGCCATTTATCCGCCGCCATCACCTCATGTTTCAGCATGATAATTCACAACCCCGTCGCAAGGATCTGCACACAATTACAGGAAGCTGAAAATGTCAAATTTCTTCCATGGCCTGCATACTCACCAGACATGTCACCCATTGAGCACGTTTGGGATGGTCTGAATCGACCTGTATGACAAGGTTGCGATATTGAAAACAGGATATTTTTTTCCCAGTTTTACACTGTAATGTAGGTGTCATAACCAGTCATAAAATAACTAAATTATATTTCACAAGTCTAAATATGTCATGGCAGTGTTATGACCATATTATAACAGGTTCTGACAACTTGTCAGCAAGTTGCTGGTTATGACCATGTCATAATGTGTAAAGTGTTACCATTGATATACAGTAGATTTTGCTCATCTTTATAAAGATGAATCATTTCACACCCCGCTGTATATATTTTTCTGCCATGGAACACCATTGCCCAGAAATATTTGCGCATTTGTTTTATCCACTCTGCTCCTTAAACATATTGTCCAGATAGATTTTCAGATTTTTTTTTACTCTTAAAAAAAAAAAAGAGGAAGAGCATTGTCTAATTTGTGGACCTTCTCAGACTTCTTGGCTAATCACAACATAAGCTATAAGAACCACCATAAATCAGAAGTTTTTCTTTTTTGAAACGACACTGTCCTTTTCAATTACATACGTCTGAGAACTAGCATAATAACTGTTGTGCTTGGTGCTAATAATATCCTTCATGTCTGACTGGACAAGTCATGTACCAGAGGACTACTTGTAATTGTCTTAACACTGAAAACAGTAAGCAGGGATTCAGAGCCTGTCCAACTGGATCCATTTAAAGTCGAGCATATTTTCATTACGCCCATAATATAACACTTCTGTTAAGTGACAAATGATTGATGATGGGGAGCGGAGTGGCTTTTCTAACCCTTAAAGTGTTCCGAAAACAAATGAAAGCTTTCATGGTAACGGGTCCATTACAAGATAGTAGCCCCTCATTGGATGAAATTATTTGGGTTGCAAAAATAATTTAGAAAAAAGTAACTATTAATCATTCAGGACACAGGCTGACAAAATATTGTGCGTTAGGGCTGTCTTATTCATCATCTCCAGCACCAAACCAGTGTGTGTATATATACAGTATGTGAAAACAGAGCGTTTCTATGATCTGTTTTAAAAAGATAAGAAAAGTCTTTAAAAAATGCTTCTCTCGTGACATCACAGGGAGAAGCAGTGATCTTCAAAACATGCAACGAGTTTCTAACGCAAGGGAAGATATTTTGGCTTCCCACGTCATGATGAATCTCATATTATTTGAAAATCACTGTTTTTCTCATGTTATTCAACTGTAACCATGCACCTGCAAAAAAACAGCTCAGATGTGCGAGTGCCTTTTTGAATTTTCAAATCACTGTTTTAAAATGTTTTCACTTTTGATAATGTCATCAGGTAGAACTTTTAATCTTTCTTTTTATCTCCAAAACGTAGAAATGGTCCAAAATACGGGAGAGTTGTCTAACAAGTTTGTTTTGCTTTGGGGAGGGTAGTTCATTTTTCCCTGATTTATATTTGCCATTTTGCAGGATTAACTACACTGAACAAAATGCTACTTGCAAAGTGTTGTTTCATGCGCTGAAATAGAAAATCCCTGAAATGTTCCATATGCACAAAAAGTTTATTTCTCTAAAATGTTCTGCACAAATTTGTTTACGTCCCTGTTAGTGAGCATTTCTCCTTTGCCAAGATAATCTATCCACCTGACAGGTGTGACATATCAAGAAGTTTATTAAACATCATGGTGATTACACAGGTGCACCTTGTGCTGGGGACAATAAAAGGCCACTTTAAAATGTGCAGTTTTTATCACACAACACAATGCCACAGATGTCTCAAGTTTTGAGGGAGCGTGCAATTGACATGCTGAATGCAGGAATGTCCACCAGAGCTGTTGCCAGAGAATTGCATGTTCATTTCTCTACCATAAGCTGCCTCCAATGTTGTTTTAGAGAATTTGGAAGTACGTCCAACCGGCCTCCAACCGCAGACCATATGTAACCACGCCAGCCCAAGACCTCCACATCCTGCTTCTTCACCTGCGGGATTGTCTGAAGAGTATTTCTGTATGTAATAAAGCCCTTTTGTGGGGAAAAACTCATTCTGATTGGCTGGACCAGTGGGTGGGCTTGCAGTGCATCAGGAATGTATTCAGACCCCTTCCCCTTTTCCACATTTTGTAACGTTACAGCCTTATTCTAAAATTGATTAACAAAAAAATGTTGACATCAATCTACATATAATACCCCATAATGACAAAGCAAAAAGAGGTTTATATTTTATTTTTGCAAATTTTTGGGTCCTTACTTTCTTCAGTCGTATCAATTTCATAACAAATGTTGGTCCTTTTCTTCAGTCATACTACCATGTTTAGCTAGCTAACGTTAGCATATTCGCTAGTTAGCACAACATAGCTAGCTACTAGGGTTTCTGTTAGGAAAATGTGGCACTAGACATTTTAATTTACCCATATGCATTGGGTGCATAACCTGATTAGGGCATCCACCAACGGTGCTCAGAATGAAGGAAATCCCATTTCGATTATGGTAATTCATATTAACAGAACATGGAAGTCGAGGATGCAACGATGCGTGGTCCTTCTTACCGAATTCCAATGCGCACTTTGAAAATATTAAGATAACTGCCAACAATTTACTTTTCGTCAGCCAACAAGACGAGTAACAAAACCACGACCCTACAGTTTGTCAATCTACTATCCCCCATTGTTGAAAAGTTTACCTATTCTATCGGTCAGCTTGTTTGAAAAGAAATGGCCTATTCCAAACAGACTCTGGGACATGGGTTGCTAATATGACTAGGATTGTGCCTTTGGCTACTGGACAATGAAAGAAAGTCCATATAAAATAATTACCTCCCAAGGATATGGTTGTAAGAACCGACACTGGAGATTAGAAGCAGGTTAATTTACACAGACATGGACCAGCGTCAGAACTGGGTAATACAACGACACATGACGATTAATGCTGAAGCCGGGAACAGAGCTGGAGAACAGACAGATATAGGGGAGGAAATAAGACAAGTGATTGAGTCCAGGTGAGTGCAATGACTCGCTGATGCCCGTGACGAGGGAAGCAGGTGTGCGTAATGATGGTGTCAGGAGTGCATAATGCAGGGCAGCCTGGCACCCGCGAGAGCCAGGTAGGGAGAGCGGGAGTGACAATGGTCTGATTTTGGCTAGGCTACTTTGAAGCAAGGTAAGACATGCCTCATATATAGTAAAACGTTCAGGTTTCAAACAATTAAGTATATGTTTTCAAAATGCTTACAGTCTCCAGCTCATTGCAAAGCGGCTGTCTGACAGGTTTTCTGCTCAAAGCTTCTGTATGCTGTACGTGTGTGATAAAAAAGATACATAACAAATATACTGTACAGGATCAAGTTTAATTCCATAAAATTATGCAAATTGACTAATAGACTGATAAAGTTATGTATTTACATCGACTGGTATTTCCATCAATGAATAGGCTAAAAAGTATTATTTCGCAATGGGATTTTTTTTTCTTATTCTCTCTGACAAATGGCCAGCGCCAATTGTATTTATCGGCTTTTAAAAAATGCTATTGGCCAATTGCCGGCTAACGGAAACCCTGATAGCTAGCTAAGGACATCTAACACATGCAGCAGTTTCATGGAACTAATCCATTGTGATTTAATTATAATGTCAATAGTAGCTACAGTGGTTGGCTAGCTTGGAGCAAGTATTTAGTGTTGTGTGCATTGCATCTGTGCACTTAGCTAGCTAGCTACCATCCCATAGCCATCATAGCATATATGAAGTGTGACTAGCACATGACATTTAACCGTGGATTGAAGTCGAGGATGCAACGATGTGTGGTCCTTCTTTACCGAATTCCAATGCGCACTTTGAAAATATGCGGAATCTTTTTATTAGTACAAATTTAAAACAAAAATACCTTATTGAGATGAGTATTCATACCCTTTGCTATGAGACTCGAAATTGCAGGGAGGTGAACAAGAACCCGACGGTCACTCTGACAGAGCTCCAGAGTTCCTCTGTGGAGATGGGAGAAACTTCCAGAAGGACAACCATCTCTGTAACACTCCACCAATCAGGACCTTATGGTAGAGTGGCCAGTCAGAAGCCACTCCTCAATAAAAGGCGCATGACAGCCTGCTTGGAGTTTGACAAAAGCACCCAAAGAACTCTGACCATGTGAAACAAGTTTATATTTTCTGATGAAATCAAGATGTAACTTTTTGCCCTGAATGCCAAGTGTTCCGTCTGGAGGAAACCTGGCACCATCCCTATAGTGAAGCATGGTGGGGGCGGAATCATGCTGTGGGGATGTTTTTCAGGGACTGGGAGACTAGTCAGGATCGAGGGAAAGACGAATAGAGCAAAGTACAGAGAGATCCTTGATGAAAACCTGCTCCATAGCCCTCAGGACCTCAGACTGGGGCGAGGGTTCACCTTCCAACAGGACAACGAGCCTAAGACAACGCAGGAGTTGCTACGGGACAAGTCTCTGAAATTCCTTGAGTGGCTCAGCCAGAGCCTGGACTTGAACCTGATCAAACGTCTCCGGAGAGACTTGAAAATAGCTGTGCAGCGATGCTCCCCATCCAACTTGACAGAGCTTGAGAGGATCTGCAGAGAAGAATGGGAGAAAATCCCCAAATACAGGTGTGCCAAGATTGTAGTGTCATACCCAAGAAGACTTGAGGCTGAAGTCACTGCCAAAGGTGCATCAACAAAGTACTGAGTAAAGGATCTGTATATTTATGTAAATTACATACTTTTTTGTTTTTAATAAATTTGCTAACATTTCTAAAAACTGTTTGTTTTTCATTATGGGGTATTGTGTGTAGATGAGGGGAAAACATTTTAATACACTTTAGAATAAGGCTGTAACGTAACAAAAAAACAAAACAAAAAAAGTCAAGGGTCTGAATACTTTCCTCCAAGGCCCCCACCCATGGCTGCACCCCTACCAAGTCATGTGAAACCAATAGATTAGGGCCTAATGGATTTATTTAAATTGACTGATTTTCTTCTATGAAGTGTAACTCAGTCTTATCTTTTAAAATTGTTTTGTATTTTTGTTCAGTATATATGTCTTCCATATAGCCACATTTCCTCATCTGATTGCAGGCTCCTCCCCTATCAAGGTGTTTTGGTACTTCCCTTATGCACGTTTGTCCAGGTCTGCAATAGGTTAACTAGCAATCATACATACAATCATGAGAGTCCAGGTGTGTCATTACACATTAAAGAACAGTGAAGACACAGGTCAAAAAGCTCCCCTATGGATCTTTAGGGACAATACAATTATCCTACCTAGATTAGCCTACGACACAGCAATCCAATGAATATTTGCATTATCGTTTTCAAGTACAATTCTACTCTAGGCTGTTGTGGGTGTACTCTGGACAGATTACAGAAAGGCACAGTAGCAGGCCAGTCTGGCTGTAGTTTTGCTTCTGATACTGATGCGCTGTCTGTTGTTGATCATCATTCTCCCAAGTCGTCCTATATAATGTGGCCACACAGGCCTGTGCTCCCAGCAGGCCCAGTTATTCAGGAAAGCTTAACACACATTCTGCCTCCTTTCCGATCAGAGCGACCATTCCTCGACCTAGAACCTAACTCTTCAATATAGCCTAAATATTTGTCATTTAAGTTTTAAAATGTATTACCTTTTATGTGTGGCATAAACACATCTAGTCACAATGTTTTAATCTGATTAGGCTCCTTCAATAGTCTCCTGTAGGCTACCTGCTGACCCGCTCCACTCTAATATACAGCAATTCCAGCATTCAAACTACGCAACTGCCATTCGATGAATGGAAGGAGACATTGTTACAAAACACTCACGTTTAATGACATTCGAATATTGTCAAACCAAGCCTTCACTACTAAATAGGGAGGGATCTATTTTCTGTTTGTTGAGATTGACATACTGTACTTGATTTGTTAAACACAAACCATGATGATAAGTGCTCAAAGTCAGTAATCGGTTATCAGTTATGTGTTGCTTAATGGTTGTGTGTGGTGTATTGGTGTAGAAACCTGCTGATGGAAAATGTTGCATATATTTTTTATATATATATATATATATATGAGAGCACCAAAATGTTAAATTTCCCCCTGGCTGATCATTGTCTGCAGCCGGCTCTGATTGTAGTGCAATGAGACAGGCAAGGAGAGTGAGCTTTTCCGTGGTGGTCAGTGAACCCTTAACCTTCTGGCCCGTTAGCCCTGCATGGCATCGACTGTGCCACAAAACCATGCTGAAGTGGTAAAGTCGATATCCACATTGATAAACACATGGTTGCTATAGTTATTATTATTTGTTGCTGTAGTTATCATTATTTGTGATCACATTTTCTGAGGGGGGAGAGTGTGCAACGTGAAAATGTTTTTTACTTTGGGGGAGGGTTTATAACACCTCGAGTTGGACTAGTCCCCCCCCCAGTGAATTTAGAACTGTCCCTAAATCAAATAGTGTAAAAATAAGAAAAATAACAATAAACATTAAAACGTTTTAATCGATTTCTCCACTCTTATATAAAAAGTCTACAATTCCTCTTAGCATACTGTAACAAAATGTGTGTTTTATGAAGCTCAGATGTTCCAGCTTTGGAACATGCTTTATCCAGACAACTCAGTATTATCAGAAGTGAGGTTTTCTCTGGTGCACATGGCGCACCCAGTCAAACAGCAGGCCCGACTTGTGTTAAAACAGAAGAAAAAAAAGTTCACACATGGAGCTAAGTGAAGGTGTCAGAGCACCGTGCGTTAGAACCTCTGATTCGTTCACGGGTAAAGAGAGCTCCCTCTCCGGCCCGCCGCCCGCCTGCCCAACCTACTCTTTGTTATTAAGCAGGTCCAACCAAAACACAAAGGGATACTGTTTTTTCTGTGAGTAATGCATTAACCTGCTGGGGAAAAGTTCATGTTAAAGTATAGGTTTGGACAGCACAAGATTTATGGCGATGGCTGCAGAAATTATGCCTCTTTCCCCCCAAAGGCACTTTAATTATGTAATTACAGCCAGCTGCTTTTCATTTGCGGCCGTCGTTAATTAGGGACAGGGGTCTGCAGTTCAAGTGCTCGGACTCTGCTCTGCGATAAGTCGAGTAATGTGCGGGGGGCTGCAGCCTAGGCAGGCAGGGCCCCGCCGGGATGATTAGCCAAATCCACAGCAACACTCATTTGTTATTCAAGCTTTACCCAGGAGCCTCGCTCCAGCCTCCTCATGGGTCTAGAGAAAGAGAAAGAGCTTTGAGCGAGCACCATTTCCTCCCCGTTGTAACAATTGTCCTAAAATAATTTTAGTAATGGAAATGATCCCCTCAGCTCACCGTCACATTTTAAACCTGGATAAATTCATCTAAGGTTAAATCTTTAAACTATGATTAGTGACACAGGGAGATATCCCTGTGTCACTAATCATAGTTTAAAGATTTAACCTTAGATGAATTTATCCAGGTTTAAAATTAAGTGGTGCAACAGAGAGAGCTCTGATTTCTTATAAACCATGTTGGTGCAACCCTATCCATATTGATTGTATAACATTAAATCATAATCTGTTATCACATATTTTTATATTTGACCTTTATTTAACTAGGCAAGTCAGTTAAGAACAAATTCTTATTTTCAATGATGGCCTAGTGGGTTAACTGCCTGTTCAGGGGCAGAACTACAGATTTGTGCCTTGTCAGCTCGGGGGTTTGAACTTGCAACCTTCTGGTTTCTAGTCCAACGCTCTAACCACTAGGCTACCCTGCCACCCCATATCAGTAGCTTCTTCTCAGTGTGGTGGGTAGAGACTTAACAGTCATTACAATGACCCACTGATGGTAACATTCATATGTTTTGGGTCCCTGTATATAAAATGTATATTCTTCATATGGTCGTGACAGAGGGTTAGTCTTGATTTGAGCAAGAGCATGTTAAGACAAAAAAAAAAAAAAAAAAAAAAAACACGTTTATGGAAAAAAGTGAAAGATGAAATAGAGGCAATAACAAATAGAGGCAAATACATTTTTCTAACCAAACATATATGCTTGCGTTCCAAAGTACACCCTATTCCCTACATAATGCACTACTTTTGTCTAACAAGGGAACAGGGCACTATTTGGGATGCAGACTTTAACACGTCGCCAACAACGTCAGTAAATGGTGCCAACTGCAATCCAAATGACTTGCAGTGGAGCAAAGTGCTGCCGTTTCTCTCTTGCCCCCAGCCAGCCAGCCAGCCAGCCAGCCAGCCAGCCGAGCCTCACATGACACTGAGTGAAGACATGTCCACTTTGCATCCCGCTGCTTCCTTGATGTGTCGCAGATGTGAATAAGAGAATGCTTTCTTTCTTTCCGCTTGAGACCAACATCCTATCGCCTTTAACAGCTAGGGAGACCACCATCCTATCCCATTTAACAGCTAGGGAGACCACCATCCTATCCCATTTAACAGCTAGCGAGACCACCATCCTATCCCATTTAACAGCTAGCAAGACCACCATCCTATCCCCTTTAACAGCTAGGGAGACCACCATCCTATCCCCTTTAACAGCTAGGGAGACCACCATCCTATCCCCTTTAACAGCTAGGGAGACCACCATCCTATCCCCTTTAACAGCTAGGGAGACCACCATCCTATCCACTTTAACAGCTAGCGAGACCACCATCCTATCCACTTTAACAGCTGCATTTAAAAACTGAAACTTCTAGAATACTTGGAGACATGGGCAACTCTGAGCCTTTCCACCATGCTGTGTGTGTGTGTGTGTGTACTTGCGTCTGTGTTTGTATAGGATGACAGGTCTGACAGGAGGCTTGATATTTTAGTCATGGAAATGATTCCCTCAGCTCACCGTCACAGTATCTCCCTGTGTGTCACAAGCCTCCTTTCACAGTGCAGCTTGCTGAGAGGAACAAAACACAATTTTGTAAAAGGGATGGTTTGGAGTCGACAGGCGATTGGGCTGTGTCCCCGCGGAAGTGGTTACACTGAATGATGAACGTATAGGCCCACTAGTGTAGAATCACTTGGAAAGGTGATGCTGCTGTGTCTGACGCGTTAAATTACAAACATAATCTGGCAAAATCGAACTCCAATAAATGACAGTCAGTGATGTAGTGCTAAAAACAATTGGTGGGTAAACGCTGATCGCCATTTGTGGTGAATATTTTCAAAGCATTTCTCCACAATAGGTGTTTAACCGCATGTTCATGTACGCTCACTTTACCCTCCACTTGAATACACCACTGTTTAACATATATCATAGTTTATCTAGCTTCTATCTTCCAGAAATAGGGATCCTACATTAATGTCCTGCAATGTAAAGAGATGTTTTTTTTGTTGCCATATGTGTAATCAACCTGGTTCAGTTTATCAACCGGCTAATTATTAGAATCTGGTGTGCTAGATTAGGGTTAGAGTGAAAACAACCTACAGGATGGTAGCTCTCCAGGAACAGGGTTAGTGTGAACCTACAGTAGGGTAGCTCTCCAGGAACAGGGTTAGAGTGTGAACGTACAGGATGGTAGCTCTCCAGGAACAGGGTTGGAGTGAACCTACAGGAAGGTAGCTCTCCAGGAACAGGGTTAGAGTGAAAACGTACAGGATGGTAGCTCTCCAGGAACAGGGTTAGAGTGAAACTGCTGTTCACAAATGCTCTCCATCCAACCTCACTGAGCTCGAGCTGTTTTGCAAGGAGGAATGGGAAAAAATGTCAGTCTCTCGATGTGCAAAACTGATAGAGACATACCCCAAGCGACTTACAGCTGTAATCGCAGCAAAAGGTGGCGCTACAAAGTATTAACTTAAGGGGGCTGAATATATTTTGCACGCCCAATTTTTCAGTTTTTGATTTGTTACAAAAGTTTGAAATATCCAATAAATGTCGTTCCACTTCATGATTGTGTCCCACTTGTTGTTGGTTCTTCACAAAAAAATACAGTTTTATATCTTTATGTTTGAAGCCTGAAATGTGGCAAAAGGTCGCAAAGTTCAAGGGGGCCGAATACTTTCACAAGGCACTGTAAATGTAGACATGTTCTTCATGGCTATTTCCAAATACCTCATTGAAATTCTTGGTTTCTGGAATAATTTGACTTGTTTCATATGTTTTTGCAAATTAGTTTTGTTCCCTGTGACTTTCCCCTGAAACCACAGTTCTTGTCACAGTTTTTCTAATTCAATTTTTGTAAAATGAGAAGTACTGTTTGAAACAGACATTGTACTTTATATCTGTGAAGAAGCAAACTCTGTGTGCGTGTGTGTGAGCAGTCTCATTCAGGTTTATGTACTGTTATTTTATACTGTGGCCTATACTGGAATGAGCCAACTTGTGTGACATTTTAGCATTAACACTTACATAAGACATTCAGTTCAGTCACTCAGGCAGACCCAGACCCAAGGCTGAAGTGCTTTTAGTCAAGACGTTTCCCTAGCAGACCCAAGGCTGTAGTGCTTTTAGTCAAGACGTTTCCCTTCCAGACCCAAGGCTGTAGTGCTTTTAGTCAAGACGTTTCCCTAGCAGACCCATAGGCCAGGTCATCAGTGGATCCCTCGCAGAAAAAATACTTAGCAAAGTCATTCCCCACCACGTGCTGAGTGAGCCTTGCCTTGCTCTGCTCTCACTCACATGAAAAGTACCACTGTTGAGAGAGAGGAAAGAAAAGAAAAAAGTAGGAACCAGATCTTGATTTTTACAAAATCCAGAGGTGGGAGAAATACCCTTGATACTTCATTTTCTGAGGTTTTGAAGTCCCTCAGTCGTCTGTAGGGGAGCCATGGCCATGACCCAGGCATTTACAGACAGGCATCAACAGAGCCTTCCTTTAAGTCAGGGCCTGTCTGAATTCTCCTGACAGAGCATATTACTCCGCTGTTAAGCCAGGGCAACCACTGGCTTTGGGGCCAAAGCCTATAACTTGCTAATGCTTGGCTCTTTAGGAAACTGCAGAACCTTTTAAATCTAATATGCAGAAACACCTCAGCTTTAAATTGTGGCTTGTCCCTTCATATACACATACAGCACCGACGTCCATTTAGTGTGGAGTCAGGGTTGTGTCCCAAATGGCACCCTTTGGGCCCTGGTAAAAAGTAGTACACTATATAGAGGATAGGATGCCATTTGGGATGACGGCAGGATTAGGGCTGGAGGGAGAAGCCAGGGGTCTCAGCGTTGCAAATCTGACAGATTGTTCAGTTTGTTTGTACTGTACGCATGTCTCTCGTTTTCTATTCAATTAGTTAATTCAGCTAACACGCTCATGAAGCCATGATTTATACCAAGATAGTTGTTTGCCAAGTTAGATGGTTTTAGTATTTGGCTTGGACTTTTCATGCGAGTAACTGGTTAGATCCTTGACGTGATGCATACCAAATAGAGTCCTATTCCCTATATAGTGCACTACTGCACGTTAAATGGCGTCATTAGGGATGCGTACATGGACTTATTGACTGATGGAAACACTTATTTTCAGATCAGGGGTCAGAGGCCATTCTAAAAACCCATGTTGGGTCTGTCAGCTTCTCTGTGTGGTCAGTAGGCCCTACTTTTCAATCTCCACTCATCCACCAAATAGCCCAGAGAAGACTGAGGACACAGCCGATTCAGTCTGACAGTAAATAGCCCAGAGAAGACTGAGGACACAGCCGATTCAGTCTGACAGTAAATAGCCCAGAGAAGACTGAGGACACAGCCGATTCAGTCTGACAGTAAATAGCCCAGAGAAGACTGAGGACACAGCCGATTCAGTCTGACAGTAAAAAGCCCAGAGAAGACTGAGGACACAGCCGATTCAGTCTGACAGTAAATAGCCCAGAGAAGACTGAGGACACAGCCGATTCAGTCTGACAGTAAATAGCCCAGAGAAGACTGAGGACACAGCCGATTCAGTCTGACAGTAAATAGCCCAGAGAAGACTGAGGACACAGCCGATTCAGTCTGACAGTAAAAAGCCCAGAGACTGAGGACACAGCCGATTCAGTCTGACAGTAAATGTATGATCCTTTTTGTTCAAACCTAATCCTCCCAGGTTTGTCTGTGCCTTCTCCTTGTTCATGTTCTGGGGTTTCACTCCCATTCTCCCGTTGTTTCACCCCGTCCGTGCGGTGCAGGAACTCATAAAGGTTTTACGGGGTTCAACAGACATTTATTGGCCTTAGCTGCCAGACACCATATACTTTTATGACATAGTCAGGATCTTCCTCCTGTCCTTAGAGCAGGTTCCTTACTGCAGCAGATGAATGCATGGGAGGGTCAAGGCTTTTTGATGTGTCCCAAATGGCACTCTGTTCCCTATATAATGCACTACTTTTGACCAGAGCACTATGAGTCCTGGTCAAAAGTAGTGCACTATATAGGAAAGGAAAGCTATAGGTTATGTAACCGCTAAGGACAGCACACTTATAGGACACTTGTCATCTTGTCTTTTCTCAACCTCTGACCTTTCAAGGTGCACTGTAACCATCCACTGGAATGTAATAAAGAGGCCCAATACTGTGTGTGTGTGTGTGTCTAAGAGCAATGTTATACACACCCAGTCATTTTTACAAAATTATTTTAAGTCTGTTTTTACTGCTCTAAGTACAGTGGAAGAATGATAAATGACAGTCCTTGTTACATTGTACTTAAAAGATCGTTATAATCATATAGTCATTTGAACACTGTTACCAGAGATTGAGCTGAGATAACTACTACATTATGCCTAATTTATGTATGTTTTTGCCAGGTCTTTATTGTAAAATAATATGTTCTCAATAATCTACCCAGATCAATAATGCTATATATTTGTGTAAATTAATTTCTGTTAATTTAATTTCTTCATTATCCACACATGTACTTGTTTTCTTCATTTATGTATCTTTGCATACTGTGGATTACATCACACACTCCTGTGTTGCCCCAAGCCCGTTGACAGGGCCCAGGGCAGACTGACAGACAGCCTGCACTAATGACCTGTGAGCACTGGTTCCTGCTTTATGACTCCGAGGAACCATGGTAAACCAGTTTGACTTTGGGTGTCTGTCAGAGGGCAGCTGTGTTTACACATAACTCAAACAAGTGGTTCTGCTCCCTGAGTGAGTGCTTCGGCCCTCTCTGTGACACTACCAAGGTCACCACCTACACACTACACTATGCTGAGTGGGTTAGAAGATGCGTCTCATATGGCACCCTTTTCTCTATATAGTGCACTACTTTTGACCACCAGGGCCCATTGGGATGTACCCCTACTCGAGTGCGTCACAAATGACCCCCTATTCCCTATATAGTGCACTACTTTTATTCAGGGCCGATAGGGCATATATTATATAAAGTAGGGGGTTAGTCAGAAAAGGCTGGTGGGAGGAGCTATAGGAGGAGGGGCTCATTGTAATGGCTGGAATGGAATTAATGGAACAGTATCAAACACATGGAAACCACGTTGGACTCCACATAGCCTCCACTATAGTTCCTATAGCCTCCACTGGGGCTGGTGTATTATATGGAGTAGGTAGAACTGGAGTTGCCCTTAACCACAGATCTAGGATCAGATTGGACATTTTTCATTCCTAGCTTTAACCATTTGATTGATTGAAAATATCTGACCCTGTATCAGTGATTGGGGTGATTACTTCTACCTATTCTATAAACCAAGGTTAAGGGCTAATGCTAAATAGTAGGTTTTAAGTGGTGATGATCAGGCGGGTCTATTGGAAAGGAATGTTGACTATGCCAATACCACCAGTCTCGTCCTCCACACTCTTAATGCACTGCCCGACCCCACCCCACCCAAGCCCCAAAAATGATTCAAATCAAGTGTTCTATTCTGAGCCTCTCTCCGTCCCCTCCCATCCCTATCCTACTGATTTGTAAGTAAATCATGGCTGTCAGTATAGTAGCAACCCTGATTAAAGTTCAGGGTTTAATAGATCATTTTAAATAACCCCAAATTACTCCCCTCTCCCCAGACGATCCACCTGGACCTCTGCCCTGGGTGCATGGCAGTTTTCAACTGACAGGCCGAGCCAAGTCCAGGCTCGCGGTTCCTGCCTTTTCCCAGAGGATGGCGCGCTGCAGGCCTACACCAACATTCTCAGCTGTACTTAATCTGCTCTGAGACAAGCTGGCTATGAGAAAATGCAAAAGGAAAGGGGGAAAAGGCACACACACACAGGCGGAGGGAGACATGGAAAATCCTGGACAGTTGGTGTGCTTTGTTCACTTGGTTGGTGGAGCTGGAGTGTTTCCAGAAAATTGGGCCCCCAGCTTCCCCTGACGATAGGAGTCCGTTCCAATTAATCGTGTTTAACCATTCTAATCACACTTTAGCACATTAATCCTATTTTCAATCCAAAACACATCTGAGACGACCAGCATGTGGGCCCGGGATCTTTACGTTTTGTTTTATTTTATTGCCACCGCAAATCAGATGAAACCCAGACGGTGCTGCCCAGTTTATCCTTCACTCTCACTGAACTTGGACTTCATAAAACGCGGTCCAACATTTAGGCTTTTTTTCCCCCGCTACTCTAGCTGCGTCGCACGTAGGTAGAATTTATTGCATGAAGCTGATGTATTGACAAAGAAAAAGTCCCAGTAGAATCTTTAAAATGGCGTCTGATTAAGAGGCAGAATAACTGGTTTATGATAGAGAAGGGTCTACTTTTTATTTCCCCCCTCCTGATGATGTTTCACTATTGCAAATATTAGGCATATATTTCCCCTGTCACAGTATCTTATCAGTTTGACATCCTAAGTCATCAAGACGGCTCCAGTCTGAAAGGTTACTGGAGTATTCCCGCAGGCAGGTTGTGATATCTATGTTCTCATAAGGTCTTGGAATCCATCTGTACTGTATCTACCATTTAACTACCAACGTCCCTGGGGGAAGAGTTATCAAGGAAAGAGGAAGGTTGTCCTCTGGAAATTATGTCTCCGGAGTCCAGAAAACCGAAGTCTCCCATTTCTTGGGGAGTTGTGTGTTGGCTGGACAGAAGTGTCAAGCTCCCCAAGGCTTCTCTTATAAAACTAAAGTAAAATGACAGATTTAACCCCTAGGAGCTCTTAAACTTTGACAGCCAGGAGTCCTATAGAACATTCTGGTGTATTGTTAATTAAGACCTGCAGTGCAAACAAAGCATCCTAAACAGCAGTTTAACCGCTTCTATAAAAAAACTAAACGGTCACATTTAAACTGAGCGATTTATACAGTTTGTCTACCTCTCAATTCAAGAAGTGAAAAAATGTGCATTTAAGAAGCTAATTAAGTTTAGAAAGATGTAAAACTGTAAGGATACTCAGAATTTTTAAAAACAAACAAAATAATGACTGATATGAAAACAAACCTTCTGGAAGTTGCCATGACCTCCCTGCTCAGCATGAGTAGAGGGTATGGCAGGCTGGCCTTCTAATGATGTACTGGGAAGGAGTTGGAGTAGCAAGCCTGGCTGCCAGTGACTTTTTTTAACCTTGCGCTAGCCCCTGGACATCTTTACCCACCCATCACCATGCTCAGGCAGCATTTATTTAATTTATCACGCGTTCATTAGCATACAAGTCTTTAGAAATTAGCTAAGGCTATTAGGCGGATGAAAACAGGGGTACTTGTGTCACATGGAAAGACTGTTGTATGGGTTGTTACTTAGCATAATAGTGAACAAACACACATGAATCCCTCTCTGAGTAAGTGGGAAGATGACTTTAGAGCGTAGGGTGGAGCTCTTTGCGTAATCTCCTGTTAGCTAGCGATGAACCCACACCACTTGAACTCTGAATCACAGGTTCCCAGCAACTTAGTATTTCTCTGGTGTAATGTAACTGTTGACAGGCTCTGTGAACGTCCCAAATGGCACCCTATTCCCCTATCCATCCTGTAGTGCACTGCTTTCGATCAGGGTGTCGCTTGGGACATAGCCCTCTAGTTTCCCCCAGCCCGACTGTAGAAATGAGAAGAGGCTGGGCCGGAGGCTAAAGTAGGGTTCTCTCTTGTCTTTTCCAGGGGGTTCCTCTGGGAGGGCGCCAGGACATTTGGTTGGTGGAAGTCTATAGTGACCCGTCTCCACTTGAGCTTCGACCTACTACATACACACACACACATACACAAGCCCTTTGGTAATGCTACCAGGATTACCTCTGATGTATACTGTACTGAAAAAAATATAAACGCAACATGTAAAGTGTTGGTCCCATGTTTCATGAGCTGAAATAAAAGATCACAGAAATGTTGCATATGCACAAGTTTTCCGCACAGATTTGTTTACATCCCTGTTAGTGAGCATTTTAATCCATCCACCTGACAGGTGTGGCTTAACAGCATGATCATTACAAAGGTGCACCTTGTGCTGGGGGCAATAAAAGGCCATTTTAAAATGTGCAGTTTAGTCACACAACACAATGCCACAGATGTTACACATTTTGAGTGAGCGTGCAAGTGGCATGCTGGCTGCAGGAATTTCCAACAGAGTTGTTGCCAGATAATTGAATAATAATATCTCTACCATAAGCCGCCTACAACATCATTTTAGAGCATTTGGCAGTACATCCAACCGGCCTCACAACCGCAGACCACGTGTAACCACGCCAGCCCAGGACCTCCACATCCAGCTTCTTCCCCTGACGGATTGTCTGAGATCAGCCAACCAGACAGCTAATGAAACTGAGGAATATTTCTGTCTGCAATAAAGCCCTTTTGTGTGGAAAAAACGAATCCTGATTGTCTGGGCCTGGCTTCCCAGTGGGTGTACTTGACACCCAGACATGTGAAATCCATAGATCAGGGCCTAATTTATTTCCATTGACTGATTTCCTTACATCAACTGTAACATAGTGAAATTGTTGCATGTTGCGTTTATTTTTGTTCAGTATACAGTACATTACATACAGGTATGGTACTGAAATATGTCCAAATATAAACAGGTCTGATAGCCTTTGTTTGGTACTTTGGGAGAGAAGGAAAGCTTTGTGGGTTGTTTTGACTATGCATATTTTATATTTCTTAAAGGAATCAATGGATTTTGACTCACTATTTTACGATTGGTCTTTGCCATTTTAGATCAAACGTGGTCATTAGGGTTTCATATATTTTACTGAAATATGACTGCTTACTTTGGTGTAGTCTGATCTTTTTAAATCTATGATATAAAATGTCTGCACTTTCTCAATTCTGACTGAATGGAATATGTGTAAACTAAACGTGTTCTTTCCCACTCTGCGCCGTTCGGGACAATGTGAAAAAACATCCATATTTACTTTCCACATGGTTTGAGAATGGCTCTTTTTTTCCTACACTTAAAATGTGAAAAATAAATACGCTGGCAACACAAGGAAACACTGCGAACCAGACAGAGAGAGAATGTGTGCTATGGACGCGTGCCATGGCTTGGTTGTCAATGTGTTTGTAAGTAGGCCGCAAGTGTGAGCAATCACTGGAAATGATTCGCTTTTAGAGGGATTTGATATAAAGTATTAAGCCAGTCTGGGATGTTTGGCAGCTCAAATCAAAGAATTACGTTCAGTAACATGATGTGCACCACAAACACAGGTTTTGTCGGCCCCGTCATATGGCATATTTTCCCACTAAGGAGCGTATGAATCGGATGCTGGCAGATTGCTTTAATAGGACACATAGAGGTGTGGAGTGGGCACCACATGTTAGGTGGGATGGAAACTCAACTCTATTCTTCAGGAAAGCTGGCTGGCTGGCTGGCTGTTCCAGAGCCTTCACTAAACCTCTCCAGCTTCTAGTGTCACTGGAAACCTGAAGGGCTATTCAGAGTGTTTCTGGTTGCACATTTCATCTCCAAAGCGACAAGATAAATTGTATAATTGAAATGTTTTTTGTTTGGTTTTTCAATTGCTTTCATTTCAGTAAGAATGCACATGTGTATGTAGTAATGCACAAGTAACTGCCAAAATAAAGGAAACATCAACATCGTGTCTTAATAGGGCGTTGGACCACCACGAGCCAGAACAGCTTGGCATGGATTCTACAAGTATCTGGGACTATTGGAGGGATGCGACATCATTCTTCTAGGAGAAATTCCATAATTTGATATTTTATTGATGGTGGTGGAAAACGCTGTCTCAGGCACCACTCCAGAATCTCCAATAAGTGTTCAATCGGGTTAAGATCTGGTGACTGAGACACACACATACTTTAAACCCCCTATGCTCCTTTGAGGCCACTCATTCAAAGTCACTGAGATCTCTTCTAGCCATGGTAGCCAGAATAATGGGCACCTGGGAATTTGTATACATGATGGGACGTTAATTGCATAATTAACTCAGGAACCACACCTGTGTGGAAGCACCTGTTTTCAATATACTTTGTATCCCTCATCTACTCAAGTGTTTCTTTTATTTTGGCAGGTACATGTACAGTAACAGTCAACAGTTTGGACACACCTACTCATTCAAGGGGTTTTCTTTATTTTTTACTATTTTCTACATTGTAGAATGATAGTGAAAACATCAAAACTGTGAAGCTGGTTGAAATAATGCCAAGAGTTTGCAAAGCTGGTTACTTTGAAAAATGTAACATATATTTTAATTTGTTTAACACTTTTGGTTACTACATCAAAATCAAATCAAATGTATTTATATAGCCCTTCGTACATCAGCTGATATCTCAAAGTGCTGTACAGAAACCCAGCCTAAAACCCCAAACAGCAAGCAATGCAGGTGTAGAAGCACGGTGGCTAGGAAAAACTCCCTAGAAAGGCAAAAACCTAGGAAGAAACCTAGAGAGGAACCAGGCTATGTGGGGTGGCCAGTCCTCTTCTGGCTGTGCCGGGTGGAGATTATAACAGAACATGACCAAGATGTTCAAATGTTCATAAATGACCAGCATGGTCAAATAATAATAATCACAGGCAGAACAGTTGAAACTGGAGCAGCAGCACGGCCAGGTGGACTGGGGACAGCAAGGAGTCATCATATCAGGTAGTCCTGAGGCATGGTCCTAGGGCTCAGGTCCTCCGAGAGAGAGAAAGAAAGAGAGCATACTTAAATTCACACAGGACACCGGATAGGAAAGGAGAAGTACTCCAAATATAACAAACTGACCCTAGCCCCCCGACACAAACTACTGCAGCACAAATACTGGAGGCTGAGACCGGAGGGGTCAGGAGACACTGTGGCCCCATCCTATGACACCTCCGGACAGGGCCAAACAGGAAGGATATAACCCCACCCACTTTGCCAAAGCACAGCCTCCACACCACTAGAGGGATATCTTGAACCACCAACTTACCATCCTGAGACAAGGCCGAGTATAGCCCACAAAGATTTCCGCCACAGCACAACCCAAGGGGGGACGCCAACCCAGACAGGATTATAACACATGATTCCATGTGTTATTTCATAGTTTTAATGGTTGTCACTTTTATTCTACAATGGTATTGTAGTGTGTATGTGTGTGCATATACAGTATAAGTATGATAACAAGTATGATCATTTTATTTGGATAAAGCAAATACAGTGTCTTATAAGCCCATGTGGGCTGGGCATCATGAAGATGCATGACACTGATAAAATCTGTCAAATCTCTAGTCAAGCCCTCTCTGGGAGGCTTGGGCGGGATGGGGTGGAGAGCAGAGCCACTTTAGACCTGAGTACAGGCTATATAGGGAATAGGGTGCCATTAGGGTAAGATCCCAGGGATGGGCCAGGACAGGCCAGCATCCATTAGGGACAGATCCCAGGGATGGGCCAGGACAGCATCCATTAGGGACAGATTCCAGGGATGGGCCAGGACAGGCCAGCATCCATTAGGGACAGATCCCAGGGATGGGCTAGCACAGCATCCATTAGGGACAGATTCCAGGGATGGGCCAGGACAGCATCCATTAGGGACAGATTCCAGGGATGGGCCAGGCCAGGATAGCATCCATTAGGGACAGATTCCAGGGATGGGCCAGGACAGGCCAGCATCCATTAGGGACAGATCCCAGGGATGGGCCAGGACAGGCCAGCATACATTAGGGACAGATCCCAGGGATGGGCCAGGATAGCATCCATTAGGGACAGATTCCAGGGATGGGCCAGGACAGGTCAGCATCCCTTAGGGACAGATCCCAGGGATGGGCAGGACAGGATAGCGTCCAGTAGAGGCAGATCCCAGGGATGGGTCAGGACAGGCCAGAATCCATTAGGAACAAATCCCAGGGGTGGGTCAGGACAGCATCCATTTGGGACAGATCCCAGGGATGGGCCAGGACAAGCCAGCATCAATTATAGGCCCATTGTTTTCTCAAAACATCCCTCCTTCTGAATTCACAAGTGAAAGAGCCATCAGAGCCATCAGGTTTAACCAGAGCCTGCATAACAAATGGCTCCTATATATAAAAATAGGTCAGTGTGTAGGGAATAGGGTTTGGGATGTGCACAGTATAGATAAAGAGTCTAAATCTTGTATCCTGTGTTTAGCGGGAGGGAGGGAGCGACGGACGGTGTTGTCCGTTAAGTCTACCATCAACTCAACAGTGTGGCGAATTGCAGCCGTCAGGCACTCTGCCACGCAATCAGGTCTGAATTTCAAGCTTGGTTTACTCTGACGTCTGACAGGAATTCTCGGCGTACACAGAGATGGTAACAGATATGAAGGCATTATGACGATAGATTTGCCTTTATCAGGTTGTAATGTGGCCCAGGACATATCGCACTGATGAGAACAACAAGGGAACGAGTCCCTGGATGCGTTCCAAATGGCACCCTTTTCCCTATCTAGGGTACTACTTTTGACCTGGGTCCTATGTGCACTACATAGGGAATAGGGTGTGATTTGGAACACAACCTCTGTAGTAAGGTGAGGTCACTCTCTGTGCAGCTGTAGTTTGGGATCCAGCTTTGGATTCTGAGGTGGAAATGGAAAGGATCAAGCTGGGCTGGAAAATCTGATAGGCCTTCATTTGTTTCACAGGTCTTGATTTTAACCATTGGCATATTTTGGAAATACTAAATGTATCTCAATCAGCCTCTTTTGTTTTGAGCCAGTCACTCTTATTTTCTCCTGTTTAGGTTTTGCAAAAATACAAATTAAGTTATATGGAATCCACATAGTGTTATCCAGTACCATCACTTTAGAGCTTAATCTATAAATTGTATATTGTACTTATATAGTACCAAAGTAGTACCTTATATAATACTGTAGTATACAGTATATAGCATATAGCATATAGCATAATATAGTATTTATCTTTTCACCACTCTGTGTGCTCTATTTGGACTTTTCCCCTGTCATCGTACTATTCCTATAGAATGTAACACTGTGAGATCATTTTAAGTATCCAATTTCATGATTATTAAATGGTACCCACTACCCAGACAAAAAAGTCATTTCTTAATTCTCAAAATCAAAAAATGATTGACAAAATGAAGGCCTAATGCTTCAGGAAATGCTTGTAGAATTTATTCTAAACCAAATAAAAGGTTCTGTGGCACAGAATAATAACAGCCGCTGCAAAGGCAGCAATGCAGTAACCAGGAACACATGTAATGAATGAGTATGAAAGAAATCAAGCTTTATGGCAGGGGGAACCCCATTAAATATTTTATCTCCAATACATCTTCTCTTTCTCCCTATCGGTAGAATCTCATCTGAGCGAGGCCTCGCCAAGAATAACATTCACAAAATAGAGGATTGCATGTTTTGACAGACAACTGTATTCATGAGGTTTACAGCGAATGAATGAATTGATTTGGAAAGTTTGTAGTTTATCACTGACAAGCTGTTATTAAATTCTTACGTTTGTACCGTGATTCTGTGATATGAGACAAAAGCTGAAATGCCTTTGAGCCATGAAACCCCTGTATAACGGACAGAGTGTGATGTGATGCGCACCTTGTACTTTTCCTTTGTCTGTGGGGAAAAAGGTTGTCCAGACATCCAAAAGGGATTAGAAGTTTCCTGCAGGTTGTTTTGACGTATGGATGTGTTAAAATGACCTGCCATTGGAAAGCCATTTTTTCTTGTCCGTTTTCTCTCTTTTTTTAATGTATTTTTCAGTTCAATTACGGGGTCTGTTGTTACCATGCAGGGTCACTGGTACGTAATCTGGAAAGAGAAGAATTACCACTCCAGTTATTGAGCCAGATTTTAATAACTATATTCATAATTCATACATTTTCCTCAAACATTCAAATATTCTAATAACACTATTCTTACGTTAAAACTATACATTTACACATAATTTTTTCATGCACAAAATATCCAAATAATGAATTCCATCAAACTGATCCAATAAAACAGATGAATTAGATCATAACAGAGTGATCGAAGGGAAAGACTATAAAAGTTTATATTTTCTATTCATAATATAATACTTTGGTGGGTGCTTATATTTGCCCTATTTCACACACATACAAGTGTGTATTAATATGCATGTGTGAATTAGAAATGTGTTTTTCTTGCATATCCCAGCTCTCCCTGAGACATACACAGGTTTTATATTATGCTTTTCAATTTCCCAAAGACTCTATTGATTATGTATTACCATTTCTTTCATCTCTCTTCAAAAGCAGGCCTGTCATACTACTCCTGTAATTACTTTCATATGTACCATGTCGGCTGGTAGAGTGGACAGGTTTCATCAGTGAAGCTAGTCTGTGTGTCAGGTACTGAAAGACAAATGGGGGTGTTGTTCATAAGCATGTACATTTATGCCTGTGTCATAGAAACACATGTATTAGGGCCACCTGGGTTCACTGCACGGTGAAGCTTAGCTTCCTGCACCCAAGATCACATTCACCTCTTTGATTTAGTATTGTAATGTGGTGAAAAAACGTGTCAAAACCATTTAGTGTTCAGGACTAACTAATGCAGGTTTTTTCTTAGCTTTTTGGTTAATTTCATTACTAGGCCCTCCTATACGTTTGGTATAAGATTTCATATGTGCTGGTCGGACAGCTTGAGGACATATTTTTACCCAATAGGCCTATCCTGTAAAGAAAGTGTATTAGTCTACCAATCAAGCAAAAAAGAGAACAGTTAGCTACATTTTAAAGGGGGAATATTGAATCCTCCAGGCTATAACCGCACATATTCCCTTTCCCTTTCAAAATAATTCCAATAGTTCTTCGTGGTACAGTTGAAATCCCCAAACCGAGTGTGGTGTGGAGAAGATATCCAGATCTGCGAGTCTGAGGTAAAGGGGGGAGAGCAGAGACCACCCGTTAAGATCAGATAACAGGAAAGTGTGTGGCAAGCCTGGCCTGAATCAGCATGGCATTGGAAATTACACTGATGTTTGTAGTTGGAGAGAGGAGAGCGGGGAGAATATAACGTTCCCCTTTGCTCTCCTCTCTTTCCCCACCATAACCACACTGTTCCCGGTAATAGATTTCAGCAGGTTTTTTGCTCTCGTCTCCGCTTGTTTATTATTGTTCCAAATGACAGAGTGCAGAGATGGGGGGGGGGGCATTGAAAACAATCATCATCAAACTGGAGTACACCACCTGTCACTCCGTCCGTAAAGGAGCCAGCCTGGGGAGTGGCGGTGTAGCTACGGAGATTTACAGTTTCTTAAAAGCCACATTTTCCCAAAGCCACCCGTCCGTCTTCAGCCCTGTTGCCATGGCGCAGTATACTGAGTGCAGACTCCCCTGTTTAAAAACATCTCCCTTGGTTCAAACACAGCCAGGATGTTAAGAGTAGCTTTGATTATTTGTGACAAGCGAGCGGTGAGAAAGAAAGGTCTATGTATGTCCAACGAATATGGGCGGATAGCGACGGCCTAACCACAAATCTTTGGCCTCACTCTCTCTCACTGTCCACTTGTGTTACACTGTCATCACACCCTTAGGATTAGTTATCCTTCTCCACACCTTCACAGCAGGCCTATACAGCCTCCCACCTTCTCAACCCCCCCCCCCTCTCCAGCTGTAGACGAATAGTC
Organism: Oncorhynchus clarkii lewisi; assembly: GCF_045791955.1. NCBI lineage: Eukaryota > Metazoa > Chordata > Actinopteri > Salmoniformes > Salmonidae > Oncorhynchus > Oncorhynchus clarkii. The sequence goes on along the minus strand of NC_092171.1, from coordinate 33,088,751 downwards.
CAAATAGGTTTAGTGCTTTAAGCAGTTTGTTCCCCAACTCTTTCCATTGTCAGATGAATTACCCAGGCTCTTTGGCCTTTTCTAATTGATAGGAGATTAGATTTGAGATTAGGGAACTCCATAGGGATTAGGTCCATAGAGGGCCCTGAATGGTTTTCCAGGGGGATCAGGATTATCATTGGTCTCTATTGCTGCTTGGGTTATAACTGTTGGCTCATGCCAAACCATTTCATAGACTAATAACAGTAGGCTTGCTCTTGGGTTATACCGACTAGCTGTTGGCTCAAGCCAAACTATTTCATAGACTAATAACAGTAGGCTTGCTCTTGGGTTATACCGACTAGCTGTTGGCTCAAGCCAAACTATTTCATGGACTAATAATAGTAGCCTTGCTCTCGTTTGTGCTATGTCTCTGTTATCTTAATTCAAAGGGTGAAATCTGTATTAGCTACTAAACGTCAACATCAACAGTACCTAAGTCTAATTTTAATACATTTATCTACTTGTCAAACAGTCTGACAATACTGTAGGAAGAGCAGTCTGACAATAGTCAGAAGAACAGTTAAACAATACAGTAGGAAGAACAGTTAGACAATACAGTAGGAAGAACAGTTAGACAATACAGTAGGAAGAACAGTTAGACAATACTGTAGGAAGAGCAGTCTGACAATACAGTAGGAAGAACAGTCTGACAATACAGTAGGAAGAACAGTTAGACAATACAGTAGGAAGAACAGTCTGACAATACAGTAGGAAGAACAGTCTGACAATACAGTAGGAAGAACAGTTAGACAATACAGTAGGAAGAACAGTTAGACAATACAGTAGGAAGAGCAGTCTGACAATAGTCAGAAGAACAGTCTGACAATACTGTAGGAAGAGCAGTCTGACAATAGTCAGAAGAACAGTTAAACAATGCAGTAGGAAGAACAGTTAGACAATACAGTAGGAAGAACAGTTAGACAATACAGTAGGAAGAACAGTTAGACAATACAGTAGGAAGAGCAGTCTGACAATAGTCAGAAGAACAGTCTGACAATACTGTAGGAAGAGCAGTCTGACAATAGTCAGAAGAACAGTTAAACAATGCAGTAGGAAGAACAGTTAGACAATACAGTAGGAAGAACAGTTAGACAATACAGTAGGAAGAACAGTTAGACAATACAGTAGGAAGAACAGTTAGACAATACAGTAGGAAGAGCAGTCTGACAATAGTCAGAAGAACAGTTAAACAATGCAGTAGGAAGAACAGTTAGACAATACAGTAGGAAGAACAGTTAGACAATACAGTAGGAAGAACAGTTAGACAATACAGTAGGAAGAACAGTTAGACAATACAGTAGGAAGAACAGTTAGACAATACAGTAGGAAGAACAGTCTGACAATACAGTCAGAAGAACAGTCTGACAATACAGTAGGAAGAACATAATGAACCCCATCCCCCTATCCCCCTATACTCAGAGCTGTGTTAGTAACTCACGCTATATTGAATAACTTGAACTCATTTATTTCTGGTCGAAATAGAAATGCAACGTGAGATGCTGACTTCAGCATCAATTGAATTTTCAATATAGCATCACTTCACCCGCCGCCATAATGTACTAGATGAGGTCTCTTTAGCTAAATGCCCAAAACATTATCCTCAAGTCCCCCTCCTTCGCCTCAGCCTGGCTGGGCCGGGTGGTTGAATTTCACTGCTGATTTAATAGAAATGAAACAGGATGGATTTGGGGATATTTCATTAATCTTCCTTCCCTTTCAGTGCAGAGGAAATTAAACCGAATTCCAGTTCAAACTTTTTTCCTCTAGAAATTGTTACTGGGGCCTGGGGGCTGCCAATGGCTATTCTCTCTGTGGCAAGTTACAGGCCAATTAGTCACACAAATACCCCCCTGGTTCTGGTTCCCCTTGCAGATAACTGTAGGATAGAGGTCTGACTGGATGTGTATTCCAGTCCATAGAGATGATCCCTGCGGCTGCTGCAGGTGCAGAGGACACTACAGCAGCTGATCCGTGGGGAACAACACTACGGTCCCAATTGACACCCTATTCCCTATCTGGTCAAAAGTAGTGCACTATATAGGAGATAGGGATCCATTTGGGATGCAGATATACTCTGTAGGAATATGTCATGATAGAATTATGACCATGTTAGTGGAAAAGGGTGAGCCTTTAGCTGTCATTTTTTAATTTTATTTAAGCTTTATTTAACTAGGCAAGTCCGTTAAGAACAAATTCTTATTTACTATGATGGCCTAAGAACAGTGGGTTAACTGCCCTGTTCAGGGGCAGAATGACAGATTTGTACCTTGTCAGCTCAGGGATTCAATCCAGCAACCTTTTGGTTACTGGCCTAACGCTCTAACCACTAGGCTACCTGCCACCTCAACAACTGAGGACATTTACAGTATACAGTACACAAGGTGAAAAGTAAGGTGCTCCCATCCTTACAATACAAGATACATATGGTAATAAAATAGGACATTCTATTTGCAGTCTTTCTTCTTACTGAAAAACCATATACATTCCCTGTTATACTACTTTACATTTACCACAGAGTATCACAGCATTATAAACATGTGGCTGTGACGGAAAAATTATTTACTGAATTTAGTGCCAATAACAGCATAGTGAGAGTGCTCTAATTTGATAGGTCGTAGTATGGGTTGACTAACGGTTTAAAGCATTACCATGCATTGTTTATTACGACAGTTATGCTTGCCATCAGTGTTTATTTGAAGCATGAAGTGACTTTATCAAGTAAATATGGTGCGTGAATTCCACCCATTAGAAGGAAACAGTTGATTGATAGGATACGGCAAACGTCCATTCGCTAAACAAGAGTAAATAAATACATATCCCCAGCACTGTAGTTTCTGATACTTTTTCATGTCAAGAACAACATTTGTCTTACTGATTATAATACATCACACTGATTATTTGAATTATTTCAAAACAAACTCTGTAACTCAATTTGACAGAGATTCCTTTCAGTGGAAGTCTTTACCGTCTCTCTGAGTGGGGTTTTGAGTATGAGGGGGAAATGCGTAACTTAACCCTCTAAAACTTAGGAGAGACTGATGGGCTTAATATTATTCAGTGAGCTAGAGGACAAAATATTGACAGTTTAGAGCTATGGGAAATGTTTATATATTTCCAGGAATAATAAATTATGTATATTATAAACTCCCCTAAGAATGTACAGTAGGTTATTAGCAGGGGTGGGTTTCCTAAGCCAATCGTCCCTTAGCACTGCACTCCAGTTACTGCTAATGATTGTCATTGTTACATATCTTAACTGCAATACTGGATTGATTTTCAGGCTCCCGAATAACCCCTCTCGCTGGCATGCTGCATTGCTGCACCTTGCGGCTAAAAAAAAGGCACGTTGATCTGAGCTCGTTATCGTACGCAGGCCAGGCCCCAGCACTGAGGCTCCATGGCCTCAGAGTGGAGTGGAGTGGAGAGGAGACGTCAAGAAGAGGAAGGGAGTGTAGAGGAAGGGAGAGAAGAAGGGAGTGTAGAGGAAGGGAGAGGAGAAGAAGGGAGTGTATAGGAAGGGAGAGGAGAAGAAGGGAGTGTAGAGGAAGGGAGAGGAGAAGAAGGGAGTGTAGAGGAAGGGAGAGGAGAAGAAGGGAGTGTAGAGGAAGGGAGTGTAGAGGAAGGGAGTGTAGAGGAAGGGAGTGTAGAAGAAGGGGGTGTAGAAGAAGGGGGTGTAGAAGAAGGGAGTGTAGAGGAAGGGAGAGGAGAAGAAGGGAGTGTAGAGGAAGGGAGAGGAGAGCAGCTGGCAGCAGCAGGAGCCTCAGCCTCAGTGTGGGTGATTCAGTAGGGTTAGTACTGCAAGGCCATATAGCTCAACATGGGATTAAGGACAAGGCTTGCACAACTAAGAAGAAAACGGAACGTTTGGAGAAAATATGGAGCTAATTCCATTCTTTATCAGTGGATATTAAAGACAATTAGCTAGCACTCAAATTATTTGTAAATCACTGTTGAAATTATCTTTGAATTTCCAGAGGCTAGAAGTGACCGTGGACTTGAGTGGGGTATCCTCTTATCCTATCCTGGGGTATCCTCTTATCCTATTAAGCTTGAGAGGGGTATTGTCTTAAAGTAAGAGTTTGAGAGAGGTATCGTCTTATAATAAGAGTTTGAGTGGGGTATCGTCTTATAGTAAGAGGGCTTTTTACGGATTTGTCTCCCTTTGTTGAATAAAATAAATAACCAATTTCTTTTTTTCTGTTTTTTTTTTACTGTTTTTTGAAATGCAATTCTTGAAGATTGTACAGTGATACGATGTTTTGCACACACACACACACACACACACACACACGAACACACGAGACAGAGACAGAGAGCAGTAAATGTGTAATGTGTAAGATCACACACATACTCTGTCAAGAAAAGCTTTCTTACCCCATGAGCTCTTTAACACAGAGAGACAAACAGAGACTAGTCGTGGACAAAGAGTTCTCCTCTGCAGGTCTCTGGGTAGGGTACAGACCAGGCAGGGTCTTTGGCACCTCTACTGGACCTCTACCAGTAGCAGACAGTTAAGATGGAACACTGAGTTAGGTGCTCAGCTCAGATTACAACAATATGGTTCTGTTTTAGAACTCTCTATGTCTCTCCTGGTCCTGGTCCTGAGGGTGTAGGGACACTATATGGGTTGACCTGAGGGTGGTTGTTTCTGTCTGGATCTCTGTACCGTCTGTCTGTAGTCAGGTCTGTAGTCCAGGTCTGGCCTCACTAACTAGCATTAGCACAAGGAGATGAAGATAGGCTGTGCCCCAAATGGAAACATATTATCTCCTATCCACTGATTGGTGGTGGATTCATTTGCTGTATGTCCTCAGCCCTTCTAACCTTACTCTGCTCGCTCTCTCACTCTCGCTCTCTCTTTTTTTCTCTCTCTCTCTCTCTGTGTGCACGTGTGCGTGTGATCTTTTGGCCCTCTGGCTGATCAGTGTTTTGAGTGGTGTCTTGCTAGTAGACATTGCAGTGAGCCCTCTAGCACCCTCGTATGGCAGACAGACAGGCCTGTTGTACATCAGTCTCTGTTGCTGTCCATAGTGTTTTCCATTATGTATTTTCCAAGGTGTTAGCGGCAAATTAGTGACCCACAAGTTACCCAGACACAATCACATCTCCTAAAACTAAACGTGTCATAACTTCATTAAATTGATAAATCTCATACACAACTGTGTAAAATAAAGTTCCTTCGAAAAAAAAAAAAAAAAAAGTATTCAGACGCCTTGATTTTTCCACGTTTTGTTATGTTACAGCCTTATCCTAAAATGTTTATTAAACTCTGCAATCTAAACACAATACCCCATAATGACAAAGCAAAAACAGGTTGGTAGAAATTTTACATAAGTTTGCTGTGAGACACAAAATTGAGCGCCCGATTGGAGTTTGCCAAAAGGCACCTAAAGACTCTCAGACCATGAGAAGCGAGATGATCTGGTCTGATGAAACCAAGATTTAACTATTTGGCCTGAATGCAAACAGTCACGTCTGGAGGAAACCTGGCACCATCCCTACGGTGAAGCATGGTGTTGGCAGAATCATGCTGTGGGGATGTTTTTCAGTGGCAGGGATTGGGAGACTAGTCAGGATCGAAGCAAAGATGAACAGAGCAAAGTACAGAGAAATTCTTGATGAAAACCTACTCCAGAGTGCCTAGGACCTCAAACTGTGGCAAAGGCTCACCTTCCAACAGGACAACAACCCTAAGCCCACAGCCAAGACAGTGCAGGATTGGCTTCGGGACAAGTCTCTGAATGTCCTTGAGTGGCCCAGCCATAGCCCAGACTTGAACCCGATCTACCATCTCTTGATAGATCTAAAAATAGCTGTGCAGCAATGCTCCCCATCCATCCTGACAGAGCCTGGGAGGATTTGCAGAGAAGAATGGGAGAAATTCCCCAAATACAGGTGTGCCAAGTTTGTAATGTCATACACAAGGCTGTACACGCTGCCAAAGGTACTTCAAAAAAGTACTGAGTAAAGGGTCTGAATACTTATGTAAATGTGATATATCTGTTTTTTATTTTTAATATATTAGGAAACATTTCTAAAACCCCATTTTTGCTTTGTCATTGTGGGGTATTGTGTGTAGAGTGATAACTTGATGTTAGTAGTGAATTAAACTGTTGTCGAAAAAAAAGTTGAAAATGACTGTGGAACGCAAGATGGGATGGCTCTCGGCTCAATATGTGTCTACACTGCCATTTTGAAAATGAACAGGCTGGAGGGACTCTCTCGTCGCAATGCAGTCGCTCATCCGTGTATATAGGCCGTCAGGCCAACATATTCATACAGGGCAGTTTTGTACTTCCGCCTCTGAATTCCTAATCTACCACAAGTGGATGGATACTGTTAAAATTCCTCCATATATCACTGGATCTGATACGTAAACATTGTATCAGAAGGATTGAAATCAGAGCAGCTCTTAGTATTGTATCTAGATATGTATTTATTTCTAAATATTCCAAAGATGATTATGTGTAGTTTACAATTACAATTACAGCTTACAATTACTACCAGGGTCTTATCATATATCGATGACTATATACTGTATTTGGTCTCTGATTCATTGTTACGTGCTCCTTAGAAGCATATAGGCTATTTCATTAAGAATGATATGCATGGCCACAGGAAGATGTTTTGGGTAGGTGGTGCTATGAGTTGAGGGTGCTTATGTTTTTAATTTAGATTTATCAGGGGGTGCTGCTGCACCCCTATTTCCCGCGGTTATGATTATCTGTATCAATCCGTAGGCATGTAAATTTAACTGAAATTGTGTCAATAATTTGTCAGCACTAGTCATTTTACAGAAGACTGCAATGCTTCTTTGTGGCAGAATTGATTTTATTATAAATAAATACAAATGGGGGGGGGGGGGGGGGGGTGTTCAATACCCAGATGCTTTCGGGGTGTCCTTAAACTGTTCCTGGGCTTTCACATACACATGGGTTTAATATGGTTTCATCAGCGGTGACGTTGAACACAGCCCTCTGTGATCCAACAATAGGCACACTGTATAACTGTAAAGCAGGCACCCTGCACATGACAGCTCTGACACATATAATAAATATGGATTTCTCCTCGGCTGTATGCATGAAATGATAGATGTGATTTAGAGAGAGCTCTGCTAGGGTTAATCCTTTGGCCAGGCTGGATCATGGCTGTGGGCCCTGCATACACGCAAAAACACAAAACACGCACACACACACACACACATCCGTCTCTCCATCTGCCTGTACCCCTGTTGAAATACACAGGAAATAAACACACAGACTAGCTTGGCACCCGAGCAAACATAAACAAAAATGTAATCATTGAATATTGTAAGAGCTTTCATTGTCTGTCTATATGCCCCCTTTATTTATCCTATGATTCTGACTTGGTGTACAGGGAGAAGACTGTAAAAACGGCCCTTGTTCTGTATTCTGTTGCTGTACATTTCAAAAGTGCCGATCAAATAGTTATACTGATTACATCAGTCCTAGCTCGTCTTAATGTCTTAATTGAAATGATTGATTACCTCTTGTCCACTTGTTGCCCCCTTATGCCATAGTTTGTACAGCTCAATTGTCAGTAGACACACGATTTGTTTAGTAAGTCAGGCATATCAGCTATGTATTTTTTTTAAAGGCAGTAAGTGAGAATTAATGAACTGTTTCACTGCCAGACAAGGCTCCGCTGATGGCCAGGTGTAGCAGTGGTAAGATGTTGGGACTGCTGTTGGGACAGCTTTATGTAGGCCATAACAGTTTGTGGGCACCGTTTGTCACCGTTATAGTGCAATTAATGTATTGTTTAGTTTTGTGTAGTGTAGTGGCTTTGCTGGCATCCATCCCACATGTACAAAATGTACATGCTAAAATCGCTACTGAATACATAATGTACTTATTAAATGTTAAGCTGCTTGGCAATCGGAAAAAATAACAATCCTACAGTCAATGGAAGCATCCTTGTCAACTGTGTTGCATTTATCTACGGAAAGATTTTATCTACGTATAGATTATTTATTTGACGATGAATTCTTACCTCGGAATGACTCTACGAAGCTGAGTGCCAAGCATTTCGCTTCACCTTTTGTACCTGCTGTAAACTGTGTTCATGACGAATAAATGTGATTTGACACACACACACACACACAAAGGATTATCTGATTATCAGAGCCAATGTTGATGCAAAAGGGGCATCTGTGCCGCAGTACAATGTGCTCTGCCTGTTTAAATCTTAATTCAGAGCTACAGGGTTTGTATTGTCAAGGGGTATTGGTAGGCCCATTCAGGTGCCTCTCAATCACTTGATGCCTAAGTGAATTGTGTTTTCCACTGTGTATTTCAGGATTGCTTTCACAGTACATATGCCTATAGCGGTTGGTGTAATATGTAGAATACATTTTTGAAACACTGTCTCTCTTTTTTCACGTATCTCTCTTTTTTAAAGATGGCTGTCCCTATGCAGTGGCATGTCATCCAGCCACTATAGTGACACTGCATGTGCTGTTAAAAGGCTCTTAATACATGATTCATACTCAAATGCTAAGAGCCTCGCTTTTCTCTGTCTTTTATTCATCCTAGCTTAAATGTGGTTGTATTACAAAGTCCCTTTTTGATTTGCTGTTTTTAAACAGGTTTTAGAGATCAGGCCCATGATATATAAAGATGCCGGCAAGAGAGACACCCATTGTGGGTGTATGTCTCCGGGCACCATTTACCGCCGTGTCTGACGCTATCTATTTAGTAAGTAAGTGGTGCCTTCATACGCCTTTCGAGGCTTTTAATTTCAAATGGCCGTTTCGTTTTAGCAATCATTTTTACTCCCTCTTTTCAATGCCCCTTGGAAGTTGAAATGTAAGAAAAAGAGAGAAAATAATAATGGCATATCACTTTTTTTTCTTGCTTTGAATTACATTGCGACTGCAGAGCAGAGCATTAAATAACGCATAAAAAGGATGAATGTTTACATATCAAAAGGCTACAGGACAATTTCTGTCAAAATTATACATGAAGTTAAGCAATACAAGCAATTCATTTAAACACATCGGATAAAAATTCAAGAGCACATTATCTTTTTTGGTATTTATTTCAATCAAAATACGTTACATTTGAAACCATTAGCATATAATGGCTACAATACACAATATACTTAATAAATGTAAAGCCGTTTAACAATCGGGGGAAAAAAACGTCCTACAGTCAATGGAACCATCTTTGTCAATGATGTTACGTCTTATTTGCTCATGCAAGTGATTTATTCGACGATAAAGAGACAACACACAATTCTTACCTCGGAATGATTCTCGGAAGCTGAGTCCCACGATCTATCGACAAAATAAGATCATTTAGGAGGGAGAAATTAACATCAGTTTCTCTTAAACGTTGACGTCAAAATAATGACTGTTTATAAGTTATTGGTTTTGCATTCTTAATTTTGCCCCTATATGGAAAATATATATATTTTTTATGTTTTGTTTTTCAGAACTTTTCTATGTCAATTTTTTATGGAACAAGGTTAGACTAAGCTATGTGATCAATAATTTATATGTTGTTGTATTGGAATCGCCTATTGAATGTTAAGGCTGGAAAACGTCATAATCATAAAATTCTGTTAACTTAGAATGAAATATGAACACGGTTTTATTGAATTAGGCTATATGATACCTAAAAGCATTATGCACATGAATTAATACTTGTTTGCACTTTTTAAGACTGTACCTTTTTCAACACAAATCAACCTTAAACATAAGTTGTGCATTAACATATTGTCAAAATGTGTTCAATATCATTACTGTATAATTGCAGAGTTGTTTATCAATTAAATTGATCTAAGAAAATCGAAATGTATTCCCTGTGGCCGTATTTTACCAGAAATGTAAATTGTTCATGTTTATGTTTTTATAATGTAGGCAATTGTTTTGTTTGTGTAGGTCTATTGTACAAATCGAATCAATATGCTTATTTATTACTACAACTTTTCTATGAAGTCCATCAAATCTATTAAATAAACACTTGATGAAATATGGATTTTATATCATGTTTCATTTAACCCAAATGATTTGATCATTTTCTACATAGGCGTAATTGTGTACAATGTTCATCAATATATATATTCTAGGTAAATCGTTTGCACAATACTTAAGTCTATCAGTGATAGTTGGAATGCAATCAACACGCTCCTGACTGTAAAATCCATAACGCCTGAGTTGAATTCCCAAGGTGGGTAACCCAGGGTCGAGGCTACACTACGTTCCCTCCTCCTCACTTCGTTCTCACTAAATTGAAAATGCGCTCTGAAGTAACATTCGCCTCATTTCACACCCGCGCATTTCATTTGATTAGCCGTGTAATTGTAATACGTTTTCAATTCAGTTCAATTTCAGGGCTTTACTGGCATGGGAAACGTATGTTCACACTGCCAAATCAAGTAAAACAAACAAACGTGAAATAAACAATAAAAAATGTGCAGTAAACATTGCTGTTCCAAAAGTTCCAAAATAATAAAGACATATCAAATGTCATATTATGTATATATACAGTGTTGTAATGATGTGCAAATAGTTAAAGTTCTCTAACTCGGAGAATAGAAGCGATAATGACCGTTATCTTATCACAGCGATAATAATATGTTCACTGAATGAGTAGTTAGCGGAGGTGTTTAAAGTTAATGATTTCCTACCCACGAGATAGCTCCGTTGATGTGGTAAACAGCGATAATCTCCTCTCGAACCCTCCTCTGGTGAGCTATGTAACGGTCGTGTCAGACCGACTGTTTCCCAATTATTATGCGGCAACAAAGACAGAGATCCGGATCCTCATAGGCAATGGAATATATTTGATTAAATGTTATAGGCCTATATTTTGATATTCTTAGAAGGAGAGTGCGAAGGGAAGGAGAGGGGAGAGTGGGGCCTCTCCCATAATGGTTATTTGTGGTGTGTATTTTGGGATCTGGTGATAGAACATTTGGATTGTTTATGGACACCCATTTTGCATGTATGGTCTGTAAATAAAATGAGACACATACACACACAGTTTCACAAATAAATTGATGTAGTCCTATAGCCTAGACAGAAGTTACATTTATTAGTTTCACAAATTTATGTTTATTTATTATTTATTTATGTATTTATTATTTATTTAAACTCTATATAACTTGGCAAGTCAGTTAAGAACCAATTCTTCTTCACAATGACGGCCTACCAAAAGGCAAAAGGCTTCCATCCGGGACGGAGGCTGGGATTAAAAATGTAACATAAAATATAAATATAGGACAAAACACATATCACGACAAGAGAGACAACACAACACTACATAAAGAGAGACCTAAGACAACATAGCAAGGCAGCAACACATGGCAACACAGCATGGTAGCAACACAACATGACAACAACATGGTAGCAGCACAAAACATGGTACTAACATTATTGGGCACAGACAACAGCACAAAGGGCAAGAAGGTAGACACAACAATATATCAGACAAAGAAGCCACAACTGTCAGTGAGTGTCCATGATTGAGTCTTTGAATGAAGAGATTGAGAAAAAACTGTCCAATTTGAGTGTTTGTTGCAGCTCGTGCCAGTCGCTATCTGCAGCGAACTGAAAACAGGTAGTCCTATAGTTACATTTATTAGTACAGATATATTTTACAGGAAGCAGCACCTGATTTTTCAGTAATAGGTTCACAGGAAATGTGTCTACGAATATAATTTTGCTGACAATTAAATTAAACTGATTAGCCTACATTGTACAATTAGCCCTCATGGCTGACATTGCACTGAATTGTGTGGTTTGTTTCAAACGTCTGCAAACAGTACGGATGAATTTAATTTAATTCCCAATACACAGATCTGTGCCTTTCACATCATTGTGCGCTAACCCTAAAACCAGCCTCTCTCTGCTTTTGGCTTGTCATCCGCTTCTCCAGCACAGGCTCAACTGGTCGGTGACGTCAGCTGAGTATATAACGGGGCTGGAGTTCAAGAGGACCACGAAAACAAGTTAGTGAAGCTTTGGTCTCAATGCACCCACCGGCCACCGGAGTTGGTCCAACAAGAGAAAAACACGCCAACGTCAACAAACTCGATGTTATGACGCAGATTTAGGAACTTTCCGCTGACTGTTTCCTGACCGAAACGAATTTAGGATTTTTAAAAGCAACGAGGTTTTTTATCATCCTTTCCACGTATCGGTGATGCCCGCTGGTATGTTTAGCATCGACAGTATCCTGGCCGGGAGACCTACTTGCAAGGACTCAGTGCTCCTCCATCGGAATGCCCCGGTGGTGTTCTCGAACCTCACGGATTCCATCTACACCGCTGCCGATTATAATGGACTCTACTCGCACACTACTGGATCTTCTCCATCGGCCATCGAGGCGATGAACGGGACTAGAATAGGATATAATAACTATTATTATGGACAAATGCATGTGCAGGGCCCCAGTGGCCCTGCTTGCTGCAGCGCTATCCCAGCCCTCGGCTCGCAACAGTGCCCGTGTATTCCAACCGGTAGGTTGCCCTTTCCCACTTCTATCTGTAGCCAAAAGTAAACGTTTAAACTCTGCATGTTCCTTGGGCACTGGACAATGTAACGATGCCTGTAATAACAAGCAAAAGTTAAAACATTGTTAGGTTATAGAGGATGATAGATACAGGTCTTGGTTGGTGTTTTAACTTGTGAATGCGCCCATTGCGCAACATTACACATGCAGTAATTTTGGTGGCACCTTTACCCTATTTAAGAAGTCTATCCATGGTATAGGCCTATTCTAATTCAGTTTTACTTTTACGCATTAACTAGAATACATTTTATGTTAAACTTTGTGTAGACATTTGCATGGGATGATGCGTGGTCTATATTATACATGCGTAAAGGTGTTGTTTTTGCTGTCTAAATAGCTTGATTTGTGCTGCGTTGTTTTTTGTTCTCATTGTTTTTCATTTGTGATGTCTTTATAGGGCTATTGGGTGTGTTGCGAAATTAATTATTAATTGAGGACAAACAAATGTTTCTAATGAATCTAGTATGTTTATTGATCCATGCAGGTTATGACCGCACGGGCTCCGTGCTCATCTCTCCCATCCCGCACCAGATGATGTCCTATATGAACGTGGGCACCTTGTCTCGGACGGAGCTCCAGCTCCTGAACCAGCTCCACTGCCGACGCAAGAGGAGGCACCGGACTATCTTCACCGACGAGCAGCTCGAGGCCCTGGAAAATCTATTTCAGGAGACCAAGTACCCTGACGTCGGCACACGGGAACAGCTCGCGCGAAGAGTGCACCTACGGGAAGAGAAGGTCGAGGTGAGTGTATGCACGGCCCTGTGTTGCTGGCTGTCTACCTCCCTATACACACATTAGGCTGCGTTGATTTTCAGAAAATATGTGAAGGATCTCTCCATATCACGAAAATAAAGGTATCAATACCTTCAACTTCAGTTGAAAGGCCAAATATTCGATCCAAGCGTTACGCACATAATAATAGCAAACGTTTACGTCTTTATAGTTTTTGATGCTCCCTGCTGTTTCATTACAATATGTTCTATTAAGCTCAAACGACTTTAGAATTACTCTACAACACGGTATAACAAATATTTCATACAAAGTAAACAATTGCATCTTTTATTTTCACATAGGTGTGGTTCAAAAACAGACGAGCGAAATGGAGAAGACAGAAAAGGTCGTCCTCGGAAGAGTCTGAAAACTCGCAGAAATGGAACAAATCGATGAAAACACCCACAGAGAAAACCGAGGAAAACAAAAGTGACGTGGATTCGGACAGCTGATAGGTAGAATATTAACACAAAACAATAGAACGGTTGCATAGGTTGCATAGTGTATGGGTGGATGCGCAAATAGGCTACATACTCGATTGGGACTTCTTGTACATAGTGTAAATGTGATGTGGACTGAAGTAATGAAATATTTTGCCATGATGTTGCACAGTTGTATAGTAAATATTACTTTTATTATTGCAATGGGGTAAGCTATTTATATTTAATTTAAAGTTGTTGTTTTGCATAACGTCCCGAAGATGTGGTGAGCAAGGAGCCTTGATCCGTTTTCTGGCGTGTGTTAATACTTCGCGAGCTGACATGACATCTCATATTTGAGTGGTGTATTCATCATCACGATTTACCGCAAATAATATTTTGAAACTACATCAATGGGGAGAATATATTTCATAGAGTTAAACAGAAATCACACTTAATATGAAACAGCGTTTTGTCACCTTTATAAGATAAAAGGACAAGGCTATATTTGTCAACTCATAACCATACAGACGTGTTTGGGGATTTGACTAAATTGATTTGTCAATATGTTGCAATGAATGATAATTACAGGAACAATGAATATACATTAAATCATATCTGAATCCTCTCTATTTCCTTCGTCACCTTTCACATTTGTTCATCTATTTCTAATCATATGATCTATGTTTATGAATTGGAAATGAATAGGCCTAGATTGACAGTAGGCTAAAAGTGTGTTGTTTTCCAGATGCAAGACATTTGAAAAAATGCAAAATACACAATTTTTCTTGGAAATAGCGCTTGCATCGCATGTGGATAAATTCAGGAAAAGGGTCCTAAATGATAAAGTTGATATGAAGCTTCTACTCTTCTTATAACGTTTTCTTGAACGCATCAGGTAGGCTATCAAACACAAGAGTGGTAATACAGATTAAATTATTTCCGATTCATGCGCATATATGAAGCCTCTGATGTGGCAAAATAGACAGTGACAATAGTCTATATATGATTTACTGTCGAGATTGTTTTGCCACCTTCAATTATTAAAAGGAAACAAAAATGGTTATCAAAAGGACAATTATTTCGTTTAGAATTGGCAAAGCTCAGCCAATCACTTAAAAACATTCAAAACAAACGTAATTTCAAAAAGATTCATTATGATACGTATTTTATGTGCCTAATTCCTGGTTAGCCTAAAAGCCTATACACTAATTTAAAACTCTTTGGACAAATCAACGATTGCCTTTATAGCCTAATGATAATGGGGTTATCTGTTACTGTTTATTATCTATCCTGTCGCCTAGTCACTTTATCCTTACCTATATGTACATATATACCTCAATTAGCCTACCTTGTAGCCTGCACATCGACTCCGTACTGATACCCGGTGTATATATCCAAGTCATCGTTACTCATTGTGTATTTTATCCCTCGCGTTATTTTTTTATTTATTATTTCGCTTTTTCTCTCTCTGCATTGTTGGCAAGGGCCCGTAAGCGTTTCACTGTTAATATATACCTGTTGTTTACGAAGAATGTGAAAAAAATACAATTTGATTTGATTATTGTTGTTATGCAAATCATTCATAGTTCAGCAAGCAACTCAACACAATTGTCTTTCACAGCTGTAGGTTATTAAGGCGATTAAATAACACCATTGTATCCACAATGAATCCCCAAAACTCCCAATGGCTAAGAGTTTCAGACAACATATTGTACAAATGATGGGTCAATCGCTCAAGTCATATTTTCTCACACGGAATAAGGGAGATAGATCCATTGCAATACAGAACCGTTGAAATACACGGCCGATGTGAAGCTCAATATATAATATGGTATACTAGTTCAAATTCAGTGGCGAACCATAGGACCTAGGCCATCAGAACGATCAAATATCTTCAAATACAATAGGTTACATCAAACTCAAAAATCAAGAAAATAACAGAAAACATGGCATCACCGAATGCGCCCGGCGACATTATATCTTCTGTTGTCAGACCATTCGTAGTGAAGGAGGAGCAATGTTTTTTGCTGACATTATTAATTAATCAAACAGGCCTGGCCGCGCATCCGGCTGCCGAGCACAGAGAGACTGAACTGGCATGGACACAACATGTGACACACAACATAAAATAATGTGACTAGCAAAACAAAAAAAAAACTGCTTTTCACAGAACCTATGGTAGAGTAACACCACCATTACACTATCACCAATTGCGACAACAAGTGTGTCACATCCAAGACGACAGGCTCCTGGTGCTGAAAGAGCAGCGATCTTGATACCTGTGCACTCCATGGCACTGAAGGTTTCATCAATAGACACCGCTGATAGACAGGCGACAGAAGTCACAATGTTAAAGAATAAGCAGCCCATTCACTCCAGTAGGCCCCATGAAAACGTAACAATACAAAATAACCATTTCATTTCCAAAATTAAATGAACAAACCATCTATTATTTGCAAACATATTTGCAAACATATTTTATCACACTCATCACACTAAGCCAGTGATCTAAAGTTTAAATGCAACAATGTTTATTGTCAATGATCACAGTTATTATTTTAAAAGACATAGCTAACAACAAGCAAGCTGCAAAAAAAAAGAAAAACGAACAGTGCTACTCACCAGATGAATATAACTAAATTTGAACGCTAGCCTAATCCAGAAAAGGGTGATGCTAACAGATTTCACTATTAGCAGTCTACACATCATCACTTTTTTTAAACGTCCGACCCGTTGCAAGTCAAAATGTGATTGGTTCATTCCACTGTCACTTCAAAGTTATGCTCTAATACAGTTGAACGTCAGAGGCCCTTCGGTACAGTTTCTGAAGGCCTAGCCAATGGCTGGCTGAGCCAGCTCGAGTTTTCTACCCAGAGACTATCAAAGAAAAATCCGGATTGGATATTTTTTCTCTTCAGTATTAACCCTTCTCCTTTCAATATAAACTGAAGAGATGAAATCCGAAGATCATAAAAACTATTGTAAAAAATGTAATAGAAATTATTATTACTATATATAATTTTTGTAAAAATCCTTAGGCCCACACAATTCCCCACTTTTCAAATTCATGTGCAAGGGTTGGTGATCAAATTCAATGGTGAATTATTTTCTCGAAATTAAAATAATTAATTAAATTGAATCCCCATACCATGTTGTTAGTGTAGTAAATGGATGTACAAATCCCAGATTGCCCCTTTAAAGTGTAATTCAAAGGGATTTCATACTTGATTCAAATAGTGTTCCACAGGGCCTAAAATGTTATTTTTGGCCCACCAGCCACTATGGCAGGTTATGAAAAAAATTACCAGCCATTCAGATATTTTACCAGCGAAAATATTTTTTCGACATAATTACATAATACACAAATAAAAAAATAACACAAAGGATTGTTTTGTGACAATTTTTGGGTGACCAGTCTTTTAACCAATATATCGGATGAGACTAAATGATCAGCTGCCCCTTTAAGGGCACGAGGTTACTGTGGTAACGGGGCATCTGTGTGAGATTATGGATCAGACTAGGCGCCTCTTCACTATCAGTTGAAGCAGCAGACTCAAACTACAGTTGAAAAGCAACCGAGCTTGTGAACAAAACAATGTAAATAGTTAAGAAACACGAGGTCACACTTGGTATACTTTCGAGTAAATTAAACACATTTTTATGCCTGTGCGCAGCGCCTCCTAAAAGGAATCTATCAGCACTTCACTCTGTGCACCCAGCTACCCTGCCAGGCTGTGTTGCTGCGTGAATTGGGGATATGGGATTCGTATTTCTTTGTGCAATAAGCATAGGACTCAGTGCTCCTTTGAAAACAGCTATTGCAGCATTTTCCTGCTATAAATCGCAACTCGCACATGTGCTCATACTCGACATTAGACTGTTTTTATTCGCTAATGTAATGCTTGTACACCCAGCGCCAAGGCTGGTGAAATAGACATTCATACCCACCAATACCTAAATCTACCCTTATTTGGTGGGTCTTCATTTTATGCCTTGTTTTCCATAATGGATGATAGTGATCTTCATGGCAGCTGATCAATATGTTTATGTCATACACAATTTATAACATATATCTTATTTCCCCCATGTCTACACCAGCCCTAATATCCAATAGTGGCAAAAAGTCAACATGGAATGGTGTTGTATTTATAATGTAGTGTTACATTGTTATATGACATAATTTATAAGTAGAGTGCCTGCATATTTACCGTACAATAAAACATTGGAAGAACTTAACCGAAATGCATTTCCAGTTCGATACTTAACTGCAATGCTAATTTGACTTTGCATTTTGAGTTTGAGATTTATATTTTCCATCTTCCATGGCCATAGAATACATATCACAGACACACCAAACAAACCATCATATTTATGTAAAATTAATTAAGTAACATTCAGTGCCTTTCTGTTCCCTTCGATTGGTTAATGATCAGTGAATTATGTGCGAACTCTGTGTTAATTTAGCCAAGCCCCTCTGCAGACCCACTCACATATCAAATAAAACCAAGCTTTATTTATATAGCACATTTCAGACATGAATGTAACGCAATGCGCTTCATACAACACAAAAATACAATGAAAAAAAAAAACCCTGAAATGTTTACTACACAATAAACATAAGAGGATAAAAAGGAAAGAATAACTATAAAAACCCAAAGGAAAAGCAACGCTAAAGAGGTGTGTTTTAAGATCTCTTTTAAATATACCACATATCCATTTATGTAGCCTAGGCTTTGGGACAGTAACCAAAATGTTGCTTGTTTTTTATTTTTAAAAAGGCAAGTCAGTTAAGAACAAATTACACTGACGGCCTAGAAACAGTTGGTTAACTGCCTTGTTCAGGGGCAGAACGACCGATTTCTACCTGGTCAGCTCGAGGGATTCGATCTACCAACTTTTTAGTTACTGGCCCAACGCCCTAACCACTAGGCTACCTGCCGACCGAAAATATTGGAGTCCGCGAGCGGGCAAGGTGAAAAAATCTGCGGTTCTGCTCACTGGGCGCCGATGACGTGAATGTCGATTAAGTCAACCCACCGCAACTCTCTGATTTAGAGGGGTTCTTTAAATGGGGAAGACTCCTTTTGGTTAAATGTTGTGCAACTGATAGGTATCCCCTTTCCCTTCCCAGTGGACAGCCAGTGGACATTATGATAATAGTCCTCCTTTGGCTTTTATATTTTCCTTGTAGGGCGTAATTGTAATAGAAGTTAACTTTGTAAACGACATGTGGCCGTGTCTCTCTCCATCCAGGGAAGGATATTTGTATTGAAGCACAGGATCAAGTTCTCCCCTCTCATCAGAGAAAGGCTACCCTTATGGAGCTAGCAGGCCACAGAGCTAACCAACCATACAGATAGCATAGCTACTACAGTAGTGGCCTATTTAAAGAGTCCTGCAGTTTACAAAAACACTGCTTTCGACTCTTTCACTCAGTACTGAAGACAAGGGGTTTGTTTGCTTTGGGTTTGTTCTCTTGCAAGCTGTAAAATGAACTCTGAAACAAAACGTGTCAATAAAATACGTCAAAATGATGTCAAGGACAATCAGAGCCAAAACTAAATCAATTGGTTAATTAAATGCTGAAAAACAACACACATTGACCTTGGAGATTAGCCTACTGTGCCTGTATCATGTTTCACAATACTTATTCTCTATGTCTTGCCAATAAACTGGAATATGAGACACAACAAACTCTTACACAAGTAATATATTTTGGCATTAAATATATTTTATGTCATGGTTTATGTCATATATTGAGTATTCAAAATGTAAAAAAAAAAAATAATTCCCGTTGCAATACAAACAAGTTTATGTGAGGGCCGGGGAAACACATACACTTTGTTTTTGTTACAAAGTAACTTGACTTTTAAAATGTTTTACATTTGTATAAATTCTATGAGTTTATACAGCAAGAAGATATACACTAGCGGTGGACCAGTTACCGGAATGTTGCTGGTTCAAATACCCGACCTGACTAGGTGAAAAATATGTTGATGTGCCCTTGAGCAAGGCCCTTAATTAACCCTAATTGCTCCTGTAAGTCACTCTGGATAAGAATGTCTGCTAAATTACTCAACTGTAATAGCAGTGAGTGATCGTATGAGGAGAGTCCGTGGTTTTACATTATGTGGAATTGTTATTGATAACTTTGGGTATTTCCTAAACTATATAATCATAATACACACCATTTACTTCGGCAATGTGCACTATAATGATTATATCTTTATGACTGCATCTTGATATTATTGGCTAACGATTGTCATTAATGTAAGTATTTTAGTGCTATACAATCTATCAACTAATATTTTAGACATTATATTAATTCCTGAATAACACTCCCATGTGATCAGTTTGATTTTCCAACCCAACTAATTGTCCAAGACAGTTACCATAGAAATCCTATAATTCTGTTCTATTTACATTATTTTAATCCAGTATTATCTGATTGAGTATTTCCAGGGATGGATTTAATATGGGAAAAGTAATAAATTGGGACTTCTAAAGCGACTGTTTAAAACAGATTAGAGGAGCTCCAGAATGACCACAACACATATTCCTAATAATGCCTTATTCAGCTGCAATTTATAAAGGGTTGCAGTGCAGAATGCCAGTGAGATATACAAAGCACAGGGCCAGACACAGTCATTAATCTCTTTTTTTATAGGCATTCATTTTCTATTTCACACATTTTATGTTTATTTTTTATTTTTTAATGAAACTATTATTATAATTATTATTATTTCATTTAACTAGGCTGATCACAGCCGGTTGTGATGCATCCTGGGATCAAACCAGGGTCTGTGGTGACACCTCTAGCACTGCAATGCATTGCCTTAGACCGCTGTTCCACTCGGTTCCCCTCTAATTCTTTGACCAATTTTATGTATCATTCCCGGCACTTGGAAAACCATAGGTGGAGTCCAAGAAAAATAAGGTATTGAGTTAACTCAAAAAGTAGATGCATGATGCATCTTTACTTCTTTGCAAGTGTTTAGAGAAAACGTCTTTATATTTAAAAAAATGTCCACAATTGTCGCTATGTTTTGCAGTGACAGCTCTCATGCTCTATGGTCCAGCCCTGCTCTGGGCATGCTTCTCTTACATACGCTTTGCCCTCTCCCCTGTTATGTGGAAGGCTGATGTATTTACTCTCCATACCATATGGTATCAGCCCCGAGGACCCCAGATCTTTGAATAATGTTATTAGTACATGGGGTCTGGAGAGTCTTAGAGCTGGGGGGTTTGGCCACTGGACTGACATTTCTTGGGTGGATTCCCTGGTCAGTCTAAAGATAGACAAGGGTGTTGGCCAGCTCTGTGGTGCACTTTCAGAAACATATAAAATGGCCTCCTCATGGCAGGCAGGAACTCAGAAATAATGTATATTTTTACAAAAATGTAAACTTCCTCCTGTATTATTACCATATTTCACTGGGATGACGTGTGGTTTGGTGTTTGTTTTCATTTTGTCCCCAGAATGTCTCTCTCTCTCTCTCTCTCTCTCTCTCTCTCTCTCTCTCTCTCTCTCTCTCTCTCTCTCGCTATCTCTCTACCTCTCTCCGCCTTTCAGAATCAGAGCTGCCTTTGCCTTACAGCTAGATAAGGGCAGAGCATGCACCTCCCACCCTTTTATAGCTGAGTTTAGTGCCCGACAGCTCTTAACTTCTGTAATGTTCTAATGTTCTCTCCGACCAGCCGTGTAATTACATTGCCTGTCACCACATACATCGCAGCACACCAGTCACCGACTGACTTCAATTAGCCAGTGGCCCCCTGCTAAACCGCTAAGGAGCTTTAAATCTGAGAGCCAGTGGGTGAAGCCCAACCGCTGCCAGCGGTCACTTATCTCAAAGGTGAACGAGGTGCTTGTAAAGTCTGAGACAAATCCCCTCAGAGCCAGCGAGCGCCACTAACCAGGGGTCTATTCTGTCTCTGCAGAGAGAGAGAGAGAGAGGGAGGGGGGGGGGAAATTATGTTTTCGCTGCAGCCACCTCACGCCAAACCAAACACGGATGAGCCATATGGATGAGGTTTCCAATGTGTGCTTTTCTGTTGCTATTCATGCTGTACCTGGGTTATTGGTGTGTGTGTGGTGGTGCCCAGGCAGACTTTTCTGTCCCTATTCATGCTGTTCCTGGGTTATTGGTGTATGTGGTGGTGTTCATGCAGACAGGAAGGAGATGAGGAAGGTGTAGTATACACAGCTATAGGGGCTGATGGAGGGGCATGGGGAGTATAGCACAGTGGTTCCCAACCAGGGGTACTAGGAACCTGGGGTACTAGGAACCTGGGGTACTAGGAACCAGGGTAACTAGGAACCTGGGGTACTAGGAACCTGGGGTACTAGGAACCAGGGTAACTAGGAACCTGGGGTACTTGGTCTATAGGTGGTACTTGAGAAGACTCATGAAACCATAGGCTTATTGGTAAAATGCACATGAGGGGGTACTTCATGGGGACTCCGGGCAGAGCAACGTTCAGTTGGTGGTACAGTAACAGAAAAGGGTTGGGAACCACTAGTCTAGCATACACAGCTATAGGGGCCGAGGTCTGACCACTGATTCCCAGCGTGGGCTGAACCCAGCCATCCATAGGACCTGTGGGGGAGAGATGGAGGGATGTGGGAGGAGAAAGATTGGATGGGAGTGGAGAATCCGAGGAGGACGAGAGGACTGACTTGAGTGAGGGCAAGGTCATCTGCGAGGGAAAGGAGGTTAGTGGGGTGTGGTAGTGAGAGGGACAGGGTGGTGCAGGAGAGAGGGAGAATGGGGGATCAGAGGTGTGTGCTGGGGCAGATTGAGAGGGTAAGTGGGGGGTTGAGAGGGTAAGAGGGGGTTGAAAGGGACATACAGTAGGTGTACATGCCCTGTTGACCTTCTGTAGAGCCTTCAGCCCAAGTTCAAACCCAGCCTCTGGGGAATAGAGGGGCTCTCTGAAAGTCAATGTAGCAGTATGGAGAGAAGGCAGAGAGCTGGACATACACACACGGACACTCATTGGCTGACGGCGTAGACCCTGCAGGCTGGAGTGTGGGCCTGGAACATCATCCAGACAGAGACTCATCAACCATCCACCCGACACAACCCACCACTATGTTTGCCTGCGTAGTGATTATAGGAGCCAGCATATTAATATCACTCTACAATGCAATCCCCCTTCTCTCTCGCTCTCTCTGCAATTCCCTCCTCTCTCTCGCTCTCTCACTATCTCTCTCTTGTTGTCCTCCCTACACCCGTTCCGTCCCCTCCACCCCTCCCCTCCTCCTGTCCCCTCCACCCCTCCCCTCCTCCCGTCCCCTCCACCCCCCTCGTCCCCTCCACCCATCCCCTCCTCCCATCCCCTCCACCCATCCCCTCCTCCCGTCCCCTCCACCCATCCCCTCCACCCATCCCCCCCCCATCCGCTCCACCCCTCCCCTCCTCCCGTCCCCTCCACCCATCCCCTCCTCCCGTCCCCTCCACCCCTCCCCTCCTCCCCTCCTCCCGTCCCCTCCTCCCGTCCGCTCCTCCCGTCCGCTCCACCCCTCCCCTCCTCCCGTCCCCTCCACCCCTCCCCTCCTCCCGTCCCCTCCTCCCGTCCCCTCCTCCCCTCCTCCCGTCCCCTCCACCCCTCCCCTCCTCCCGTCCGCTCCACCCCTACCCTCCTCCCGTCCCCTCCACCCCTCCCCTCCTCCCGTCCCCTCCTCCCGTCCCCTCCTCCCGTCCGCTCCACCCCTCCCCTCCTCCCGTCCCCTCCACCCCTCCCCTCCTCCCGTCCCCTCCTCCCGTCCCCTCCTCCCGTCCGCTCCACCCCTCCCCTCCTACCGTCCGCTCCTTCCACCCCCCTTTCCCGTCTCTCTCGCTTTACAGTTGCTGAGTGAGCTAGGAGTAAATAAAACAATGTGTAGATTAATGATCAAGTGATTTGAGGGTCTGTGTTCTGTTCTTTCAGGAACGAGGGCAAATCACTCGCTATTTACTCAGAGAATAAATCAAAATTCTGCGCTGTATCAACAACAGAACTAAGGTCCAGTGGAAATTCTGAAGGATAAATCATGAGAGAAAAATAACGACCACTCCTCTCTCTGCCCAATCGTGTACACACACACACACACACACACACACACACACACACACACACACACACACACACACACACACACACACACACACACACACACACACACACACACACTGTCCTCACTGTCTACTTATAAGACTGTGTGTAATCAGATAATGGCAGCTCCTGGAATAAAATACAGCGGAACATACATAAACATGTCCTCATCTGATTAATCTGTGACTTTCTTCTAAATGCTATTAAGTCCGTTCATGTACTTAGACGATCTAGCTATGGTGGTTCATATCAAATGTTGAGAAAACTGAAGACAAATGATTGCATGAATATTTTTTCTCCGGACCAGAAGGTAAGAAATGGAACAGCTTTGTTGAGTTGGTAAATTACAATGTGCTTACAGGTCAAACAGGACAATACATTGAGGCACCGAGGTACAAACCTCGGTCATTTCTTCAAATGAAAAAATCTATAAATATGTACTGTGTATATATACAGTGAATATATATATATATATATATATATATATATATATATATATATATATATATATATATATGAACTCAGTCCTAAGTATATTGGAAAACGTGTGATTTTGAAACTTGGTTGTGCATCAGAAGTTTTCCTCATGTTATATGTCACTCACTGAGAGTCACTTAATTATCCCATGTCAGCTAACATTTTTTTTAGATTGGTAAGTTAGTTGGCTAGACTAACTAGGCTATCTAAATGTGTAGTAATCACAGCCAAATTACCGACTGGGAACGCAGGGCACGTGTCTAGGGGCCTTGACCTCCAGGGGCCACAATTGATTGTGTTAGTCATTCTCACTCAGATATAATATTAACATGGCATAAGTCATGACAGAATGTGTAGAATTGCATGAAATTACTCCACTAAAGCAACTAAAGTGATAATGACTGGGTTTTTTTTAAAATCTTTTTGATGTTCTCCAATTAGCATTTTAGAGATTTTCAATTGCACAGAAGTGCAGTAAATGAGGTCCGGACCTCACTGAGACTCAGACCCTGGCTAAGGCTCTGGTCCTATACATGAGATTTAGTTTTTACATTGAAACACTAACTTCACATGGAAACACAAAATGTATAATGTATATAGTAAAACAAAAGTCTATGTATCCCAGTATGTTAAAAGAACACACCAGTATGTATTCTAGTATGTTAAAAGAACCCAGCAGGATATATTCTAGAATGTTAAAAGAACACAACAGTATATATTCTAGTATGTCAAAAGAACACAGCAGTATGTATTTCAGTAAGTTAAAAGAACACAACAGTATGTATCCTAGAATGTTAAAATAACATAGCAGTATGTATCCTAGAATGTTAAAATAACATAGCAGTATGTATCCTAGAATGTTAAAAGAACATAGCAGTATGTATCCTAGAATGTTAAAAGAACAAAGCAGTATGTATTCTAGTATGTTAAAATAACGTAGCAGTACGTATCCCAGTATGTTACTAGAACATAGCAGCATCTATTCTAGTATGTGAAAAGAACATAGCAGTATGTATTCTAGTTTGTAAGAAGAACACAGCAGAATGTATTCTCGTATGTTAAAAGAACATATTTGTACGTATCCTACTAGTATGTTAAAATAACACAGCAGTATGTATCCTAGTATGTTAAAAGAACATATCAGGATGTATTATTGCATGTGAAAATAACATAGCAGTATGTATTATTGCATGTGAAAATAACATAGCAGTACGTATTCAAGTATATTGAAAGAACATAGCAGTATGTTTCCTAGTATGATAAATGAGCATATCAGTATGTAGCCTAGTATGTCAAAGAACATAGCAGTATGTAACCTCGTATATTAAAACAACATAGCAGTATGTAACCTCGTATATTAAAACAACATAGCAGTATGTAACCTCGTATATTAAAACAACATAGCAGTATGTAACCTCGTATATTAAAACAACATAGCAGTATGTAACCTCGTATATTAAAACAACATAGCAGTATGTAACCTCGTATATTAAAACAACATAGCAGTATGTAACCTTGTATATTAAAACAACATAGCAGTATGTAACCTCGTATATTAAAACAACATAGCAGTATGTAACCTCGTATATTAAAACAACATAGCAGTATGTAACCTCGTATATTAAAACAACATAGCAGTATGTAACCTCGTATATTAAAACAACATAGCAGTATGTAACCTCGTATATTAAAACAACATAGCAGTATGTAACCTCGTATATTAAAACAACATAGCAGTATGTAACCTCGTATATTAAAACAACATAGCAGTATGTAACCTTGTATATTAAAACAACATAGCAGTATGTAACCTCGTATATTAAAACAACATAGCAGTATGTAACCTCGTATATTAAAACAACATAGCAGTATGTATTCCAGTTCGTTAAAAGAACATAGCAGTATGTCACCTAGTATGTTAAAAGAACATATCAGTATGTATTCTGTATGTTAAAAGAACATAGCAGTATGCTTTCTAGTATGTTAACAGAACACAGCAGTATGTTTCCTAGTATGTTAAATGAACATAGCAGTATGCTTTCTAGTATGTTAACAGAACACAGCAGTATGTTTCCTAGTATATTAAAATAACATAGCAGTATGTATCCTAGTATGTTAAAAGAACATGCACTGTTAATCTCTATGATTTGTCGTTTTGAGTGTGCATTTCAGAATTGTCTGTTCCTATGGACATGAGGAAACATACCCAAATCCACAATCACACAAAAATAAAAAGTAAAGTACTTGACTCTGACCCCCCTTTAAATTCACATGATCAAAAACATTTAGATGATTAATACTGCAACTTCACATAATGACACTCATTCAATATGCCCTATTTTTGGAGACGGGAACAGCATTTTACATTGCTGTCTTTCAACTCTTTGTCCCATTTGTTTCCTCAGGAGATGCATTGAGAGAGAGAGAGGCCATGCAGTGCACCCAGGAACAGCTGTGGCGGGTTATGGGGGACAGGCAGGAAGCAGATTCCAATTGACTGTTGCATTAGATCTGCCTGCCTTCCCTTGTCTTAGCGTTCACAGGGCTTACTGGGCTATAAACAGACAGTGGGATTAGTATGGTGCCGTAATTTAGATGTTATTATACTGTTTTCTCAGAGTTACCATACTTATGTTTTTTATGTATGGGCTAGAACAGGGACAAATCTGGGCTATACTTATACCCTAAAACCTGTAAAGGAACAACCTTTGTCCTAAATATTCTATATCAACATGACCGTTATAAGGTATTTCAAAGGTATTTTGTACAAGCATTGGCCATCTTGTCTGTGGCACTGTAATTGATGCAGGGCAACCATCAGGAATAGTTGTGCTGGAGCTGCCCTCTTGTGGACTAGAGATGTAACGTGGATAATGTAACTATAAAGAACTGATGGTCTGATGGTACACCATAATATGGATGGATCACTTATATAGTCTTTACAAATGGTACTAGGGGTTCACTTACCATAAATTAATACAATATACTCATAAACAATTAAAAGTTTTAAAAAGTTAAATGTGTTCTATTTCTAAGGGAGTGAATGTTATTTATAACAAGAGCTACATGGCCCTCCCTTTAGCTAAACGTATTTTACCTAAACCCTACCTGGAAGCTAAAAAAAACTAGTGACCCTCCCCTATACCCAAAATAATAATAAAAACAGCAGGGAACATGTCTACCGTTTAGCCTCACTTATTGGACACACATTAAATAGCCTTAGATACAGTTTTACAATATGTTTGTCCTGTAAGCATTACATAGTAACACAGAGAACATTGATAGCGCACAGGGTGGCGGACCAGAAGTCTGTGGGTTCGCAGACCACCGTGGACAAGAGTAGGGTTGGAAATATTTCCTTTAAAGAAAAAGCATTGCATGAATCTATTATTGTATTTGCCAGTCCAGATATAATAGACTTTAATAAAAGTGTCATGCAATTCTATATCACTTTACATATTAGCAGAATTGTTTTTAATACCACACAAATGACCGAAATGACAGACTAAGCATGGACAAAAAGAAAGGCCTATGTGTTCCTCTCGACATACAGTATTTATCGAAATGACAAATCAGTGTCTTGTTTGAAACTGTCCCTGTTTGCAAATAATTAAATCTGAGACATCATTAGGAATCTGAGCATGGTACTTTCAAAAGTACGCCTATCAATTTAGAAAAATGTTAACTTTAATAACTACTGGCTACTCTTCTTCCGTGGCTTAACCCAACGAGAGAAAGACACACGTGTTGTTTCCCTAAAAGCTGTATGGGTTTAAACATCTTCTATTGTACATAAAGTGAATAACTTAATCAGTTGATAGTGACAGAACTAAATTACTTAATTACTTCCCAAGCAAAGTACATTTTTGTGTCCTCAGCTACAGAACATTGTACTCAGCCTCTGAATGTCAAAGAAATGAAACAATGTCTTTCCCAGGTTTTTACAGCTTGTTTCCATCACGAAGCTTTGCGGACCAAAGAGCTGTTATAGATCACTTTATATAATCAGATCTGCTTTATTCTCTTCTAAATCTTAAGGTAACAAGAGGTAGGCCTGTGCTTTTTGACATTTTCTTTAAAAAAAGTAGACCTATGGCATGTCCTCTCATACCCCCTCAGTTCCAGTCTTGGTTTTAAATAACCAGCCCTTCACTGACAAGGAGGTAGACCTATTTAAAGAGTGCATGGTTGATGGAGGAATTGACTGAGAAATCCATGGATATAGCAGCCTATAGCCTAATTTTGTCTGTCAAACAGGTAGACCTACCTCTTAATTTCTTAAATAGGAAAACATGGTCTCCAACTCAAAGCTCTCTTGTTGTTAGTAAAGCGTGTTTAAAATGAAGCTGGAGTGAAGCCTACTGTCAGCATCATGAGCTGTCCAGTTTGATTGATTGTGTTGCTGGCTGCTGCTTCAAGTAACCGCACCACAATGTAAGTTACTTGAATCCGACTTCTTGTCAGGTAAATTACTCTGATAAATATGCCTACATTATCATAAAAACATATTATAGTTGTAGCAAGGTATCAAAGTTGACCTCCGGTCCTCCTCATCTCCGCACTCTCTTTCTCAAACTGAACAGAATATAGGCTATAGGCTAGTCCGTGTGCAAGATCATGCATTTTTTGAACTGGGCCCAATCAAAAATGATATTCGGGAAGAAGCCTTTGACTCTCCTCCTGAACTGCCACTGTAGGCCTACACAGCACGGCCATTGGTTAGGCAGCACACAAAACGTTTTTTTTGTTGATCAGCAAGAGCAGAGCAGGCCATGGCTCAGTTGGAATATCCATTGCAGTGTGAAATCCAGCCTAGTTATATTCACACCATCCCAGCAGCTATTTTAGAAATATAACTTTGTCTGTGCTTTTCAGAGCATGCACTTGTAGGGTATAGATAATTTGATTGAGACCATACTAAATAGCCTATAGGCTATGGATAATTTGATTGAGACCACACTAAATAGCCTATAAGCTATGGATCATTTGATTGAGACCACATGAAATAGCCTATAAGCTATGGATCATTTGATTGAGACCACACTAAATAGCCTATAAGCTATGGATCATTTGATTGAGACCACACTAAATAGCCTATAAGCTAAGGATCATTTGATTGAGACCACAATAAATAGCCTATAAGCTATGGATCATTTGATTGAGACCACACTAAATAGCCTATAAGCTAAGGATCATTTGATTGAGACCACACTAAATAGCCTATAAGCTATGGATCATTTGATTGAGACCACACTAAATAGCCTATAAGCTAAGGATCATTTGATTGAGACCACACTAAATAGCCTATAAGCTATGTATAATTTGATTGAGACCACACTAAATAGCCTATAAGCTAAGGATCATTTGATTGAGACCACACAAATAGCCTATAGGCTATGGATCATTTGATTGAGACCACACTAAATAGCCTATAGGCTAAGGATCATTTGATTGAGACCACAATAAATAGCCTATAAGCTATGGATCATTGGATTGAGACCACACTAAATAGCCTATAAGCTATGGATCATTTGATTGAGACCACACTAAATAGCCTATAGGCTATGGATCATTTGATTGAGACCACACTAAATAGCCTATAGGCGCACTTGATGTTGCACACCGGATGGAGAATCAGAGATGAGGGGCGACATCCGGCATGTATCGATATATAGGCTAATAAGCAACTAACTCTAAAACACTGAAAACATAGACATTTCATCAATTACAAATGACATGACCCTCCCTGGACTAGATCAAATAAATACTAAACCCTCCCCTTGACTAACATTGAAAAGCATCTACCCCCTTTTCCTCCAGGTAACCATTATGTAAATGTCGATTCATCCCTCCATATTTATACTGTAAGGACTGACGCTGGAGAAGAGAAGTAGGTATGGGGAGTTGAACATTTAATGTGGAACAGACATCAACCAGGACAGCGTCAGAAACAGGTATACGAAGACAAGTGAACATTAATCCTGAAGCGGGGAACAGAGCTTGGGAACAGACAGATACAGGGGAGGTAATGACACAGGTGATTGAGTCCAGGTGAGTCCAATAATCGCTGATGCGAGTGACGGGGTGGAAGGCAGGTGTGAGTAATGATGGTGGCAGGAGTGCGTAATGCTGGGGAGCCTGGCGCCTTCGAGTGCCAGGGAGGGGGAGCCGGAGCGGGAGCAGGCGTGACATATACATTGTAGACATTCAAAACAGTCTAAAAAGTTGATGAATAATATTTTCCCAAATCAAAACCGTGCTGTCATCATCTCAAACGTAAATCTCTGAGGTAAAAACTATCTGAAATAGTTGACAAAGCATTTAAACAACCTATTTCTCTTTCTCAAGGTTCTACCAAATGGCACCCTATTCCCTTTATAGTGTTCTACTTACGATCAGGGCCCTTTCAAAAAGTAGTTCACTATATAGGGAATAGGGTGCATTTTTGGATCATTCTCTTGATTCATATCCTGTTTAGCGATATCTACAGTATCTAATATATCCCTCCTCTCCTTCCCTTCAATTCCCAACAGAACCAACTAGCATCCTAAACGTCAGACTATTCCCTATATACTTTACTACATTTGACCAGGACCCTTTGGGACATATAACATTTGGGTCACATCCCACGTATATGAAGTCAAAGACCCAGTAATCAGGGCAGACTCTCTGAGTCTGTCTGAGTTGAGTCTGTCTTGGCTGCAGCGAAAGCGGAGCACCACATCACCTCCCTGCAGTCATAACAACCGTCAGCCAGGCCCAGTGACCGACAGCTAGTTTACAGGCCTTGTCAGGCATTAACAGATTTGATCCCTATTGGAACGGGGAGGTCTGGGAAGGTTTGGGAATATTAGACAGGAACGCCGGGGAGGTTGACAGTCGATGGGGAGATCAGATGTGGGTGGCGGGAGTCTCATGCCAAGTCAGTGTTTTGTGATTCATTGTCCGGGGTTGGTTCACATGCCTACATCTGCTGATTCAGGGCCCTCACTGAGTGTGTGTGTGTTCATGAGTTTTGCTTCACTACAAGGTCAAATTTGACACACACACACACACACACACACACACACACACACACACACACACACACACACACACACACACACACACACACACACACACACACACAAGATAGAAAGAGAGCTGTGACGGCTTTAAAGGA
This sequence comes from Oncorhynchus clarkii lewisi, assembly GCF_045791955.1. NCBI lineage: Eukaryota > Metazoa > Chordata > Actinopteri > Salmoniformes > Salmonidae > Oncorhynchus > Oncorhynchus clarkii. The sequence goes on along the minus strand of NC_092171.1, from coordinate 33,057,237 downwards.
GAAATCTTCAGTTGCTACAACTGTTTTTGGACATATAAATTAATGCGTACCCATTGATTCTTGAAGAATATAACTTATACATGCCCAAAAAGATAAGTTCAACTGTGGTAACCTATCAGAATCCAAAATATAAGCTTGTTTTACTCCAGTGTTTGTAAACAAAGCAAATGTAAACACATACTAAAAAGCTTCAAAACATGGTTAAAACTATCATTTTGATATCATGGTTGGTCAGTCCTTGCGTCCATAGCTCTGTCTATGAATTTGAGAGTGGTTACATTTCTCCAGCCCCATCCCTCAGCTTTTTACCAAAACAGGGGCGGGGAAGACGCTTTGTTATTATTTCTATGGTTGATTGCTCCTTTGAGCAGGAAATCAATACATTAATTAAGGGAATCTGTGTGATGTTTTATGAAATTCACTTTAGACTATAAAGGGAGAAAATGTGTGAGTGTAAGTATTTGTGGATGTTTTCAGGCAAGTTGAGTCAGAGGGCATTGAGGACTCTGGGTATAGATGGATCAGAGGTTAAGAAGAGGAGGAGGGAGGGAGGGAGGGAGAGGGAGGGAGGGAGGAGCAAAGAAAGAGTAGAAAGTGACACAGCGCCAGAACCCCAACTCGTCTGATTACAGTGATTCCAGCTGACCCCAGAAAAGGCAGTGTTGGCAGCCACCTCCAACCAATCTCCCGTTGCTAGTGAGTAATTAAAAGTGAGAGCTTATGTATTTTTGTAATGAGCTGACAGCATATTTCCACTCCCTGCCCACAAGGCTACCCTAATTAACATGGTCCCGCTGTTTCTCTCCTCATGACAGCTCTGTTGCTACGGCATGACGAAACAGGGAGCTGCGCAGCACCACACAGTGCCCCCTCCCTCCTTACGCACATGTCAGGAGTGAGAGGTTTGTCTGTTCTCGTACAAAATCAATTGATGGCGGAATGGAGGGATGGAGGGAGAGGGTGGACGAGAGGATACGACCTCCGGGCGCTGAAACAACATAAGTTTTCCAGCTTGGCCTGGAAGCAGAGCTCAATTATTGGTTGAAAAAATCCTTTTGTGTATCTCTGCATGATGGGTAATTTTCGTGACAATGCATGGTGTGTGAGTGTGTGTGCGGTGTGATATGTGTATGTATGTGTGTCCTCCCTCCTCTCTCCCATCCAGCATCCTCTCCACGTCTCATAGCACCAGGAGGGTTGTTATTGTGGGATTCCACAGGCTACAAACCAAACACAAGAAACAAGACCACCTGACGTAGGAGCTGACCTCTGTCTTTAAGAGCTGACCTCTGTCTTTAACTGAACCTGATGGTCAACGTGGGAAATCAGCCCTGGGCACAGCTTGGATTAGGTCTACGTACCTCTCTCTCTGTTTCTTCCTCTAGGCCGGCTCAGACCACAGAGGCCTCCCCTCTCGTTAAACACACTGCAGGGATACACACAGAACAGAGGCATCTGGGGTATCATTCCAGATTGCGTACGGAGGTGTTCCATGTAGAATGCCAAAACAATTTAACTGAGACGTTCCGAGGTTCTGTTTGGAACCTCTCTGAGGACCTCTACCCACAACACATTCCAGACGTGACACGGTCGACAGGTTCGGTGAACCCACGGTAACTTGTGTGGGGTCGTTGGATTGGTCAGGACCTCTACTACTCAGGCTCACACTCTGTTCATCACAGGTTCCGAGAAACAAAAGTTAACTGTAGATATGTCATCAGAGTTCAACCTCACTACTACATTTTCTCCTGGGAAACTAAGCATTTATAATCACTCTCCTCTCCACACTTCCTTGCAGCAAATCGGCCAAGCATTCTGAAGATCACTCCCTGGGGATCTTCACTCCTTCTATGTTCTATTCTATCTGCAGAGCACCAATCCATGCATGACCGTATGTAATATAATCAACGTCTGTGCCATGTTTTATACAACCAATCAGGACCAATCAATCGTGAGGAACAGGCAGAAGAGGGGAGGGCCATAGCGAGCGGTGTGTGTTACTCATCAGTCTCCGACCTGCTCTGTTTAGATGGCTGTGTTTGGATAAACCAGAATGGTTTGCACTTAACCCTGTAATATATGCAAAACAATCCTCCTGATAATACTGCGTAACTTTGCCAGTCACCACTCTGGCAGCTGCTGTAAACGCCATCACACCAGAAAAATGGCCGGTAATAAATTATGACAAGAACCAGCAGCATGTCACTGGGGCACTCCTGCCTCAACCCCTCCTTACCCCTCCTTCCTCCCACTTTCCCTCCCCCCTCTTCCCCCTCTTCCCCCTTCCTTACCCACCTCACCCCTCTACCCCCTCCTCCCTCCTCTCCCCACCTCAACCCACTTACTCCCACCCCTCCTCCCTCCTCACCATTCTTCCCTCTCCTCACCCCTCCCACCCCTCCTTCCCCCCCTTCCTCCTCCTTACCTCTCCTCTCTCTTCCCCCTCCTCACCTCTCCTCCCTCCTCTCCACTCCTCACCCCACTTACGTCCACCCCTCTTTCCCCTCCTCACCTCTCCTCCCTCCTCACCCCTCTTCCCCCTCCTCACCTCTCCTCCCTCCTCACCCCTCTTCCCCCTCCTCACCACTCCTCCCTCCTCTCCCCTTCTCACCCCCCCCCCCCCCCCCCCCTGCTTCTCATCTCTCCTCACCCTATTAGCTCAGTGGCCAGGAAGTGAAATAAGGCTCAGATATGTTGTGTGCCCATACAGCTCATGTCAAAAGGAGTGCACCATATAAGGGATAGGGTGCTATTTCAGATGCAGACACAACGATTTACTGACACAAGTCAGAGGGTCAAGGTGTTTTTTTGGGGGGGGAAGTGAGAGGAGCCTGATCTCTCATGAAGGACTAAGCTATGTAAACGCACCGCAGTGTGGATGCATCTACGAGGCTGTGTACCAAATGGCACCTTATTCCCTGTATAGTGCACTACTTTTGACCATGGCCTCTGGTCAATCAGTAGTAGTGCACTATTTAGGCAACAGGGTGCTATTTGGGAGGCAGGCTTAGGGATTTAGTGTGTCGGACATGAACACACTAATAAACGCTGTGGAGTATGCCAGATGGCCAGCAGAGAGTGAGAGACAGGGAGTTAGAGTAAGCTGTGATACACAGCCTTTGGGTTAATGAACTCATCATAGTAGAATCACTTGAGGAATTACTTCATATTTGTCTTTGAGGATCTTTATCAGTGAGTCACTTCTAGGGCTTACGTAGGCTAGCTGACTGTTTTTAAGTGAAATCCTCTGCTACAGTATCAACCCTTTTCTCAAACACAGCCTGTCATTACAAACAATCAAACATCTATATACACTGCAAGGCCCATTATGAATAATTTAAGATGCTATTGTAATGTATTATCCTAACCAAACATCAGATCTCACCCATGTAATAATAGCTATGTGGTTTTCATGGTTTCATAGTCCAGTGCCATGCAGTAATGTTGGCCTCCCTGGCACTCTCCTGACAGATTTTCTTCATGAAATTTAATAAGAGATGTGTGTGTGTGTGTGTGTGTTCATGCGTGTGTGTGTGTTCAGAGACTGGGGGCGCTATGCAAATGATGTCATAATCAAATCTGTCTGTTTCCCAGAGTTCAACAGTACCCTGAAGGTACCTCTGTCAATAGGCTTACAGTACATTTAAAGTAATTCACACAATTCTCCCCAGCCCAGGATATAATTAAGATCTCTAGCTAGCTACCTCACTCCAACCCCCCCCCCCCTCTCCCTCTCTCTCTCTGTCTGCTGGCTGTTCTACGATGTGATAGCCACTATGTTGTAGTGGTTGATGAGAAGAGAATACATGTAATTGTTGCTAAGAAACTACAAGGAATATACATTTAAATTATATGAAACTCATTTGTCAGTTAACAATTCAAATGTTTCTGTAAACAGAAAATACAATTTACATATAAACAGGAATAATTGTTCAATGCCAATATATTGATATGGATTCTCTCTCTCTCTCTTTCCCTCTCTCCTTCCCTCCCCTCTAGATTCATCTGCCACTACAGACCACCCACCCTCGAGATGAACCGATCACAGACCACCTACCCTCCAGATTCACCTGCCACCACATACCACCTACCCTCCAGATTCACCTGCCACCACAGACCACCTACCCTCCAGATTCACCTGCCACCACAGACCACCTACCCTCCAGATTCACCTGCCACCACAGACCACCTACCCTCCAGATTCACCTGCCACCACAGACCACCTACCCTCCAGATTCACCTGTCACCCCATACCACCTACCCTCCAGATTCACCTGTCACCCCATACCACCTACCCTCCAGATTCACCTGTCACCCCATACCACCTACCCTCCAGATTCACCTGTCACCCCATACCACCTACCCTCCAGATTCACCTGCCACCACAGACCACCTACCCTCCAGATTCACCTGCCACCACATACCACCTACCCTCCAGATTCACCTGCCACCACAGACCACCTACCCTCCAGATTCACCTGTCACCCCATACCACCTACCCTCCAGATTCACCTGCCACCACAGACCACCTACCCTCCAGATTCACCTGCCACCACAGACCACCTACCCTCCAGATTCACCTGCCACCACAGACCACCTACCCTCCAGATTCACCTGTCACCCCATACCACCTACCCTCCAGATTCACCTGCCACCACAGACCACCTACCCTCCAGATTCACCTGCCACCACAGACCACCTACCCTCCAGATTCACCTGTCACCCCATACCACCTACCCTCCAGATTCACCTGTCACCCCATACCACCTACCCTCCAGATTCACCTGTCACCCCATATCACCTACCCTCCAGATTCACCTGTCACCCCATACCACCTACCCTCCAGATTCACCTGCCACCACAGACCACCTACCCTCCAGATTCACCTGTCACCCCATACCACCTACCCTCCAGATTCACCTGCCACCACATACCACCTACCCTCCAGATTCACCTGCCACCACAGACCACCTACCCTCCAGATTCACCTGTCACCCCATACCACCTACCCTCCAGATTCACCTGCCAACACAGACCACCTACCCTCCAGATTCACCTGCCACCACAGACCACCTACCCTCCAGATTCACCTGCCACCACAGACCACCTACCCTGATGTCATATACTGTAAAAGCCTCAGAGTAAGTGGAATCAAACACTGTATGTGTATGTGACTAATTAAATCAAAAGTACATCGGTTTATCCATGTCTGTGTAACCCAAGCACCCGGAAGTTTCATCAACCTTATCATGACCATGTTGTGGGGTTGAAAACACCAAGGCTTTCCAAAACGATTCGGATTCCACTGCATTCATTTGGGGATAGAAATAGCGAAAGAGAAAATGAACGATAGGAATGCATCCAAATTAGTCTCCTGGGGCAGCTGTTGTAGAAAAGACAGAGAGAGCAGAGCGGTAGGAGAAAACATAAACCAGGCCTAAAAATACCTTTGTCATAGACACAGCATTCATGAACAATCCTAAGACAGTGTGTTGTGTAGAGCAGACGAAGAGAGGGAAGCAGATATGATGATGAGTCCCTGGGGACTGGGTATATGAGCGTTACGCCTGCTGATCTGAGCTCTCTCTGTGTGGTGTCGAAAACAATCAGTCACTGGAAGTCTGAGTTAAAAACAAGATAAAATACACAAAGGCTCTCAGAATGATGTTTACATACTGTTTTACCCATTTCATATGTATATACTCTATTCAAGTCAAGTCCATCCTATTCAACTATTGCTGTACATATACTATTCTATCCACATACTGTCTATAATGTCTATGCATCCCATCACACACACACACACACACACACACATACACATATACATGTATACATATATATATATTTATACTCCAGACTTTGACATTGTTCGTCTTAATATTTATACATTTCTTAATTCCATTCTTTTACTTACAGATTTGTGTGTATTGGTTTGTATTGTTAGATATTACTGCACTGTTGGAACTAGAAACACAAGAATTTTGCTACACCGACAACAACATCTGATAAATATGTGAATGCTACCAATAAAATGTGATTTGATTTGAATATACACAAATTAGGAATTGGAGCAGAAATTGGAAGTAGTTTCGGACAATTTGATTCGATGTCACTTCTTAGACAGACCTAAACTCCATTGATGAAAACAAATCACGTTGATCCTTCCTGATTCATTATAGCTTTGACCTATATTTTCCTACTTATTATATTCTAGAGCAGTGGTTCCCAAACTTTTTATAGTCTGTACCCCTTCAAACATTCAACCTCCAGCTGCGTATCCCATCTAGCACCAGGGTCAGCGCACTCTCAAATGTTGTTTTTTTGACATAATTGTAAGCCTGCCACACACACACGCTATACAATACATTTACTAAACATAAGAATGAGTGTGAGTTTTTGTCACATCCCGGCTCGTGGGAAAAATAATCAATAATTTTGCTCTTTATTTAACCATCTTACATATAAAACTTTATTTGTTAATCGAAAACTGTGAATAACTCACCACAGGTTAATGAGAAGGGTGTGCTTGAAAGGATGCACATAACTCTGAAATGTTGGGTTGTATTGGAGAGAGTCTCAGTCTTAAATAATTTTCCACACACAGTCTGTGCCTGTATTTAGTTTTCATGCTAGTGAGGGCCGAGAATCCACTCTCCCTTAGGTATGTGGTTGCAAAGGGCATCAGTGTCTTAACAGCGCGATTTGCCAATACAGGATACTCAGAGCGCAGCCCAATCCAGAAATCTGGCAGTGACTTCTGATTAAATACAATTTTCACAGAACTGCTTGTTGCAATTTCGATGAGGCTCTCTGTTCAGATATTGGTAAGTGGACTGGAGGCAGGGCATGAAAGGGATAACGAATCCAGTTGATTGTGTCATCCATTTCGGAAAAGTACCTGCATAATTGCTCACTCAACTCACTCAGGTGCTTCGCTATATAACATTTGACATTGTCCATGATCTTGAGTTCATTTGCACACAAAAAAAATCATAAAATAATGGAAAGACTTGTGGGCTCCAACTTCTTGATCATAGCCTCAATTTTGTCTTGCACATTGAATATAATTGCGGAGAGTCCCTTTAATCCTAGATATAGATCATTCAGGTGAGAAGAAACATCACCCAGATAGGCCAGTCGTGTGAGAAACTCATCATCATGCAAGTGGTCAGACAAGTGAAAATTATGGTCAGTAAAGAAAACTTTAAGCTCGTCTCTCAATTAAAAAAAACGTGTCAATACTTTCCCCCTTGATATTCAGCACACTTCTTCTGTATGTTGTAAAAGCGTTACATGGTCCCTGCCTATATCATTGCGTAGTGCAGAAAATAAACGACAGTTCAGGGGCCTTGCTTTAACAAAGTGAAGCATTTTCACTGGGTCCTCGGGACGTCAAGCGGTGCACGTTTTCGTTTTTGCCCTAACTACACAGTGCCCAAAACATCTTTCAAACTGTCAGGCATTCTTGGCAGCAAGAGTCTCTCGGTGGATGCTGCAGTGTACCCAAGTGGCGTCAGGAGCAACTGCTTGCACACACGTTACCACTCCACTATATCTCGCTGTCATGGCTTTTGCGCCATCAGTACAGATACCAACATGAGCAGCAGCTATGTTTGGCTACCGTTAGTGGAATTTCCGCGAGAGAGTAACGGTTAATGTGATTGGATGTTAATTATTTGACTCAGCTACCTGTATTATTGTGTTGTTATTTCGCTGAACACTATATGGTTAATTTTATTTTTGGCAGTGAAACGAGGCTACTCAGGTGAAAAAAATAAAAAAAAATAAAATTGAAACAAGAATGTGAATCACATTTTTATTTGGTGTACCACCGACAGCATTGCGTATACCCCCCAGTTTGGGAATACCTGATCTAGATGATACGAAAGTGTTGGTCTAGAACAGCATTTCCCAAAATAGGTCCTCGGGACGTCAAGCGGTGCACGTTTTGGTTTTTGCCATAGCTACACAGCTGATTCAAATGATCAAAGCTTGATGATTAATTGATTATTTGAATCAGCTGTGTTGTGCTAGGTAAAAACCAAAACGTGTGTCCCTTGGGGTCCCGAGGACCGAGTTAAGGAAACCCTGTTTAGAACCCTGATACTCTGTCTCGCCCTCCCCTACAACAATGGCGCAGACAGACATAACAACTCTTTCTCTCTCTAGATCCTAAGGCACTTGGCAGCATTTAGTTTTTTTGTGTGTTATTTCTTACATTTTTTGTGTTATTACATACAGACAGAAAATACTTTTGGATATCAGAGCGACAGTAACTCACCAGCATTACGACCAGGAATACGACTTTCCTGAATTGGATCCTTTGTTTGTACCCCCCGGGGCAATTGAACTTATCCCAGAGGCTGCTCCAAGTCGCAGCCGGGTAGAGAAGAGATATTCAGAGTGGACTTCTAGTCCAACTCATGAGGCGTGCACACCATCCACCAATTCCGAGTATAGACAAGGGCGAGGAAGTCCACTCTGTTTCACGGAATCATGGCTCTCTCCAGATATACTGTCCCCATCCATACAGCCAGCTGGGTTCTCAGTACATCATGCAGACAGAAATAAAGAACTCTCCAGGAAGAAGAAAGGTGGTGGTTTAGGTTTCATGATTAACTACTCATGGTGTGATTGTGATAACCTACGGAAACTCAAGTCCTTTTGTTCACCCAACCTAGAATTCCTCACAATCAAATGCTGACCGTATTACCTCCCAAGATAATTCTCTATTGTTATAGTCACAGCCGTGTATATTCCCCCTGCCCCCTCCTAACGGCCCTCAAGGAACTACACTGGACTTTCTGCAAACTGGAAACCACATATCATGAGGCAGCATTTATTGTAGCTGGGGATTTTAACAAAGCAAATTTGATGAAAACGCTACCGAAGTTCTATCAACACATTGCCTGTAGTACTCTCGCTGCTAAAACGCTCTACCATTGTTACTCCCACTTTCCGGGATGGCTACAAGGCACTCCCCCACCCTCTCTTCAGCAAATCAGATCACAAATCCATTTTGCTCCTCCCTTCCTACAGGCAGAAATTCAAACAGGAAGTACCCGTGCTAAGGTCTATTAAAAACTGGTCTGACCAATCGGAATCCATGCTTCAAGATTGTTTTGATCACGCGGACTGGAATATGTTCCGGGTAGTCTCTGAGAATAACAGTAACATACAGTGCCTTGCGAAAGTATTCGGCCCCCTTGAACTTTGCGACCTTTTGCCACATTTCAGGCTTCAAACATAAAGATATAAAACTGTATTTGTTTGTGAAGAATCAACAACAAGTGGGACACAATCATGAAGTGGAACGACATTTATTGGATATTTCAAACTTTTTTAACAAATCAAAAACTGAAAAATTGGGCATGCAAAATTATTCAGCCCCCTTAAGTTAATACTTTGTAGCGCCACCTTTTGCTGCGATTACAGCTGTAAGTCGCTTGGGGTATGTCTCTATCAGTTTTGCACATCGAGAGACTGAATTTTTTTCCCATTCCTCCTTCCAAAACAGCTCGAGCTCAGTGAGGTTGGATGGAGAGCATTTGTGAACAGCAGTTTTCAGTTATTTCCACAGATTCTCGATTGGATTCAGGTCTGGACGTTGACTTGGCCATTCTAACACCTGGATATGTTTATTTTTGAACCATTCCATTGTAGATTTTGCTTTATGTTTTGGATCATTGTCTTGTTGGAAGACAAATCTCCGTCCCAGTCTCAGGTCTTTTGCAGACTCCATCAGGTTTTCTTCCAGAATGGTCCTGTATTTGGCTCCATCCATCTTCCCATCAATTTTAACCATCTTCCCTGTCCCTGCTGAAGAAAAGCAGGCCCAAACCATGATGCTGCCACCACCATATTTGACAGTGGGGATGGTGTGTTCAGCTGTGTTGCTTTTACGCCAAACATAACGTTTTGCATTGTTGCCAAAAAGTTCAATTTTGGTTTCATCTGACCAGAGCACCTTCTTCCACATGTTTGGTGTGTCTCCCAGGTGGCCTGTGGCAAACTTTAAACAACACTTTTTATGGATATCTTTAAGAAATGGCTTTCTTCTTGCCACTCTTCCATAAAGGCCAGATTTGTGCAATATACGACTGATTGTTGTCCTATGGACAGAGTCTCCCACCTCAGCTGTAGATCTCTGCAGTTCATCCAGAGTGATCATGGGCCTTTTGGCTGCATCTCTGATCAGTCTTCTCCTTGTATGAGCTGAAAGTTTAGAGGGACGGCCAGGTCTTGGTAGATTTGCAGTGGTCTGATACTCCTTCCATTTCAATATTATCGCTTGCACAGTGCTCCTTGGGATGTTTAAAGCTTGGGAAATCTTTTTGTATCCAAATCCGGCTTTAAACTTCTTCACAACAGTATCTCGGACCTGCCTGGTGTGTTCCTTGTTCTTCATGATGCTCTCTGTGCGAACCTCTGAGACTATCACAGTGCAGGTGCATTTATACGGAGACTTGATTACACACAGGTGGATTGTATTTATCATCATTAGTCATTTAGGTCAACATTGGATCATTCAGAGTTCCTCACTGAACTTCTGGAGAGAGTTTGGAGAGAGGGACTGAATAATTTTGCACGCCCAATTTTTCAGTTTTTGATTTGTTAAAAAAGTTTGAAATATCCAATAAATGTCGTTCCACTTCATGATTGTGTCCCACTTGTTGTTGATTCTTCACAAAATATAGTTTTATATCTTTATGTTTGAAGCCTGAAATGTGGCAAAAGGTCGCAAAGTTCAAAGGGGGCGAATACTTTCGCAAGGCACTGTATACACAGACATGGTGACTGAGTTCATAAGGTAGTGTATAGGGGATGTTGTTCCCACGGTGACAATTAAAACCTACCCAAACCACAAACCGTGGATAGATGGCAGCATTCGCGCAAAACTGAAAGTGTGAACCAATGCATTTAACCATGGCAAGGTGACTAGGAATATGGTTGAATACAAGCAGTGTAGTTATCAAACATGCAAAACATCCGTACAGAGACAAAGTGGAGTCGCAATTCAACAGTTCAGACACAAGACGTATGTGGCAGGGTCTACAGACAATCACAGATTACAAAGGGAAAACCAGCCACGTCGCGGACACCAACGTCTTGCTACAGACAGGCTAAACACTGTACCCAAGATAGCAAAGGTAACTGAACTAAATGACTATTGCCCCATAGCACTCACTTCTGTCATCATGAAGTGATTTGAGAGGCTAGTTAAGGATCATATCACCTCTACCTTACCTGACACACTAGACCCACTTTAATTTGCTTACCGCCCCAATAGATCCACAGACGATGCAATCGCCATCGCACTGCACACTGCCCCATCCCATCTGGACAAGAGGAATGCCTGAATAAGAATGCTGATAATTGACTATAGCTCAGCCTTCAACACCATAGTATGCTCCAAGCTCATCATTAAGTTTGGGGCCCTGGGTCTGAACCCCGCCCTGTGCAACTGGATCCTGGACTTCCTGATGGGCCACCCCCCCAGGTGGTGAAGGTAGGAAACACCACCTCCACTTCGCTGATCCTCAACACTGGGGCCCCACAAGGGTGCTTGCTCAGCGCCCTCCTGTACTCCCCTGTTCACCCATGACTGCGTGGCCACACACTTCTCCAACACAATCATCAAGTTTGCAGACAACGCAACAGTAGTAGGCCTGATTACCAACAATGACAAGACGGCCTACAGGGAGGAGGTGAGAGCCCTGGGAGTGTGGTGCCAGGAAAATAACCTCTCCTTCAACATCAATAAAACGAAGGAGCAGACCGTGGACTTCAGGAAACAGCAGAGGGAGCACGCCGCTATCCACATTGACAGGATCGCAGTGGAGAAGGTGAAAAGCTTCAAGTTCCTCGGCATACACATCACTGACGATCTGAAATGGTCCAACCGCACAGACAGTGTGGTGAAGAACTATTAACAGAGCCTCTTCACCCTCAGGAGGCTGAAGAAATTTGGCTTGGCTCCTAAGACCCTCACAAACTTTTACAGATGCACAATTGAGAGCATTCTGTCGGTCTGTATCACCGCCTTGTACGGCAACTGCACCGCCCACAACCGCAGGGCTCTCCAGAGGGTGGTGCGGTCTGCCCAACACATCACCGGGTGCACACTGCCTGCCCTCCAGGACACCTACAGTATCCGATGTCACAGGAAAGCCAAAAAGATAATCAAGGACATCAACCACCTGCACCACTGCCTGTTCACCCCGCTATCATCAAGAAGGCGAGGTCAGTACAGGTGCATCAAAGCTGGGACCAAGAGACTGAAAAACAGATTCTATCTCAAGGCCATCAGACTGTTAAATAACCATCACTAGCTGGCTACCACCCGGTTACACAACCCTGCACCTTAGAGGCTGCTGCCCAATATATATAGACATGGAATTTCTGGCCACTTTAATAATGGAACACTAGTCACTTTAGTAATGTTACATACTGCTTTACTCATTTCATATGAATATACGGTATTCTATTCTACTGTATTTTAGTCAATGCCACTCTGACATTGCTCGTACTAATATTAAATTTTTCTTAATTCCATTATTTTACTTTTAGATTTCTGTGTATTGTTGTGAATTGTTAGATACTACTGCACTGTTGGATCTAGGAACGCAAGCATTTCGCTACACCTGCAACAATATCTGCTAAATATTTGTATCTGACCAATACATTTTGATTTGGTTTAGAAAGTCATACATTTGACCATTTGCTGTGTATAAATACATGCAGTTATAAGTTTAGCCACTAGATGGAAGTATGGTGTCATGATTCCACAGTTCCTCCATCTGCTCTTTCCTCCAGTATCCACAACCTTGTTTTGTAAATTCCCTCATCATTCCTTGCCAGAAGGGACCTGCAAGCTGCAGGTAAACTTTAATTAGTGTTTTCTTGCCGGTCTAGCCACCCTAACCACTACCCATGTCTCAGAAACACAGGGACAATCATTTGCATAGGGAAGACTGCCAGTTCCAGCACACTGGTTCTGTGGCTGGTGTCTGCCTCAACCCCCAACACTCTCTCTCTCTCACTCTCCCACTGTCTCTGTCTCTCTCTCTGTCTCACCTCTGTCTCACCTCTTTGTCTCTGTCTCTCTGTGTCTCTCTCTGTCTCTCTCTCTTGTACACACACGTGCGCACACAGGCACACCTATACGTCTCCCACCACTCAGCTTCAGTCAGCATCCTGCCTCCCTTAATGAAGGAGAAAGGGCTGGAACGCTAACAAGTAGCTCCAGGCTAATGAGTGAGAGCAGCTAGGAGGTGACATGTGACAGCCCAGGAGCATCCTCATCAGACAGAGAAGAGTCTGTGTCCTGAATAGCACCCTAAATAGCACCCTAAATAGCACCCTACTTGGGACGAACACAGAGACAGAACCTCTTTGATATGGGAAGGAGGAGATACATGCCCTTCAGACTTTAGCTAGTCAGACCACACAGATCTCCTGGCCTGAATATCTCTGCATATCAAAAGACATAGAGGAGCTGCTATTGGGGGAGGGTTCAGTCAGACCACCTATGTCCTCACCTGACTGTTATCCTCTACAGATCTAGAATCTTAATTTGAGTCAGTTTGCTACAGCAGGAAAATAATCCTGCAGCAACATGAAATGTGAATGTGGATTGTAATTGGATAATATAAAAATGTGCCATGTTTATTAACCTATCCAAAGCTTTTGACACTGTTGATCATGGAACTCTGTTAAATCAGCTGTCTTCGATTGGACTGGGCTCTGATGTTTGCTTATGGTTCAATAATTATCTCCATGAAAGAACCCAAGCGATCTTGGCAGATGGTATCAAATCTGAGTTTCTAGAGCTTCAAAAAGGTGTCCTTTTTTTGTGAGGTGAGGTAGAGAGTCAGAGTGTGAGAGTCAGCGTGTGAGAGTCAGCGTGTGAGAGTGAGAGTGTGAGCGTGAGAGAGTGAGAGAGAGAGAGACAGACAGAGAGAGAGAGTGCGAGAGAGAGAGAGTGATTGAGAGCGAGACAGAGAGAGAGTGTTGAGGGTTGAGGTAGACACCAGTCACAGAACCTGTGGGCTGGAACTGGCAGTATTCCCTTTGCAAATGAGTGTCCCTGTGTTTGTGAGACACGGGTAGTGGTTAGGGGGGCTAAAGCAGAGAAAGATGGTGAATCAAACCCAGAACGAGCCAGAGAACTGTCAGTGCCGGAGGAGAGGAGTGAGGTGCATTTTGTGCTGCAAGTCTTGTAGACAAGGCTATAAAGAGGACACCCAGGTTAGAGATAACACTAAAGAGGACACCCAGGTTATAGTTAACACTAAAGAGGACACCCAGGTTATAGTTAACACTAAAGAGGACACCCAGGTTATAGTTAACACTAAAGAGGACACCCAGGTTATAGTTAACACTAAAGAGGACACCCAGGTTATAGTTAACACTAAAGAGGACACCCAGGTTATAGTTAACACTAAAGAGGACACCCAGGTTATAGTTAACACTAAAGAGGACACCCAGGTTATAGTTAACACTAAAGAGGACACCCAGGACACCCAGACACCCACGTGGACTGGGAGATGTTTCGTATTGCGTCAGATAACAACATTGACGAATACGCTGATTCGGTGTGCGAGTTCATTAGAACGTGCGTTGAAGATGTCGTTCCCATAGCAACGATTAAAACATTCCCTAACCAGAAACCGTGGATTGATGGCAGCATTCGTGTGAAACTGAAAGCGCGAACCACTGCTTTTAATCAGGGCAAGGTGTCTGGTAACATGACCGAATACAAACAGTGCAGCTATTCCCTCCGCAAGGCTATCAAACAAGCTAAGCGCCAGTACAGAGACAAAGTAGAATCTCAATTCAACGGCTCAGACACAAGAGGCATGTGGCAGGGTCTACAGTCAATCACGGACTACAGGAAGAAATCCAGCCCAGTCACGGACCAGGATGTCTTGCTCCCAGGCAGACTAAATAACTTTTTTGCCCGCTTTGAGGACAATACAGTGCCACTGACACGGCCTGCAACGAAAACATGCGGTCTCTCCTTCACTGCAGCCGAGGTGAGTAAGACATTTAAACGTGTTAACCCTCGCAAGGCTGCAGGCCCAGACGGCATCCCCAGCCGCGCCCTCAGAGCATGCGCAGACCAGCTGGCCGGTGTGTTTACGGACATATTCAATCAATCCCTATACCAGTCTGCTGTTCCCACATGCTTCAAGAGGGCCACCATTGTTCCTGTTCCCAAGAAAGCTAAGGTAACTGAGCTAAACGACTACCGCCCCGTAGCACTCACATCCGTCATCATGAAGTGCTTTGAGAGACTAGTCAAGGACCATATCACCTCCACCCTACCTGACACCCTAGACCCACTCCAATTTGCTTACCGCCCAAATAGGTCCACAGACGATGCAATCTCAACCACACTGCACACTGCCCTAACCCATCTGGACAAGAGGAATACCTATGTGAGAATGCTGTTCATCGACTACAGCTCGGCATTCAACACCATAGTACCCTCCAAGCTCGTCATCAAGCTCGAGACCCTGGGTCTCGACCCCGCCCTGTGCAACTGGGTACTGGACTTCCTGACGGGCCGCCCCCAGGTGGTGAGGGTAGGCAACAACATCTCCTCCCCGCTGATCCTCAACACTGGGGCCCCACAAGGGTGCGTTCTGAGCCCTCTCCTGTACTCCCTGTTCACCCACGACTGCGTGGCCACGCACGCCTCCAACTCAATCATCAAGTTTGCGGACGACACAACAGTGGTAGGCTTGATTACCAACAACGACGAGACGGCCTACAGGGAGGAGGTGAGGGCCCTCGGAGTGTGGTGTCAGGAAAATAACCTCACACTCAACGTCAACAAAACTAAGGAGATGATTGTGGACTTCAGGAAACAGCAGAGGGAACACCCCCCTATCCACATCGATGGAACAGTAGTGGAGAGGGTAGCAAGTTTTAAGTTCCTCGGCATACACATCACAGACAAACTGAATTGGTCCACTCACACAGACAGCATCGTGAAGAAGGCGCAGCAGCGCCTCTTCAACCTCAGGAGGCTGAAGAAATTCGGCTTGTCACCAAAAGCACTCACAAACTTCTACAGATGCACAATCGAGAGCATCCTGGCGGGCTGTATCACCGCCTGGTATGGCAACTGCACCGCCCTCAACCATAAGGCTCTCCAGAGGGTAGTGAGGTCTGCACAACGCATCACCGGGGGCAAACTACCTGCCCTCCAGGACACCTACACCACCCGATGTCACAGGAAGGCCATAAAGATCATCAAGGACATCAACCACCCGAGCCACTGCCTGTTCACCCCGCTATCATCCAGAAGGCGAGGTCAGTACAGGTGCATCAAAGCTGGGACCGAGAGACTGAAAAACAGCTTCTATCTCAAGGCCATCAGACTGTTAAAACAGCCACCACTAACACTGAGTGGCTGCTGCCAACACACTGACACTGACTCAACTCCAGCCACTTTAATAATGGGAATTGATGGGAAATGATGTAAATATATCACTAGCCACTTTAAACAATGCTACCTTATATAATGTTACTTACCCTACATTATTCATCTCATATGCATACGTATATACTGTACTCTATATCATTGACTGTATCCTTATGTAATACATGTATCACTAGCCACTTTAAACTATGCCACTTTGTTTACATACTCATCTCATTTGTACATACTGTACTCGATACCATCTACTGTATCTTGCCTATGCTGCTCTGTACCATCACTCATTCATATATCCTTATGTACATATTCTTTATCCCCTTACACTGTGTACAAGACAGTAGTTTTGGAATTGTTAGTTAGATTACTTGTTATTACTGCATTGTCGGAACTAGAAGCACAAGCATTTCGCTACACTCGCATTAACATCTGCTAACCATGTCTATGTGACAAATAAAATTTGGTTTGATTTGAGGTTAGAGTTAACACTAAAGAGGACACCCAGGTTAGAGTTAACAATAAAGAGGACACCCAGGTTAGAGTTAACACTAAAGAGGACACCCAGGTTAGAGTTAACAATAAAGAGGACACCCAGGTTAGAGTTAACACTCAAAATAAAAAAATAGACTCTAACAGCCAGAGTCTTCAGAACAGCCTTAGGAGGAGGTTCAACGTCACAGCCACAGGCCCACTCATGGCTTTGAGCAAGAAATTGACTGTCAGGAGTTAAAAGGACTTGACACGGTGAGAGTCATTGAGGTTGGTTTTGAAAACGAAGGCAGGAATCTTTTTTTCTTTACAAACTTGTTCTCTACTGTGAAGGTAATCTGAATATGTGTGTCATATTGTCACATAGGCAGGAGGCCTATATATTCTCATATGTGTGTTCTGTTGTAGCCTACATTGATTTATTTTATTTGAAGTTATAATATAATATTCCGATGTTGTGATTTTTGTTCTACTGCTACATTGATGTCTTGAAAATGATCAGAAAGGCAGGTCTAGTACGCCCCACAGCTGAGGATGTATGTATGCATATGGCCGGTGTTCTGCAGTGACGTCTAAGGATGTTGCTCTACATTGATGTCTACAACATGAGGCTATAAGAAATTCAGACTTGTGTAAGCCCCGCAGCTATACTCAAGTATGTGGGCATACTGCAGTGATGTTGAAAATGATTTGAATTAAATCAGCACCTTGGAGAGTGCTGTCTGTTTCAACATCATAGATCGTAGGCTACTTGGCTGTTTACTCTGTCTGCTACGCTGCTACGTTGTGTTTGACACTTTTCCTCAGTGTGTTCCGGTACCTCAGAGCCCACCGGATAACCCGCCCTCCTCTCTTGCTCTCACTATGTGTTCCAGGACCTCCCGATTTACAAATGAAGCACTGATTATCCTCCTTTGCCAGGCTTTTTCAAATGTTAAATCTGACTTTCTGGTACTGCAGAAGACATTGATCTTAAGTTGGTGCTAAATGCCAATAAAACAATATATATTCTGTAGACTACATAGTTTAAATCTAAATTACTAAAAAATGACTAGTCTAAAAGGTATTGGTAAGTTGAACTCCTTCCTTATTATAAAGATCTTGGTATATGGCTAAATGACAAGTGGTCTTTCAAAACACATATCTGAGCTGGTGAGAAAGTTGAAGTTTAAGATTGGTTTATTTTAATGTTTGTCATCTGCTAATAGAAAGAAAATGGTTCAGGCCACCTTTATGTGTGTATTGGATTATGGGGATGTTATTTACATGCATGCTGAGCGTCCATCATTGTTTATATCATAGTGCCCTGATGTTCATTACTGCCTCTGGTTTTAAAACTCACCACTGTTCCTAATATCTAGCAGTAGGTTGGGCCTCTTTAACCGCCAGAAGAGAGCAGCATTTATTGTCAAAACAAATGACAACTTGCCAACATTATCAATCATCTGCTGTGTTTTGAGAAGACAACAGGGAAAAATGTCCAAAGTGGTATTTTGGCAATCTTGCTTTCCTGGACCCAGTTTAGTTGTTACTGCAATATATCAACATGTTATTTTACAAATGTACAGTTGTCAAACAAATAATGTTTCTATAGGTCAATGTGTTGATTAAAATGTCTGAGTTAAAGATTTGCAAAGTTTTTGAGTTTGTCCTTGGAATTTTAAACTGTATTTTGACCATAGGCTACTATTACATTGGCTGTCATAGCTCTTCTGAAACCAACTTTACTTTGATGTTCTCCGAACCACTTCAGTTATACTGATCCAATTCCACAGTAGTAGCAGGAGCAGAAGCGCTCCAAACTGAAGAAGCATGTGCAACTCATTTTCCTGTAATCACAAAATCATAAAGCTGCACGTGCAAAAAAACATCAAGAGCAAAAAAACATCAAGAGCAAAATATAATAAGTATGTGTGTTTGCTGGCTAGTGACTTTTGACTCGAGACATCTCATTGTTGAAACCAGCATTTTTATTTTCACCTTCAACTCCCTGGGCATACAGTGTACACACACACACACACGCACACACACACGCTCTGTCACTCCATGATACTTATCACAGGTCCGTGGATGGGACAAATCTCGACACCAAGATAAAAACTAGGGGTAAATGGGAGGGAGGGAAGAAAGAGTGTTTGATACTGAGGGAGGAGCAGTCTCTGTCTTCATTGCTAGGAATAGAACCACTCGGAAGGTAAGGCAGGACCTAGCGCTGATAGATGATAGTGTTATCATCAACACATTGCAACAATCAAGATCTTTCGACCAGTGACCGATGACTCACTGCATAGCTACTGTGTGTGAGCATTCACTGGCGGACGATGTTGCAGATAGCATTCAAAAGTGCTGATACAAGAAAGTGCTCAGAATTGAACATGTGCTTGAAGGTACATGAAGGGAATGATGAAGGACAGGAGATCGACAGTGGAAAATAATGTCTAGTGGAGTTATATTAATGAATATATATTAATGATTGACAGTCTTGAGGTTCAGAGGCCCTCAAAAATATAAGACATAATACAGTGTATTTGGTAGTTTATCATCATAACCAAACACATCACTAGAATCCATGTAAAAGGGATAAGAACATAGTGAAACAACCCATTAAACGACTCAAAACCCACCCCCATGCTCGTCTTTCATCCCTACACATCCCTAAACATAGATCTTCGTTTCAACATTCCTGTTGCATTGATGTGAACATGCATGGAGGTGGATAAAGACAGAAGGACAAAAGGAAGCGGGGGAACGCCGCTACAAGAAAACACAGAGAGAGGCCTTTCCGCCTCCTCAGAGGTTATGTCATGACGACGCCGGAGCAAAAGAAACACAGAAGCATAAATCTGTGTGCATCTCCGGAGCAGATGGTGACTCAATAGCCTGTAATGTCTGTGCCGTCAGGGTTGAGTTACCTGCAGACCCTCCAGGCAAGATGAAATGTGGCGCTGTTGACAAAAGGGATTTGGGCTGATCTTTTTGCGGATGCGAGGGTTCTTGGTTTCATTGAGGAAGGTTGCTGAAAAACAAAAATAGACTATCCAAAGTGTTTTCGCCCGGTGGGCCACGGCTCGCTCTGAATGGAGGCAGATAGATAGAGCCTCTCTGAAAAAAGCAAACCTTGACTTTGCACTTACCGCTATATGAATGTAATTAAAGTGGCACTCCAGTCTCCTTCTCACCTCGTGTAACAACTGTGTACTTTAACAAAAGTCACATCTCAATAGGTGGTCCAGGTAAGTCATGACATAGCACAAGTGGGGGGGGTGGGCCTTTCTTATTTTGTTCTCTATTGCTCCTCTATTGTTCAACAAGGAAGGGGGAGGCCGATGACATCACGGATTCCCATGTGTCTGTGCCTATGTGTGCGTTGCTTCACAGTCCCCGTTGTTCCATAAGGTGTATTTAAAACATTTGGGATTGAAAAAAGTAAGGGGCCTAGACAGCTGCCGTAGGGAATTCCTGATTCTCCCTGGATTATGTTGGAGAGGCTTCCATTAAAGAACACCCTCTGTGTTCTGTTAGACAGGTAACTCTTTATCCACTATATAGCAGGTTGTGTAAAGCAATAACACTTACAGTTGAAGTCGGAAGTTTACATACACTTAGGTTGGAGTCATTAAAACTTGTTTTTCAACCACTCCATACATTTCTTGATAACAAACTATAGTTTTGGCAAGTTGGTTAGGACATCTACGTTGTGCATGACAAGTAATTTTTCCAACAATTGTTTACAGACAGATTATTTCACTGTATCACAATTCCAGTTGGTCAGAAGTTTAGAGGGATATCTTCAACAGTACCTTTCTGTACACCTTCACACTCCTAGGCCAGACTACACTCAATCATAGGACCTACTGAAGAGATGAGTCTTCAATAAAGGCTTAAAGGTTGAGACAGAGTCTGCGTCTCTCACAAGGGTAGGCAGACCATTCCATAAAAATTGAGCTCTATAGGAGAAAGCCCTGCCTCCAGCTGTTTGATTATAAATTCTAGGGACAGTAAGGAGGCCTGCGTTTTGTGACAGTAGCGTACATGTAGGTATGTATGGCAGGACCAAATCATAAGGATAGGTAGGAGCAAGCCCATGTAATGCTTTGTGGGTTGGCAGTAAAACCTTAATCAGCCCTTGCCTTAACAGTAAGCCAGTGTAGAGAGGCTAGCACTGGAGTAATATGATACATTTTTTGGTTCTAGTCAGGATTCTAGCAGCTGTATTTAGCACTAACTGAAGTTAATTTAGTGCTTATCCGGGTAGCCGGAAAGTGGAGCATTGCAGTAGTCTAACCTAGAAGTGACAAAAGCATAGATACATTTTTCTGCATCATTTTTGGACAGAAAGTTTCTGATTTTTGCAGTTTTACGTAGATGGAAAAAAGCTGTCATTGAAACAGTCTTGATATGTTAGTCAAAAGAGAGATCAGGGTCCAGAGTAATGCAGAGGTCCTTCACAGTTTTATTTGAGATGACTGTACAACCATTAAGATTAATTGTCAGATTCAACAGAAGATATCTTTGTTTCTTGGGACCTAGAACAAGCATCTCTGTTTTGTCCGAGTTTAAAAGTAGAACGTTTGCAGCCATCCACTTCCGTATGTCTGAAACACAGGCTTCTAGCGAGGGCAATTTTGGGGCTTCACCATGTTTCATTGAAATGTACAGCTGTTTGTCATCCGCATAAGAGTGAAAGTTAACATTATGTGTCCGAATGATTTCACCAAGAGGTAAAATATAGTGAAAACAATAGTGGTCCTAAAACAGAGCCTTGAGGACCACCAAAATGTACAGTTGATTTGTCAGATGACATCCAATCCACAGAGGCAAACTGATATCTTTCCGACAGATAAGATCTAAACCAGGCCAGAACTTGTCCGTGTAGACCAATTTGGGGTTCCAATCTCTCCAAAAGAATGTGGGGATCTATGGTATCAAAAGCAGCAAGAGTGCAGATGCAGAGCCTCGATCTGACACCATTAAAAGGTAATTTACCACCTTCACAAGTGCAGTCTCAGTGCTATGATGGGGTCTAAAACCAGACTGAAGCATTTCGTATACATTGTCTTCAGGAAGGCAGTGAGTTGCTGCGCAACAGCTTTTCAAAATTTTTGGAGAGGAATGGGAGATTCGCTATAGGCCGATAGTTTTTCATATTTTCAGCGTCAAGGTTTGGCTTTTTCAAGAGAGGCTTTATTACTGCCACTTTTAGTGAGTTTGGTACAAATCCGGTGGATAGAGAGACATTTATTATGTTCAACGTAGGAGGGCCAAGCACAGGAATCAGCACTTTCAGTTGTTTAGTTGGAATAGGGTCCATTATACAACATGAAAGTTTAGAGGCCATGATTATTTTCATCAAGGTGTCAAGAGATATAATACTAAAAAACGTGTTTCTCCCTTGATCCTAGGTCCTGGCAGAGTTGTGCAGAGTCAGGACAACTGAGCTTTGGAGGAATACGCAGATTTAAAGAGGAGTCTGTAATTTGCTTTCTAATGATCATGATCTTTTCCTCAAAGAAGTTCAGTAATTTATCACTGCTGAAGAGAAAGCCATCCTCTCTTGGGGAATGCTGCTTTTTAGTTAGCCTTGCAACAGCATCAAAAATATATTTTGGATTGTTCTTATTTTCCTCAATTAAGTTGGAAAAAATAGGGTGATCAAGCAGCAGTGAGGGCTCTTCGACACTGCACGGTACTGTCTTTCCAAGCTAGTCGGAAGACTTCCAGTTTGGTGTAGCTCCATTTCTGTTCCAATTTTCTGGAAGCTTGCTTCAGAGCTCGGGTATTTTCTGTATACCAGGGAGCTAGTTTCTTATGACAAATGTTTTTTGTTTTTAGGGGTGCGACTGCATCTAGGGTATTGTGCAAGGTTAAATTGAGTTCCTCAGTTAGGTGGTTAATGGGGAGAATCGGTTGAAAGTTTCTGTCGGCTGAATGAGCGACACCGGTTGAGCATTCCTACAGAATTTCCTTCCAGAAGCCATGAGAAAATTGTCCGTCTGCAGGGACTGTGCGAGGTGATTTATACTACTATCTGTACTTACTGGTGGCACAGATGCAGTTTCATCCTTTCCTACACTTAAATTACCTTAAATTATCGTTCTCCTGTATATTATGAAGGCATCATGTTAATGTTACTACTTAGCTTCGGCTGGTGGAGGTCCTGACGAACCACTTCCAGATAAAGCGTCCGGAGTGAAAAAGTTGAATGAAAATAGCCAAGCGAGGGAAAAACTAAAAATATAAACGTAATTAAAAAGTAAAAACTGTAAAGTTGGCAGGTAACAAAGTAAGGTTCTCAACAAAACGCACAGTAGCACGTAAGCAAGTCTACAAGTCTACCAGAAATGACAGTATCTCTATCATTCTTTATGTAATTTATCTTTGTAGTTTCTTCTTCTTTTTATTCAGTTTAGTCACATGATTTCTGAATTTGCATTACTTTTGTCAATCGGTTGTGCAGACAGAATTTTTTGCCATTCCTTTTGCCTCATCTCAACCATATCCTTTTTCAATTCCTCATTAATCCACAGGGATTTAACAGTTTTTACAGTCATTTTATAGATGGGTGCATGCTTATCAGTAACTGGGATAAGTAAATTCATCAATGTGTTAAGTTAAGCGTCTGTTTGCTCCTCATTACACACCACGGATCAACAAATATGATTTACATCAACAACATAGGAATCACTACAAAACTTATTGTATGACCTCTTATACACTATATTAGGCCCAGCCTTTGGAACTTTGGTTTTCCTAGATATCGCTAATATATTGATAGTGATCATTACATACGATCGGTCTGGATACTGCTTTGAAGCACATTTCTGCAGCATTAGTAAAGATGTGATCAATACATGTTGATGATTTCATTCCTATACTGTTTGTAACCACCCTGGTAGGTTGACTGATAACCTGAACCAGATTGCAGGCACTGATTACAGTTTGGATCTGCAATTTTTTATACTAGAGCCGGAACCCCCTTCAGCAGCTAGCCAGATAACTAGCTACTAGCTAGTAGTCAGTTAGCCACTGTTAGTGGTCATCACCACTAACTCGGACATCTGCCAGCCTCAGCCTGGTCAATTCCTGCCAGTCTGCACAGCGCAATATCAACCCAGAGTATATCGGACTGCTTTTCTCTACCACATCTCCGGATTCCTACCGCAAGCACTGAACCTCTACTCCGGATCATCGCAGCTAGCTAGCTGCTATCCGAGTGGCTACTCCTGGCTAACGTCTCTGTCCCGAAGCAAGCACCAGTTAGCCTGGAGCTAGCCTCAAATCTAGGCCCATCTCCCGGCTAGCCGAAGAGATCCGTCAGACAAATCCTGGGCTTCAATACCTCTTTTGCCAATTGGGCTGGATCCTTTGCTAAAGACATAGAGTCCTGCCGATCAATCATGACTGGTCTGCCGACGTAACCGTCCAAGGGGGTTTCAACAGGATCTCCTGTTGCGACGTCCCCCTTAGGTCCATCCGCTAGCCTGCTATCCCCGGCCTGCTAGCTGTCTGAATCGCCGTGCCTCCAGCTCGCCTAGCTACTCACTGGACCCTATGATCCCTCGGCTACACATGCCTCTCCCTAATGTCAACATGCCTTGTCTATTGCTATTTTGGTTGGTAATTTTTGTTTTATTTCACTGTAGAGCCTCCAGCCCTGCTCAATATGCCTTAGCTAGCCCTCTTGTTCCACACATGCAGTGGTCGCGCCTGGCTTAAATGGTGCCTCTAGAGACAAAACCTCTTTCATCGTCACTCGATGCCTAGGTTTACCTCCACTGCACTCACATCCTATCATACCCTTGTCTGTATATTATGCCTTGAATCTATTCTTCCGTGCCCAGAAACCTGCTCCTTTTACTCTCTGTTCCTTCCAATCGCACTAGATGACCAGTTCTTTTAGCCTTTAGCCATATTCTTATCCTACTCCTCCTCTGTTCCTCTGGTGATGTAGAGGTTAACCCAGGCTCTGCAGCTCCCAACATTACTCCCATTCCCCATGCACTTTATTTGTAAAAGTATGGGTTTCATGCATGTTAACATTAGAAGCCTCCTCCCTAAGTTTGTTTTATTCACTGCTTTAGCACAATCAGTCATTCCGGATGTCTTAGCTGTGTCTGAATCCTGGTTTAGGAAGGCCAACAAAAAGCCAGAAATTTCCATCCCTAACTATAACATTTTCCGACAAGATAGAACTGCCAAAGGGGCGGAGTTGAATCTATTGCAGAAATAGCCTGCAGAATTCTGTCATACTATCCAGATCTGTGCCCAAACAATTCAAGCTTCTACTTTTAAAAATCCACCTTTCCAGAAACAAGTCTCTCACCGTTGCAACTTGTTATAGACCCCCTTCAGCCCCCAGCTGTGCCCTGGACACCATACGTGAATTGATGGCCCCCCATCTATCTTCAGAGTTCGCACTGTTAGGTGACAAACTGGGACATGCTCAACACCCCGGCCGTCCTACAATCTCAGCCAGAAGCCCTCAATCTCATAAATTACCAAGGAACCTAACAGGCACAACCCTAAATCCGCAACCATGGGCACCCTCTTAGTTATCATCCTGACCACGTGCCCTCTAAATACACCTCTACTGTCTTCAACCAGGATCTCAGCGATCACTGCCTTATTGCCTGCATGCGTAATGGGTCCGCGGTCAAACGACCACACCTCATCACTGTCAAACGCTCCCTAAAACACTTCAGTGAGCAGGCCTTTCTAATCGACCTGGCCCGAGTATCCTGGAAGGATATTGACCTCATCCCTTCAGTTGAGGATGCCTGGTTGCTCTTCAAAAGTCCTTTCATCTCCATCTTAAATAAGCATGTCCCATTCAAAAAATGTAGAACTAAGAAAAGATTAAGCCCTTGGTTCACCCCAGACTTGACTGCCCTTGACCTGCACAAAAACATCCTGTGGCGTTCTGCATTAGCATTGAATATCCCCCGCGATGTGCAACTTTTTAGGAAAGTCAGGAACCAATATACTCAGTCAGTTAGGAAAGCTAAGGCTAGCTCTTTCAAACAGAAATTTGCTTCCTGTAGCACTAATTCCAAAAAGTTTTGGGACACTGTAAAGTCCATGGAGAATAAGAGCACATCTGCCCAGCTGCCCACTGCACTGAGGATAGGAAACACTCACCACCAATAAATCAATGGCTGGCCAAGCTTTCCACCTGGCTACCCATAACCTGGCCAACATCTCAGCACCCCCTGCAGCAACGTCAAATCGGAGGTCCTGTTGTACGGACCTCTGGCAGTCTCTATGGGGGTATCACAGGGTTCAATTGCCGGGCTGAATCTTTTATTTGTATATATCAATGATGTCGCTCTTGCTGCTGGTGATTCTCTGATCCACCTCTATGCAGACGACACCATTCTGTATACATCTGTCCCTTTCTTGGACACTGTGCTAACAAATCACTAAATGAGCTTCAACGCCATACAACACTACTTCCGTGGCCGTCACGTGCTTTTAAATCGAAGTGCATGCTCTTCAACCGATTGCTGCCCACACCCTCCCTCCTGACTAGCATCACTACTCTGGACAGTTCTGACCTAGAATATGTGGAAAACTACAAATACCTAGGTGCCTGGTTAGACTGTAAACTCTCCTTCCAGACTCACATTAAGCATCTCCAATCCAAAATTCATTATAGAATCGGCCTCCTATTTTGCAAAAAAAATACTCCTTCACTCATGCTGCCAAACATACCCTCGTAAAACTGACTATCCTACCGATCCTTGACTTCGGCAATGTCATTTACAAAATAGCCCCCAACACTCTACTCAGCAAATGTGATGTAGTCTATCACATTGCCATCCATTTTTTCACCAAAGCCCCACATACTACCCACCACTGCGACCTGTATGCTCTCGTTGGCTGGCCCTCACTACAAATCCGTCGCCAAACCCACCTCCTCCAGGTCATCTATAAGTCTTTGCTAGGTAAAGCCCACCTTATTTCAGCTCACTGTTCACCATAGCAAACCCACCTGTAGCACGCGCTCCAGCAGGTATATTGCACTGGTCATCCCCAAAGCCAACACTTCCTTTGGCCCCCTTTCCTTCCAGTTGTCTGCTGCCAATGACTGGAATGAATTGCAAAAATCTCTGAAGCTGGTCTTATATCGCCCTCTTTAACTTTAAGCATTAGCTGGCAAAGCATCTTACACAGCCAATCTGTAAGTAGCACACCCAACTACCTCATCCCAATATTATTACTTACCCTCTTGCTCTTTTGCACCCCAGTATCTCTACTTGCACATCTTCATCTGCACATCAATCACTCCAGTATTAATGCTAAATTGTAATTATTTCACCTCTATGGCCTATTTACTGCCTACCTCTCTACATTTGCACACACTGTACACACATTTTTTCTTTATTTTCTATTATGTTTTTGACTCTATGTTTGTTTATGTTTAACTCTGTGTTGTTGTTTTTGTCCAACTTCTTTGCATTATCTTGGCCAGGTCGCAGTTGTAAATGAGAACCTGTTCTTAACTAGCCTACCTGGTTAAATAAAGGTGAAATATATATATTTTTTAATCACCCGAAAATATACCTCTTTGTTGATGACACATACATTATCAAGCATTTCACACGTTATCCAGATACTGACTGTTAGCACTTGGTGGTCTATAGCAGTTTACCGCAAGAACAGGCTTTAGGAGACAGATTAACCTGCAGCCATAATTCTTCAACAGTATTTAACATGAGATCCTCTCTAATCTTTACAGGAATGTGGTTCTGAATATTAACAGCAACACCTCCACCACTGGTTTCTGTATTGCTACCACTGTATCATCAAAGGGATTGTCTAAGTGAGTTTCACAAACTATAGTTTTGATGCTTGATTGGCAAATTGACATCATTTGAGTCAATTGGAGGTGTACCTGTGGATGTATTTCAAGGCCTCCCTTCTAACTCAGTGCCTCAACACTTGACACCTTGGGAAAATCAAAAGAAATCAGTCAAGACCTCAGAAAATATTGCTTTTTATCGTTTTTTCATGCTTTTTAATGGCGGTTTTGGAGCAGTGGCTTCTTCCTTGCTGAGCAGCCTTTCAGGTTATGTCGATATAGGACTCGTTTTACTGTGGATATAGATACTTTTGTACCTGATTCCTACAGCATCTTCACAAGGTCCTTTGCTGTTGTTCTGGGATTGATTTGTACTTTTCTCACCAAAAGTACATTAATCTCTAGGATATCTCCTTCCTGAGCGGTTTGACGGCTGCGTGATCCCATGGTGTTCATACTTGCATGATGTCAAGCAAAGAGGCACTGAGTTTGAAGGTAGGCCTTGAAATACATCCACGGGTACACCTCCTATTGACTCAAATGATGACCCAATTAGCCTATCATAAGCTTCTACAGCCATGACATAATTTTCTGGAATTTTCCAAGCTGTTTAAAGGCACAACTTAGTGTATTTTAACTTCTGACCCACTCGATTTGTGATACAGTGAATTATAAGTGAAATCGTCTGTCTGTAAACAATTGTTGGAAAAATTACTTGTGTCATGTCTAAAGTAGATGTCCTAACCGACTTGCCAAAACTATAGTTTGTTAACAAGAAATGTGTGGCGTGGTTGAGAAAAACTAGTTTTAATGACTCCAACCTAAGTGTATGTAATCTTCCGACTTCAACTGTATTTACTCAAATAAACTGAAGTAAAAGATAGATAAATGTAAATATAAAATAAGAAAATCAGAATGTATAGATGGTTTGTGTCCCAAACGGCACAATGAGCTCTGGTCAGAAGCAGTGCACTATATAGGGAATATAGTGTCATTTGGGACTTAGCCATAGTCCAGTGGACTGGAAATAACTGTACTTGTTTTTGTAGTGGAGAGCAAGGCGTAATCCTTTAATTATTTTGATAATCATACACTACTTCATGGACTAGCCTGCACAGTTACTCTGAGAGGAAGGCTTTGTCCCAAATAACACCCTGTTTCCTTCTCAGTGGACTACTTTGGGTCAAAACTGAATAGTATTCCATTTGGAACACATTCCAAAGTACAAACTCTAAGAAGGTAATATTGGGAACAACAGACACTAATAGGATTCCATGTAGCGCACCTCAACTTCAGATCAACCTTTTTCCAACCCCAATCAGGATGGCATGGTTGGAGCCCAGAGCAGCGATACAAAGATGTTGAATATTATAATTATTGTATTTAGCTTCTTATCCCAGGGGGTCCAATAAGTGGAAAATAAAAGAAAAGAAGAGGTCTAGTATTTTCACGTGAACCTACTGTGAACCATTACCAACACAATATACGTCTCAGAGCGGGTGTGCTGATCCAGTTTTGCCATTTGTATCATACTGAAGGAAATAACATGAACAGGGAGGACCTGATCCTAGATCATCACTCCTACTCTGGGCTACTTGTACGAATATGAGCCCTGAGGTTTTCAGACATGAACACTGACACTATATGATCCTTTGTAATGCTTGACATTATCCTTCTCCCCCTGTTTTCTTTTGCTTCTCTCTCTTGCCCTTTCTCTCTCATTCTCCTATAATTACTGTATAGATGATGTAGTCTCCTCTGCCCTCTTTCTTGTACCTCTCTCTCTCTCTCTCTGCCCTCTTCCCCACTTTCTGTCCCCCCCCCCTCTCCTTCCCTCCCTTCATCTTCCCCTCTCTGTGCAGTGTGGCTGTGTGATCATTGGGAAACTGTATATTGAGGTGGAGTTGGGTTCAGGTGTTGAGACAGATATACCCTGCTGTCTAGGTTGTGTGTGGAAGGACTAATGCAGAGCCGCAGGGCTAGCTGCTAGACACAGCTGATAACCAAATAGACCAATGGCCCAGCTCTGCTGTGTGGTATGCAGGGAGCACAGTAAGACCAAATCAAATGAAATCAAATGTTATTTGTCACATGCACAGAATACAACAGGTGCAGACCTTACTGTGAAATGCTTACTTACAAGCCCTTAACCAACAATACAAAGTTTTTTTTAAAGTAAGTAAAAAAAACACATTAATTCAAATAACAATAACGAAGCTCTATACAGGGGGTACCAGTAGTCAAGGTAGAGGTAATAATGTACATATAGGAAAGGGTAAAGTGACTATGCATAGATAATAAACAGCGAGTAGCAGCAATGTAAAAAAGGGGGTCAATGCCAACAGTCCGGATATCCATCTGTTTAGCAGTATTATGGCTTGGGGGTAGAAGCTGTTCAGCAGTCTTATGGCTTGGGGGTAGAAGCTGTTCAGCATTATTATGGCTTGGGGGTAGAAGCTGTTCAGCAGTCTTATGGCTTGGGGGTAGAAGCTGTTCAGCAGTATTATGGCTTGGGGGGTAGAAGCTGTTCAGCAGTATTATGGCTTGGGGGTAGAAGCTGTTCAGCAGTCTTATGGCTTGGGGGTAGAAGCTGTTCAGCAGTATTATGGCTTGGGAGTAGAAGCTGTTCAGCAGTATTATGGCTTGGGGGTAGAAGCTGTTCAGCAGTCTTATGGCTTGGGGGTAGAAGCTGTTCAGCAGTATTATGGCTTGGGGGGTAGAAGCTGTTCAGCAGTATTATGGCTTGGGGGTAGAAGCTGTTCAGCAGTCTTATGGCTTGGGGGTAGAAGCTGTTCAGCAGTCTTATGGCTTGGGGGGTAGAAGCTGTTCAGCAGTATTATGGCTTGGGGGGTAGAAGCTGTTCAGCAGTATTATGGCTTGGGGGTAGAAGCTGTTCAGCAGTCTTATGGCTTGGGGGTGGGTAGAAGCTGTTCAGCAGTATTATGGCTTGGGGGTAGAAGCTGTTCAGCAGTATTATGGCTTGGGGGTAGAAGCTGTTCAGCAGTCTTATGGCTTTGGGGGGTAGAAGCTGTTCAGCAGTCTTATGGCTTGGAGGTAGAAGCTGTTCAGCAGTCTTATGGCTTAGGGATAGAAGCAGTTCAGCAGTCTTATGGCTTGGGGGTAGAAGCTGTTCAGGAGCCAGGTAGACCTAGACTTGCTGTGTGTGTGTGTGTGTGTGTGTGAGAGAGATTCATTAGGATGCATAGGTATAGAGGTCCTAGATGGCAGGAAGCCTGGCCCCAGTGATGTACTGGGCTGTAAACAATACCCTCTGTAGCGCCTTGCAGTTAGATGGCGAGCAGTTGCCATACCAAGCAGTGATGCAACCAGTGAGGATGCTCTCGATGGTGTAGCTGTAAACATTTTTGAGGATTTGAGGACACATGACAAATCCTTTTAGTCTCCTGAGAGGGAATTGGAGTTGTCGTGCCCTCGTCACGACTGTCTTGGTGTGTTTGGACCATGATAGCTTGTTAGTGATGTGGACACCAAGGTACAGCCCATCGATGTGAATGGGGGTCAACTCTGCCCTTCTTTTCCTGTAGTCCATGAACAGCTCCTTTGTCTTGCTCACATTGAGGGAGAGGTTGTTGCCCTGGCACCACACTTCCAGCAGTGGCGGCTGGTGGAAGGAGCTTAGGAGGACGGAAGAAACGGAATAAATTGAACGGTATCAAACACATCAAACATATGTAAACCACATGCTTGATTCCGTTCCATGTATTCCATTCCAGCCATTACAATGAGCCCGTCCTCCTATAGCTCCTCCCACCAGCCTCCATTGACTGTCAGGTCTCTGACCTCCTCCCTATAGGCTCATCATTGTCGGTGATCAGGACTACCACTGTTGGTTGTCGGCAAAGTAAATGGTGGTGTTGGAGTCGAGTGGCCACACAGTCCTTGATGAACAAAGAGTACAGGCGGGGACTAATCATGCACCCCTGGGGCAGCCTGTCAGTAAGTCCAGGATCCAGCTGCAGAGGGAGGTGTTTAGTTCCAGGGTCCTTAGCTTAGTGATGAGCTTTGAGGGCACTATGGTGTTGAACGCTGAGCTGTAGTCAACTAACAGCATTCTCACGTAGGTTTTCCTTTTCTCCAGGTGGGAAAGGGCAGTGTGGAGTGCAACAGAGATTGTGTCATCAAATCAAAAATAAAATAAAATAAAATATATTTGTCACATACACATGGTTAGCAGATGTTAATGCGAGTGTAGCGAAATGCTTGTGCTTCTAGTTCCGACAATGCAGTAATAACCAACGAGTAATCTAACCTAACTATTCCAAAACTACTATCATATACACACAAGTGTAAAGGGATAAATAATATGTACATAAAGATATATGAATGAGTGATGGTACAGAACGGAATGCAAGATGCAGTAGATGGTATTGAGTACAGTATATACATATGAGATGAGTAATGTAGGTTATGTAAACAAAGTGGCATAGTTTAAAGTGGCTGGTGATACATGTATTACATAAAGATGCAGTAGATGATATAGAGTACAGTATATACATATACATGTGAGACGAGTAATGTAGGGTATGTAAACATTATATTAAGTAGCATTGTTTAAAGTGGCTAGTGATATATTTTTACATCAATTTCCATCAATTTCCATTATTAAAGTGGCTGGAGTTGAGTCAGTGTGTTGGCAGCTGCCACTCAATGTTAGTGGTGGCTGTTTTAACAGTCTGATGGCCTTGAGATAGAAGCTGTTTTTCGGTCTCTCGGTCCCTGCTTTGATGCACCTGTACTGACCTTGCTTTCTGGATGAAGGCGGGGTGAACAGGCAGTGGCTCGGGTGGTTGTTGTCCTTGATGATCTTTATGGCCTTCTTGTGACATCGGGTGGTGTAGGTGTCTTGGAGGGCAGGTAGTTTGCCCCCGGTGATGCATTCTGCAGACCTCACTACCCTCTGGAGAGTCTTACGGTTGTGGGCGGAGCAGTTGCCGTACCAGGCGGCGATACAGCCCGACAGGATGCTCTCGATTGTGCATCTGTAGAAGTTTGTGAGTGCTTTTGGTGACAAGCCGAATTTCTTCAGCCTCCTGAGGTTGAAGAGGCGCTGCTGCGAGGGAGAGCTTTGTATGCATCTCTGTGTGTGGAGCATTTTCTTGTTTGCTTATGGACTTATACAACTCGCTGAGTGGGATCTTAGTGCCTGCATCGGTTTGTGGTGGTAAACAGACAACTCCAAAAAATATTGATTAAAACTCTCTTGGTAAATAGTGTCTACAGCTTATCATGAGGTACTCTACCTCTGGCGAGCATAGCCTCAAGACTTTCTCAATATTAGAGATGGTGCACTAGTTGTTATTGACAAATAGACACAGACCACCACCCCACGTCTTAGCGGAGGTTGCTGTTCTGTTTTGCCAATGGAGGGAAAACCCAGCCAACTGTATATTAACCATGTCCATGTTCAGCCACGACTCGGTGAAACACAGGATGTTACAGTTTTTTATGTCCCGTTGGTAGGATAGTCTTGAATGGAGCTCATCCAGTTTATTCTCCAGTGATTGTTCTTCAGTAGGACAGGTGGTAAAGGTAGATTATCTAACTAATTCTCATCTCACTGTATCGTTGTCTCCTCTTCATGCGAATGACGGGGATTTGGGCCTAGTCCGAGAGGAGCCATACATTTTTCACTGCCAATCCATTAAAACCTCTTGGGGCTAGGGGGCAGAATTTTCACTTTTGGATAAATAGCGTGCCCAATTTCAACTTCTTGCAACTCATGCCAAGAATATAAGATATGCATATTATTCATAGCTTTGGATAGAAAACACTCTGAAGTTTCTAAAACTGTTTGAATCATGTCTGTGAGTATAACAGAACTTATGTAGCAGGCAAAACCCCGAGGACTAACTGTTCAGAATTTTTTCCACCTCTGTTCCCTGAATTGTCTTTGCCAAGGGATATTTCATAAGAACCTATTTTGAGTTCCTGCCGCTTCCACTGGATGTCACCAGTTTTTGGAATTTGGTTGAGGTTATTCCTTTGTGCAATGAAGAAGTAGGCCAACTAGGAACTGGGGACACGTTTGTGAGTTGTGCAAGACGTGAAAAGCAGCGCTGGTTTGTTTTCTTTAATGTATTGAATATAGATTGCCCCGTCTACAATTTGATCTATTATTAACGTTTAAAAATACCCAAAGTTGTATTACAAAAGTAGTTTGAAATATTTTGGCAAAGTTTATAGGCAACTTTTGAAATATTTTGTAGTGACGTTGCGTTTTTGTAAGCTGTTTTTTTTCTGGATCAAACGCGTTTATAAATGGACATTTTGGATATATATGGACGGAATTAATCGAACAAAAGGACATATTGTGATGTTTATGGGACATATTGGAGTGCCAACAAAAGAAGCTCGTCAAAGGTAATGCATGTTTTATATTTTATTTCTGCGTTTTGTGTAGCGCCTGCAGGGTTGAAATATGCTAACTCCTTTGTTCACTGCTTGTGCAGATGGTGCAGGCAATCAGATTCTTATGCTTTCGCTGAAAAGCATTTTAAAAATCTGACGTGTTGGCTGGATTCACAACGAGTGTAGCTTTAATTGAGTATCTTACATGTGTGATTTAATGAAAGTTTGAGTTTTATAGTATTTTATTTGAATCTGGCACTCTGCATTTTCCCTGGCTATTGGCCAGTTGAGACATTTGCGTCCCGCCTATCCCTAAGAGGTTTTAAAGAACAAATCATTATCTAGCCAGAGGTGAGTAATCACTGTTTTGATGTCCAGAAGCTCATTTTGGTCATAAGAGATGGTGGCAGAAACATTATATACAAAAATACAGTTGAAGTCGAAAGTTTACATTCACCTTAGCCAAATACATTTAAGCTCAGTTTTTCACAATTCCTGATATTTAATCCCAGTAAAAATTCCCTGTTTTAGGTCGGTTAGGATCACCACTTTATTTTAAGATTGTGAAATGTCAGAATAATAGTAGAGAGAATTATTTATTTCAGCTTTTATTTCTTTCATCACATTCCCAGTGGGTCAGAAGTTTACATACACTCATTTAGTATTTGTTAGCATTGCCTTTAAATTGTTTACATTTTGTCAAATGTTTTGGGTAGCCTTCCACAAGCTTCCCACAATAAGTTGGTGAATTTTGGCCCATTCCCCCTGGCAGAACTGGTGTAACTGAGGCAGGTTTGTAGGCCTTCTTGCTCGCAAACACTTTTTCAGTTCTGCCCACAGATTTTCTATAGGATTGAGGTCAGGGCTTTGTGATGGCCACTCTAATACCTTGACTTTGTTGTCCTTAAGCCATTTTGCCACAACTTTGGAAGTATGCTTGGGGTCATTGTCCATTTGGAAGATTCATTTGCGACCAAGCTTTAATGTCTTGACTGATGTCTTGAGATGTTGCTTCAATATATCCACATAATTTTCTTTCCTCATGATGCCATCTAGTTTGTGAAGTGCACCAGTCCCTCCTGCAGCAAAGCACCCCCACAACGTGATGCTGCCACCCCCGTGCATCATGGTTGGGATGGTGTTCTTCGGCTTGCAAGCCTCCCCCTTTTTCCTCCAAATATAATGATGGTCATTATGGCCAAACAGTTCTATTTTTGTTTCATCAGACCAGAGGACATTTTTCCAAAAAGCACAGTCTTTGTCCCCATGTGCAGTTGGAAACTGTAGTCTGGCTTTTTATGGCGGTTTTGGAGCAGTGGCTTCTTCCTTGCTGAACAGCCTTTCAGGTTATGTCGATATAGGACAAATTTTACTGTGGATATAGATAATTTTGTACCTGTTTCCTCCAGCATCTTCAAAAGGTCCATTGCTGTTGTTCTGGGATTGATTTGCACTTTTCGCACCTAAGTACGTTCATCTCTAGGAGACAGAACGCGTCTCCTTCCTGTGCAGTATGACGGCTGGGGGATCCCATCGTGTTAAACTTGCGTACTATTGTTTGTACAGATAAACGTGGTACCTTCAGGCATTTGGAAATTGCTCCCAAGGATGAACCAGACTTGTGGAGGTCTCCAATTTTTTTTCTGAAGTCTTGGCTGATATCTTTTGATTTTCCCATGATGTCAAGCAAAGAGGCACTGAGTTTGAAGGTAGGCCTTGAAATACATCTACAGTTACACCTCCAATTGATGATGTTAATTAGCCTATCAGAAGCTTCTAAAGCCATGACATCATTTTCTGTAATTTTCCAAGCTGTTTAAAGGCTAATTTCTGACCCACTGTAGTTGTGATACAGTGAATTATAAGAGAAATAATCTGTCTGTAAACAATTGTTGTAAAGATTACTTGTGTCATGCACAAAGTAGATATCCTAACCGACTTGTCAAAACTATAGTTTGTTAACAAGACATTTGTGGAGTGGTTGAAAACGAGTTTTAATGACTCCAACCTAAGTGTTTGTAAACTTCCGACTTCAAATGTAGTTACAAACAACGTGACACATAGAATAGCAAAATTGGTTAGCAGCCATTAAAACGAAAGCCATCCCCTCCACCGCAGGTTCACACACAATGGAAGTGTGTGAACAACAGTCAAGGAGGATTAGAATCACAGACAAACATGCACACATACGCACAGAGATACAGACACACACACACACACACGCAAGCACACACACACACACACACACACACACACACACACACACACACACACACACACACACACACACACACACACACACACACACACACACACACACACACACACACACACACACACACACACACACACACAAGCTCATTTCCCAGCTCATTACCAGACAGGATGGACTGGCTCATTGAAAGTTGTGGACATGTCCTATCAGTGCTGCGGATTGGAAAAGTGTTACTCCAGAAGGAGTCTGGACAGATGAGTGTAGAGAACCAGGAAGACCCATGTGTGTCCCAAATTGCCCCCTATTTCCTATGTAGAGTACGACTATTGAATAAAGCCCTATTGACCAGGGCCCATATGGCTCTGGTCAAAAGTAGTGCACTTCATTGGGAATAGGGTGCCATTTGGTAGGCAGCCCCAGTCACATGCCACTGCCAGCAGCTAGCAGTAACGTCTCAGACTCACTGTGCCAGACATGGTCTGTCACTTGCATCAGGTGGAGAGACTGGACAGCTAGCAGGGAGAGGAAAGAGGACACTGCATCATCTGCTATTACAGGAGGGAGAAAAAAGGAGGGGAATAGAGAGAGGAGGGAGGAAGGAAGAGAAGGAAAAGAGAACGAGAGGAGAGAAATAGTGTGTGTATGACAGGAGATAGCGAGAGAGAGAGAAAGGGAAAGAGAGAGAGAGAGAGAGAGAGAGAGAGAGAGAGAGAAAGAGAGAGAGAGAGATGGAGAGAGAAAGAGAAAGGGAGAGAGAGAGATACAAACAGACTGACAGACAGACAGACACAGAGAGAGCGAGAGCGGGACTGAGAGGAAGGGAGAAAGAGAGAGAGAAATAGAGGAATGTACTCATTAGGATGCATTTTTGCATTCCATCGTTGCATATTCATCCCCTCACATTCTATACATTGACTTCATGTTGTATTTCACAGGTCATGAGCTTCACTTGGCTGTAATTATGACACTACATTACACATATTACCAGCTCGCTCTGCTGATTATTCATCTTCACTCGTGACATTCTGCTTGTCTGGCCAGCCACCAGAGAAATTACCATTGACTCATTACCTTAATGATCTGCCTTCCTCTGGCATTTCACAAACAGAAAAGACCCAATTATACACAACCATTAATATTCATTTATACATTCCACCTTATTAATCTTTTATAGTATAATCACAATTTGCCATCATTATAGTTGAAATGCAAAGACAATGGGTGTTCTTCTAAAGCCCAAAGGGAAGTGTATACATCACTGACTGTCACAGATAAAGAGTTTAACCCCAACAACACCATTAATAATTAACATGTTGCTTGAATCCAGTCTCATTCTCCCCACAAACATTAAGGGCCTTTATTGTCCATGATATTTCATGTGAGAGGCCTGCATCAATAAAATATGAGGCTCTTATAGAAGCCTGATGACATGGGCACTTCAATTCCCAAACAAATCATGAATAACATTTCTTCAGCTTCTCTTTAACACAAACAATGAAGTTCATCCATAAAGAAACAACATGAAAGAACAGAGTAGCCTAATTACAATGTACAACAGTCATAGCAAACCTTGCAGGTGACAACACACACACACACACACACACACACACACACACACACACACACACACACACAGAAAGAGATTCTGAAACAGCATAAAAACAGGAGTTTTGACAAACAAGAGCATTGGAATGTACGTGTCAGAATTAGACGAATAGGGAAGGATGATTCACAGCCAAGATGCAAATGAAAGATGAACTAGGTTTATCAAACATATGAACGTTTATTTACAATCATTACAGCCTGGATATAGACTTCAAAACCCAAGAACTGTTTTGAGTTGCATCTGGTATTTGGATTCCTCATTTTCTATTCCTTTTAATCAGAACATGATGCTGTTCCCTACGGACTCAATTACACTGCTCACAATGCAGACCTGGTGGTGCTCACAAACACAACACACACACACACATACACGCGCACCCACACACACGAACACACACACACACACACAACAACAACAACAACACACTGACTCTCCCCCCAAACATGGTGTTTTACATTCATACAATCACTGCCTGTTGTTGATCTAATAGTTAAACCACAAAGTTAAAATCTCATAACACATGTATTTGGTAGCTTTGACGTGTTGTGATGGGGGTAAATTCAGTCGGAGGCTGTTTCGCTGGAATAAATTTAATGAGAGGCTCATATCAATCTGCTCCAGGAAATAATCGATGACTGCACGTTAGTGATATCAAAGCACTGTGTTATCTTAAAAACTTGACAGTATCATTAACCACATATTGATCCTTTATATCAGGACATTAGCAGACCAGTCCCAGACACTCTGTGGTTCATCAAATTTACTGGTCTGACCTCAGGGTCTCAGTGTGTTTGACATGAGCTGGTTAAATTCTTTGTGTCAACTTTCTCTCCACAGGCCCCTGGGCACTGTCAACCTGGGCCTGAGATAGGTGCTAACTGGATGGGCTCGGTAAAACTGATAAGGCTGATCACAGTATGCTTAAACTTGATCAGGCCCTGGGTTCAAATAGTATTTAGTTGTCTTTCAAATACTTGAGTAATCTTGAGCTTGCCTGGCTCAATGGAACCAATGCAATAGCTAATTCCGAAAGGACAAACCCCCACCCCTCTGGCAGTCCAACACTTTGAAAGAAACAAAGAAAGACCTCTGACTATCCCTGACCTCTGACCTGAGATTCCACCTCACACCTAGAGCCTCCAATCAGCTGTCAGGGAGCTATCGTCACTAGCTTATCTGGCTTCGGGGTCATTTGGCAATAATGGTGGGAGATCCTGCCCCACTAGCTGTCTAGAATGATTATTCCCGTTGATGTATTAGCCAGTATTTTCCATTTGTCACGTTGGTACATACTGTACATGTTGCAACCAGTGATGGTACTGATGTCCTGGAAGCAGGAAGACAGGAAGTGACAAGAAGTCATCATGTGTTTGTGTGTGTGCCCGTGCTTATGTGTGGTTGCATGTGCATGCATATATGTGTGTGTGTCTGTGTGTGCCTGTTTGTGCCTGTACATGTGTGTGTGTGTGTGTGTGTACATGCGTATGTCTGTATGTACCCATATGTGTGTGCCCGTGCTTAATTGTGTGTGTGTGTGTGTGCGCATGTGTCAGTGTGTGTGTTACCAAGACTGATGGCAAGACAGGCAGGCATGCATCAACCTCCTCCTTGAACAGCATGTTGTGACTGAAATACCTTCTCAGTGTTCCAAAAATAACCTGTCCTTTACCACAGGCTTACTTAATATGAAACACATCTCCATGCATCGGTTGCGTCCCAAATTACACCTTGTTCCCTATATAGTGTTTTAGTGTGCTATAGTGCCCATAGCTCTGGTCAAAAGTAGTGCACTGTGTAGGGAATAGGGTGTCATTTGGGACCCAGAGATGAACTGTTTCCTTGATCTTCACAAGGTTCCTGAATCTCCTATTTTTAATATATGAGACATTCATGACCTAGAGAGCTACAGGTCCCAATATCCACTGTTCATTACAGTCCTATAATTTTTTTGTTTTTTAAAAACCATCATAGAATATGGTGGCCATGTACTGGATGCATTCCAAATGGCACCCTATTTTCTATGTCACACACTACTTTTGACCAGAGCTATGGGCACGATATAGGGAATAGTGTGCCGTTTGGGACATAACCCATTTGTTCTTTTCCTGTCCGCACACTGGTGATTTTCATCTCCATTTGAATTCCCTTCATACTACAGTAATTGCGGTAAGATTATTTCTCATTCCTTACACAAAGCCTCAAGCTAAATAATCTAGTGGGACATTTCAAAAAGATTTATACCCGCAAAATCTCAAAAGGAAACTTGTATAATTACAGACAGAGAAATAAAGGGGACAGTTTTATGGGCTATTACCTTGATGAGAGAGATTACGTTATTTCAGATGTACTGAACGGGCCGGGATGATGAGCTGCAGGTGGATCCTTCTATACAGCAGACAGTGAGCATCCATCTCTGACCCTGATGCACACACACACACACGGTTCAGCGTTCTGTAAGGGAAATGGAGGAAGAGTAATGTCTTTGGTGTCACTTTTTACCAGACAATAGTTTCTTTGAGTAAGACACAGGTTCAGTTCATTTAGAACCAGGCCAAGGGACAGAATCTCAAGTCAAATCAAACGTTATTTGTCACAGGCGACGAATACAACAAGTGTAGACCTTACCGTGAAATGCTTACTTACAAGCCCTTAACTAACAGTGCAGTTCAAGAAGAGTTAAGATAATATATTATCAAATAAACTAAAGTAAAAAATAATAAAAAAGTAACACAATAACGAGGCTTTATACAGGGTACCGGTACCGAGTCAGTGTGCGGGGGTACAGGTTAGTTGAGGTCTTTTGTACATGTAGGTAGGGGTGAAGTGACTATGCATAGATAATAAACAGCGAGTAGCAGCAGTGTACAAAACAAATGGAGGGGGGGGGGGGGTCAATGTAATAGTCCGGTGGCCATTTGATTCATTGTTTAGACATCTTATGGCTTAGGGGAAAAGCTGTTAAGGAGCCTTTTGGTCCTAGACTTGGCGCTCCGGTACCACTTGCCATGTGGTAGCAAAGAAAACACTTTATAACTTGGGTGACTGGAGTCTCTGACAATTTTATGGGCTTTCCTCTGACACCGCCTATTATATAGGTCCTGGATTGCAGGAAGCTTGGCCCCAGTGATGCACTGGGTCGTACGCACAACCCTCTGTAACGTCTTACGGTCAGATGCCTTGCTTCTGCTGATTGATGATCTGATGTCAAACAGTCTCTGTTGTCTTTACTGGGATCCAGGTTTGTGAGAGTAGCTAGTGGTGTATGTGTGTGTGTGTGTGTGTGTGTGTGTGTGTGTGTGTGTGTGTGTGTGTGTGTGTGTGTTCCAATGTATTTGTGTATGTGTTTGCGTGCGTTTGTGTGTTTGTGCCCGCTTATGTGTGTATGTGCTTTGAGTGTGTGTTCGTGTGTGTGTCTGAATGAATCTGAGTGTGTGTGTGTGTGTGTGTGTGTACGTGTGAAGTGAGTAATGACCCAGGGGAGTAAGCTGTGAGGATTCAGCCATGGGGGCGCAGTGACAGTCACATCTGGGACAGGTGCCTAGGTGCTGCCACACACACAAAGGGTGCACACTGCCACCCGGAGTGTGTTATTTGAACAGGTATAAAGCCAAGGGTGGTGAAATACTGTTACCTGCAGTTATGTAATGTTTACTCACAAATATAAGTCACTGGCTGATCCCTCCTGATGACCTGGATGGAATTATGTGACCATTCCTTAACCCATAGGATGTCCCACCCAGTTGACTACTTCAAAATGGCAAAGTTCCTCAATGGCGCTGCCCAAGAGTCCTCTATCTATCTCTATGTTCCACATACATATAATGTAATCTCAATCTGCAAGCGTTTTATGCCTTTGATTGCATTGTTGGTATGTACTATATTATTTAACTACTTAACTACCTGATGCTGTGGGTGGTTATTTTAGTGAACTTTGTTACATAACTTTCGAACTTTGTTAAGATTGATGATTATAGTGAAACATGTTAGCTGGAATGGAATGTCGAGTGGAATGGAATGTCGAGTGGAATGGCACTGGAATCTATAGCGACCTTTTTGACAGGCTCCGGAACAATTCTGCTATTTTTAATTTTTTTTCACTGATTGGAACTTTTTTTCCCATCAGCGCAGGACAAACTTCTCACCTCGGACCAAGCCAAGCGTGCAAAGCTGTCATCAAGGCAAAGGGTAGCTATCTGAAGAATCTCAAATATAAAATATATTTTGATTTGTTTAACACTCTTTTTGGTTACTACATGATTCCATAAGTGTTATTTCATAGTTTGGATGTCTTCACTTTTATTCTAGAAAATGGTAACGTAGAAATACTAAAAATAAAGAAAAACTCTTGATGAGTAGGTGTTGTAAAACTTTTGACACTTTTGAGTTATATGTTCAGCTGTCTTTGTACCATACTATTATGGTACTACTAACAGTGTGGATATGGGACAGTTTACGTGATTATTGTCTCTTATTCTCAGTTTTATGATTTCCCAGTCAAACAATCAGAGGACAAATGGATATACTGTCTCCAGAGTCTTGATGAGGGTGTTTAACTGCCTGTTGAATTACACTCAGGAGGACAGAGCAGGTACATTTTGTGCCAATATGACAGTTTGTGGAACCCTCTTGTAGCTCTTCAACAATCTAATGAGGCTGAAAAGATGATCTGGACAGCAAAAACAGAAGTGTACATTATATTGAGAGAATATACATTATATGTGCTGAATTCAATTGAAAAGCACAATCTAACTAAAACATTGTAAGATGTGCAGTTATTAAGATAGAACTTCCATGGAGGATTGAGATATTTTTTGCGTTTGACCTCTGAACTACTGAACTACTAAATGAAAGAAAACAGGAGATAATTTTGTTTTCGCAGGGGCTTGTGATTTGATAAAAACTCTGAGAGCAATTATCAGTTTAACAAGGCAGAGCGCGTCTCTGGAGCCCCACATCAACATAATTAGCCACGGATGTAAGAACATGGCTTCCTTCTCTGTTCTCTGCACTAAGAAAAAGCGATAAAAACAGTAAACCTTTAAGATTTTGCGATATTGTGGGTGCAACCACAGCATGGATGGATGAAGCAATGGCTTCAACATTGCTGTGAATACTAATGCTATATATGCAAATTCACATGATTGCATTCATGGGTTAGGGACAGTGGTGTACAAAGTACTCAAGTGCCATACTTGAGTAAAAGTATAGGTACCTTAATAGAAAAGGACTCAAGTTAAAGTAACAGTCATCCAGTAAAATGCTACTTGAGTAAAAGCATTTGGGTTTTGTCACGACTTCCACCGAAGGTGGCTCCTCTTCCTGTTCGGGGGGGCGGTCGTCATCGCCGGTCTACTAGCTGCCACCGAAGGTGGCTCCTCTCCCTGTTCGGGGGGGGGGTATTTAAATCTCGCCATTTCCTCTGGGGATTGTTTCGTTTGCTGTCAGTTAGTTTTGGGTTGCGTTATCTGGGGTTCTGTTTAACAGGTGGGATTTCCCTGGACTGTGTCTGAGTGGTTTTTGAGGCTACAGTTGTAGTCCGGTTTCCTGTTATTTGGACATGTTAAATAAACACCCTTTTCAGAACTTGCTTTCTCCTGCGCCTGACTCCACACCCACATCTCATTGGGGAGAATCTGACAGTTTAAATATACTTAATTATCAAAAGTAAATGTAATTGCTAAAATATACTTAATAAAAGTATAAATCATTTCAAATTCCTTATATTAAGCAAACCAGCCGTGCGGCACCATTTTCAGTTTTTTTAAATTTACGGATAGCCAGGGGCAAACTCCTACACTCAGACATAATTTACAAACGAAGCATTTGTGTTTAGTGAGTCTGTCAGATAGGCAGTAGAGAAGCCAGTGGTGTTCTCTTGATAAGTGCATGAATTGGACCATCTTCCTGTTTTGCTAAGCATTAAAAATGTAACTCGTACTTTTGGATGTCAGGGAAAATATATGGAGTAAAAAGTACATTATTTTCTTTAGGAATGTAGTGAAGTAAAAGTAAAAGTAGTCAAAAATATAAATAGTAAAGTAAAGTACAGATACCCAACAAAACTACTTAAGTAGTCCTTGAAAGTATTTTTACAGAAGTACTTTACACCCCTGGTTAGGGTTAGGGCTAGTGTTGTGGAAATTATTTTTAATGGCATTGCCAAAGGCTGTCCACTGCTTCACTTAACATGAAATTAGATTACAATTTTGAGTGAAGTTTA
Source organism: Oncorhynchus clarkii lewisi (assembly GCF_045791955.1). Classification (NCBI taxonomy): domain Eukaryota; kingdom Metazoa; phylum Chordata; class Actinopteri; order Salmoniformes; family Salmonidae; genus Oncorhynchus; species Oncorhynchus clarkii. The sequence continues at coordinate 33,013,087 of NC_092171.1, read as the reverse complement.
GATTGGATAATTTTCTCAGAGTGGATGTGGCCTCTCTTGAAGATGATAGGCACTTGGGCCTCTGCCTCTCTCTCGCTTGCGCTCTCTGCCTCTCTCTCTGCCTCTCTCTCTCTCTCTCTCTCTGCCTCTCTCTGTCTCTGCCTCTCTCTCTCTCTGCCTCTCTCTCTCTATTTCTCCCACACACACATATTGACAACCTTTTTTACAAATCAATGAGGAATATCAAAGCAGGTCTTACAGTCTGAACCTTCAGATTAGAAGGTGTTTCACTGTCAATAGCTATCTTCCACAGAGAAAAATGCTCAAGTGAGATGTTGACCAAAAACTGACCTGGCCTCACATTATGAACAAATTCCCCAAGACGTATCTCAATGGGTTTGTAACATCAGGGTGTGAAAGGAAGAGAATACACTAATGAAGGAAATATTTGCCAGTTTTCAACTAATATTTCCCAATGGTGTGTTCGGGGTTGAGATAAAAACGTCAGAGCTGTCTGTAGCTCGACCTTGAGACTCTTTGGTCACTTTGTTCACAAAGTGACTTTTATACTAGCTCACTTTGTGAACAAAGTGACCAAAGACTTTCAAGTGTGATCACTGGGTATCTGTGCCCCGGGCTTCAGTGAGTTTGAATTTCTCCAAACGAGCTGAAAGATCTGAAACCCTGTGAGAGACTGAAAGCAGAGCCTTGTAACCTCCCTCTTCTCTCATCTCTCCTCTCTCCCTTAGCCAATCTCCTCACCTCTTGTAAATTCTGGCTTTCGCTCCTCATTTACAATTTCTACTTTTAGCAAGGCGCACACACTTCTAAGGTCACTGAACAGTTGATTTAGCACATGTACTGTCCTCCCTCCCTAACTTCTGAATTCACTCCCTTCCTCTAGAGCACTCCTCCAGTCTCATCACCATGATTAATAAACTACCTCCCTCAGATCATAAATAAAATCGGAACACACACACAAATACGCCCTTCCTCTTACAGGAGGACATAGAAACATTAGGCCTGGTCCCGGACTGCCATGATGTGTGGCTGGGCCCAAATGGCACCCCATTCGCTAGTAGCCCTATCATGCTATCGGCTCTGGTCAGGAGAAGTGCACTACATAGGGAATAGTGTGCCATTTGGGATGGGACCAGTCTCTCTTTCTCCCTGCAGGGCAGGGTAGGCAGGCTTGACGGAACTTTAGAAAGTCGTTATTACAGCTGTGTATGATTGATCCTCGTAGCGGTACACCTTAACAATTAACCCAGTAGCTATTATACAATAGCGCTAGCTACGGCAGAGCAGACTATAAATCACTCCACTTTACACCTCTGGGTTTCAGATAGCAGAGGGCTTTATTACTGTAGCATATTGAATCAATTTCAAATTAAACAAAGGAAAAAAGTGAAGTTAGCTTCTAGTCCAGATGGTTGGGCCGCGGTCGGGTTTTATTGAACTAATGTACTTTGGGTTGTTCTTGCTGACACTTGGCATGCGTCCCAAATGTCAGCCTATTGCCTTTTTAGTGCACTACTAAGTGCACCAAGTAGTGCATTATATGATAAATAGGGTGCCATTTTGGACGCACATATGGACATTTTATGCATGTTTTCTTGCATCCAAGTTGACATAGCAACTAGGGATTTTAACAGATGTTGACGAGTAAACAGTTCAGTAATGTATACTCCTTTGATTTAATTCTGACTCTCAAAAGTCGATTGAAAATCCTGCTTTCAAGTGATGAGCAATGAGCAACTGTACTTTGTTTTGACTCTCTTGGATTTTAATTGGGGTGAGAAGAGCAAATGTTAACAGTAAGGCCATCTTTGTCTGCTTTAAGCTTTGGCATGAGAAATGGGTTTACATTGGCCTCACTCTGAAACCTATCATAAACCTACTAAATAAATTGGGATTTGGTTAAAACCTTTTGTGAATAGAATTACATCCCAATGTGGCTTCTGAGCGACCACTACATACATTTAAATTCATGTTACATTTCTGGCAATACCATCAATTGGATACGTGGTTTTAGAATAAGAACGACACCGTATTGTGATCGTATTACTGTATTACTGGTCCTTTTCTTCCTTGACAGGTTATGAGGCTTTTTTGAATCACTGTAGGTAAGTTGATACATACACTGCTCACTTAGACTGAATTATGCTTTCAAAAAGAATGTGTGCATCATTTTTGTATAAATCTTAATATAAACACCTCAGCACAAAAATTACATTGCGACAAGAATAAAGCACATGTGAAATGCATAGCCAAAGTTTGATACTGTAATCAAGTTGCGTCATGGTAACTGTAACTAAGGACCACCACTTCGGCCTTCACGCATTGATGAGGTCACTTCATCACGAGTATCCTTTCATTCTTCTCTTTTTCTCTATTTCTCTAGGCTTCTAATGCCACTAATTAATACACACTGATGAAAAAGGAATTTCTGAACACAACATTTTTTGAATGCCACACATTCTAAAACAGAGGACGTGTCTGAAGAGGAATTGGTACCATGAATGAGCTTGGTCGACTCACCTCTCCTCTCCTCTCCTCTCCTCTCCTCTCCTCTCCTCTCCTCTCCTCTCCTCTCCTCTCCTCTCCTCTCCTCTCCTCTCCTCTCCTCTCCTCTCCGGTGCCTATAGGGCTGACAGAACCACTCTAATAATTGCTTCTTTGCTCTTCCTATTAAAGTGGCCATCGGGCAAAGGAATTAAATTTTTCTTTTGTAATGCGATTTCATTCAGCTAGCTGGACCACAACCAGTTGATATTTAATAACCTTTTACTGCAGTGGGCTAAATCAGGGTCACACAGGGTTTTTCTTGGTAGTTTTAAACAAATCTACTTTGAAACAAAAGTATACACCCCACACACATTGTCATGGTCTTAAAAATGAAGACACCTGTACTATGTCAGATATAGAGTTTAAATGTATTCCATTTCACTTTATATACATCACAGAAGTCTGAAATATAACAACACCAGATTTTCGGCAGTTAAAAAATGTACATAATGTTTATTAATAATGAAATTATGAAAAATATTAATAACGTTCCACCCATGAGGCCACTAGAGGGCGATTTGGCCATTTGACTGCAGGAAAAGGCTACCGCCCTTTTATTTCCCACAGTGCTAGGCTAGCTCTCTTTAGCCCAAGGACTCAGCACACCACAGATTGCTGCTGAGGTCACACCATGGCCATACTCAAACAGAAAAAAAAGTATTTGTGTAGATTTCTTGCCATGTCACCGTTAAGGGGAAGGAATGGTCCCTTGCGCTATGTAAGCTGTTAATTAGCTAAATATCCAGGGTTTAAACACGACTCTAACTCTACTGTCAGGCTAAGAGTATTTAGACAATTATTCCGCCAGAGGGAGAATGGGAAAGACAAAAGATTTAAGTGCCTTTGAACAGGGTATGTAGTAGGTGCCAGGCGCACCGGTTTGAAAGTGTCAAGAACTGCAACGCTGCTGGCTTTTTCACGCTCAACAGTTTCCTGTGCGTATCAAGAATGGTCCACCAGCCAAATGACATCCAGCCAAAGGCAGGCCAGTGGTTGAAAACAGGTCTTTGATGAAAAATGACAAAGGAGGCTGACACAAAATGTGCAGAGCAACAGATGGGGTAAGGTTAGGCAACTGACAGTGCAGTACAACATTGGTGCCCAAGTACCCATACAAGCTATTTGGAGTAGCTATTCAGAGTAGAGAAAAAAAGTTTTGAAAATAACATGGTTATATACAGTGTATTCGGAAAGTATTCAGACCCCTTGACTTTTTACACATTTTATTACGTTACAGCCTCATTCAAAATGTGATTAACATATTTGTTTTCCTCGTCAATCTACACACAATACCCCATACTGACAAAGCGAAAACTGTTTTTTAGAATTGTTTGCAAAATTAAAAAAATATATATCTACAGTTGAAGTCTGAAGTTTACAAACACTTAGGTGTCATTAAAACTTGATTTTCAACTATTCTACACATTTCTTGTTAATTAACAAGAAATTCGTTTTGGCAAGTTGGTTAGGACATCTACTTTGTGCATGACACAAGTAATTTTCCCAACATTTGTTTACAGACAGATTATTTCACTTATAATTAATTGTATCACAAATCCAGTGGGTCAGAAGTTTACATACACTAAGTTGACTGTGCCTTTAAACAGCTTGGAAAATTACAGACAATGATGTCATGGCTTTAGAAGCTTCTGATAGGCTAATTGACATACTTTGAGTCAATAGGAGGTGTACCTGTGGATGTGTTTCAAGGCCTACCTTCAAACTCAGTGCCTCTTTGCTTGACATCATGGGAAAATCCCAAAATATCAGTCAAGACCTTAGAAAACAATTCTGTTTCATCCTTGGGAGCAATTTCCAAAACGCCTGAAGGTACCACATTAATCTGTACAAACAATAGTACGCAAGTATAAACGCCATGGGACCACGCAGCCGTCACACCGCTCAGGAAGGAGACGCTTTCTGTCTCCTAGAGATGAACATACTTTGGTGCAAAAGGTGCAAATTAATCCCAGAAGAACAGCAAAGGACCTAGTGAAGATGCTGGAGGAAACAGGTACAAAGTATCTATATCGACAGTAAAAAGAGTCCTATATAGACATACCTGAAAGGCCGCTCAGCAAGGAAGAAGCCACTGCTCCAAAACCACCATAAAAAAGCCAGACTACGGTTTCCAACTGCACATGGAGACAAAGATCATACTTTTTTTGGAGAAATCTCCTCTGGTCTGAGGAAACAAATATATAACTGTTTGGCCATAATAACCATTGTTATGTTTGGAGGAAAAAGGGGGAGGCTTGCAAGCCGAAGAACACCATCCCAACCGTGGCGCACGTGCTGTGGGGATCATCATGTTGCAAGCATCACGTTGTGAGGGAGCGTTGCTGCAGGATGGACTGGTGCACTTCACAAAATAGATGGCATTTTGAGGAAGACCTCAGTCAGGAAGTTAAAGCTTGGTCGCAAATGGTTCTTCCAAATGGACAATGACCCAAAGCCTACTTCCAAAGTTGTGGCAAAATGGCTTAAGGACAACAAAGTTAAGGTATTGGAGTGGCCAACACAAAGGCCTGACCTCAACCCTATAGAACATTTGTGGGAAGAACACATTTTTTGAAAAGTGTGTGCGAGCAAGGTGACCTACAAACCTGACACCAGCTTTGTCAGGAGGAATGGGCCAAAATTCACCCAACTTATGGGTGGGAAGCTTGTGGAAGGCTACCCAAAACGTTAGACTCAAGTTAAACAATTTAAAGGCAATGCTACCAAATCCCAATTGAGTATATGCAAACTTCTAATGTGATGAAATAAATAAAAGCTGAAATAAATCATTCTCTCTACTATTATTCTGACATTTCACATTCTTAAAATAAAGTTGTGATCTTAACTGACCTAAGACAGGGAATTGTTACTTGGATTAAATGTCAGGATTTGTGAAAAACTGAGTTTAAATGTATTTGGCTAACGTGTATGTAAACTTCTGACTTCAACTGTAAGTTGATCTGTAAGTACACAGCCAAGACATCGCAGACGTTTCGTGACAAGTCTCTGAATGTCCTTGAGTGGCCCAGCCAGAGCCCGGACGTGAACCTGATCGAACATCTCTGGAGAGACCTGAAAATAGCTATGCAGCGACGCTCCCCATCCAACCTGACAGAGCTTGAGAGGATCTGCAGGGAACTGTGCCAAGCTTGTAGCGTCATATCCAAGAAGCCTCAATGCTGTAATCGCTGTCAAAGGTGCTTCAAAAGGGTCTGAATACTGATGCTAATGTGATATTTCAATTTTTTTATTTGCTTAGTCATTATGGGGTATTATGTGTAGAGTGACGAGGGAATAAATTAGAATAAGGCTGTAACGTAACAAAATGTGGCAAAAGGTCAAGGGGTCTGAAAACTTTCCAAATGCTCTGTACAGGGATTACCAGTACTGTGCAGGTGTACGAGGTCATTTAGGTAGCTATGTGCTGTACATATATGTAGGGGTAAAGTGACTAGGCACAGGATAGAAATTAAACTATGTGGTAGTTGTGTGGGTAGAGTGTGCATAGAGTCAGTGCAAGAGAGTCAGTGCAAGAGAGTTAGTGCAAAAAAGGCTCAATGCAGGTAGACCAGGTAGCTGTTTGATGAGCAATTCTGCAGTGTTTTTTTGAAGACTTATGGCTTGGGGGTAAAAGCTGTTCAGGATCCTGTTGATTCCAGCGTTCCTGCATTGGTACCGCTTGCCATGTGATAGCAGAGAGAACAGTCTCTGGCTTGGGTGTCTAGTCTTTGTTTTTTGCCTTCTTCTGACACCGCCTGGTATAGAGGTCCTGGATGGCTGGGATCTCGGTCCCAGAGATGTACTGGGCCATGCGCACTACCCTCTGTAGCGCCTTGTGGTTGGATGCCAAGCAGTTGCCATACCAAGTGGTGATGCAGCCTGTCAAGATGTTCTCGATGGTGCAGCTGTATAACTTTTTGAGGAGCTGAGAGCCCATGCCAAATCTTTTCACCCTCCTGAGGGGAAATAGACGTTGTCATGCCCTCTTAACGACTGTGTTGGTGTGATTGGACCATGATAGATCCTTAGTGATGTGGACACAGGGGAACTTGAAGCTCTTGACCCGCTCCACTACAGCCTCGTTGATGTGAATGGGGTAGGGCTCAGCCCTCCGTTTCCTGTCGTCCACGATCACCTCCTTTGTCTTACTGACGTTGAGGGAGAGGTTGTCTGCCAGGTCTCTGACCTCCTCGCTACAGGCTTTCTCATCGACGGTAATCAGTTCTACCACCGTCGTGTCGTCAGTAAACTTAATTATGGTGTTGGAGTCAAACAAGATTTAACACAGCTGTTTAAGAGTGCTGAAAGAGATAATATAAATATTGACAAACAGAATCAGGACTGGGTTTTCGAGTCTTGTTGAACTTTGGATCTTGAATACTGCAGCTGAATTATACCATTATATTTATCAGTCTACTTGTTGAATGTGGTGACTCATTAAAGTTGTTGTTTTGACCATTACAATTATTGTGTACGTGTTGTCTGTTGTTCGTTTTGTTTCTCCCCTGTCTGACCTCGGCAATGGCTTCACTGTATTTTGAACAGAAGGTGTACAGAATAACTGTGAGAAACAACAATTAACACCAGTGTTGTGTTGACAACAATTAACACCAGTGTTGCATAATTAACCACGTACATTCTTCTGAAGCATGATGCGTCCACACAGCTCTCGCCAAATGATTCATTTTGTACTATGAATGTTCCCACCGAGACATCTTTCTCATTAATTAATGTGGCTGACAAGAGACTACACTGGCTGTCAATGCACCTCAAGTTAATGATTCCACATAATGTTAGCTACTGGCGAGAGAGAGCCAGGGGTTGAGGAGATTACACACAATTACTAACACATTTACTCATTAAAGCCGAAGTGGTAGGAAAACAGATGAGGATGCGTGTGTCGGCGTCAGTGTTGGATATACTGTGTGCGTATACAGGTACCTATATGCCCTGGAGTGTTCCATCTGTATTGGTTTGACATGCTTTCAGTGATGGACGATATATTTCTCATCTGCGTGGTTTGGTTTTCTTAGAAGCCAGGTACAAGCGGCACTATGTTCAAACATCAATAGGGGGCAGTAGGGGCAAATGAGAGAGAGGGATAGAGAAAGAAATGAACTGAAATACTTTTTAGAGAGAGAGGGATAGAGAAAGAGATCATATATTTGCCGTACCACAGAAAACCCACAGAAAACTCCCCCTGATCTTGAAACCAAACAGTACAGTGAGGTATGCTATTTTCTGCCTAGTTGAGTTTCAGGGACAAAGTCTACAAAGCTAGAGTCTATAGACAAATGAACGGATGTCGAGTAGGAGAAGGACAAAGCAGTGCAGTGTAGTGTCAGGCTTTCAACAACAAACCAGTGTACAGAGCCAGCCCAGACCACTGCTCTGCTCTGTTCTCCTCTGCTCTGCTCTGTGCTGTGCTGCTCTGTGCTGGTCTGTTCTGCTCTGTTCTGTTCTGTTCTGCTCTGTTCTGTGCTGCTCTGCATGTCCCAAGACAACAACAATTATCCTTCAGCTCTCTCTCTCTCTCTCTCTCTCTCTCTCTCTCTCTCTCTCTCTCTCTCTCTCTCTCTCAAATCAAAATCAAATAAAAAATCAAATCAAATCAAATGTATTTATATAGCCCTTCGTACATCAGCTGATATCTCAAAGTGCTGTACAGAAACCCAGCCTAAAACCCCAAACAGCAAGCAATGCAGGTGTAGAAGCACGGTGGCTAGGAAACACTCCCTAGAAAGGCCAAAACCTAGGAAGAAACCTAGAGAGGAACCAGGCTATGTGGGGTGTTCAGTCCTCTTCTGGCTGTGTCGGGTGGAGATTATAACAGAATATGGCCAAGATGTTCAAATGTTCATAAATGACCAGCATCGTCAAATAATAATAATCACAGGCAGAACAGTTGAAACTGGAGCAGCAGCACGGCCAGGTGGACTGGGGACAGCAAGGAGTCATCATGCCAGGTAGTCCTGAGGCATGGTCCTAGGGTTCAGGTCCTCCGAGAGAGAGAAAGAAAGAGAGAAAGAGAGAATTAGAGAGAGCATACTTAAATTCACACAGGACACTGGACAGGACAGGAGAAGTACTCCACATATAACAAACTGACCCTAGCCCCCCGACACATAAACTACTGCAGCATATATACTGGAGGCTGAGACAGGAGGGGTCAGGAGACACTGTGGCCCCATCCGATGATACCCCCAGACAGGGCCAAACAGGAAGGATATAACCCCACCCACTTTGCCAAAGCACAGCCCCCACACCACTAGAGGGATATCTTCAACCACCAACTTACCATCTTGAGACAAGGTCGAGTATAGCCCACAAAGATCTCCGCCACGGCACAACTCAAGGGGGGTGCCAACCCAGACATGAAGATCACATCAGTGACTCAACCCACTCAAGTGACGCACCCCTCCTAGGGATGGCATGAAAGAGCACCAGTAAGCCAGTGACTCAGCCCCTGTAATAGGGTTGAGGCAGAGAATCCCATTGGAAAGAGGGGAACCGGCCAGGCAGAGACAGCAAGGGCGGTTCGTAGCTCCAGAGCCTTTCCGTTCACCTTCACACTCCTGGGCCAGACTATACTCAAGCATATGACCCACTGAAGAGATGAGTCTTCAGTAAACACTTAAAGGTTGAGACCGAGTTTGGGTGTCTCACATGGGTAGGCAGACCATTCCATAAAAATTGAGCTCTATAGGAGAAAGCCCTGCCTCCAGCTGCTGTTTGCTTAGGAATTCTAGGGACAATTAGCAGGCCTGCGTCTTGTGACCGTAGCATACGTGTAGGTATGTACGGCAGGACCAAATCAGAGAGATAGGTAGGAGCAAGCCCATGTAATGCTTTGTAGGTTAGCAGTAAAACCTTGAAATCAGCCCTTGCCTTGACAGGCAGCCAGTGTAGGGTGGCTAGCACTGGAGTAATATGATCACATTTTTGGGTTCTAGTCAGGATTCTAGCAGCCGTATTTAGCACTAACTGAAGTTTATTTAGTGCTTTATCTGGGTAGCCGGAAAGTAGAGCATTGCAGTAGTCTAACCTAACAAAAGCATGGATTCATTTTTCTGCATCATTTTTGGACAGAATGTTTCTGATTTTTGCAATGTTACGTAGATGGAAAAAAAGCTGTCCTTGAAATAGTCTTGATATTTTTGTCAAAAGAGAGATCAGGGTCCAGAGTAACGCCGAGGTCCTTCACAGTTTTATTTGAGACGACTGTACAACCATTAAGATTAATTGTCAGATTCAACAGAAGATATCTTTGTTTCTTGGTACCTAGAACAAGCATCTCTGTTTTGTCCGAGTTTAAAAGTAGAAAGTTTGCAGCCATCCACTTCCTTATGTCTGAAACACAGGCTTCTAGCGAGGGCAATTTTAGGGCTTCACCATGTTTCATTGAAATGCACAGCTGTGTGTCATCCGCATAGCAGTGAAAGTTAACATGATGTTTTCGAATGACATCCCCAAGAGGTAACATATATAGTGAAAACAATAGTGGTCCTAAAACGGAACCTTGAGGAACACCGACATTTACAGTTGATTTGTCAGAGGACAAACCATTCACAGAGACAAACTGATATCTCTCCGACAGATGAGATCTAAACCAGGCCAGAACTTGTCCGTGTAGACCAATTTGGGTTTCCAATCTCTCCAAAAGAATGTGGTGATCGATGGTATCAAAAGCAGCACTAAGGTCTAGGAGCACAAGGACAGATGCAGAACCTCGGTCTGATGCCATTAAAAGGTCATTTACCACCTTCACAAGTGCAGTCTCAGTGCTATGATGGGGTCTAAAACCAGACTGAAGCATTTCGTATACTTTGTTTGTCTTCAGGAAGGCAGTGAGTTGCTGCGCAACAGCCTTTTCCAAAATGTTTGAGAGGAATGAAAGATTCGATATAGGCCGATAGTTTTTTATATTTTCTGGGTCAAGGTTTGGGTTTTTCAAGAGAGGCTTTATTACTGCCACTTTTAGTGAGTTTGGTACACATCCGGTGGATAGAGATCCGTTTATTATGTTCAACATAGGAGGGCCAAGCACAGGAAGCAGCTCTTTCAGTAGTTTAGTTGGAATAGGGTCCAGTATGCAGCTTGAAGTTTTAGAGGCCATGATTATTTTCATCATTGTGTCAAGAGATATAGTACTAAACCTCTCTCTTTTCCATCTCTCTCTCTCTCTCTCTCTCTCTCTCTCTCTCTCTCTCTCTCTCTCTCTCTCTCTCTCTATGCAGCTTAATGACCTTTGCAATTGTTTTGAAATGTAAACCAACAAATGAACAACACTATTAATGCAGATAGATGCTAGGTGCTACCTATACTGTACTTGGCACAAAACTAGGGTGTCTAACATGGTTGTTACAAGACTGAGACATGATGAAACACAACTATGTACAAGATTAAGCATGGAAACATATGTCTCGGTAAAAGATATCCCTCCAGTATCTAACATGAACAGATAAGCCCCAAAAAATCACAGAACTGATCCTTGTCCCTTGTTTCCTCTCTGCATGGAGCTACAGGGACTCTGTGCTGTTTCCTCTCTGCATGGAGCTACAGGGACTCTGTGCTGTTTCCTCTCTGCATGGAGCTACAGGGACTCTGTGCTGTTTCCTCTCTGCATGGGGCTACAGGGACTCTGTGCTGTTTCCTCTCTGCATGGAGCTACAGGGACTCTGTGCTGTTTCCTCTCTGCATGGAGCTACAGGGACTCTGTGCTGTTTCCTCTCTGCATGGAGCTACAGGTACTCTGTGCTGTTTCCTCTCTGCATGGAGCTACAGGGACTCTGTGCTGCTTCCTCTCTGCATGGAGCTACAGGGTCTCTGTGCTGCTGATGTATCTTTTAAGGACCTGTCATCTCTGGCATTGGCTGACATGGCAGACATGTTACTGACAGATGTCAAGGCTGAAGACAAGTCTTCCCTCTCTCTCTCTCTTGCTCTCTTGCTCTCTCTCTCCTCCTTCTCCTCTATCTCTGCACTCCACTCCTTCTCCCCTCTCTCCCCCTCTCTCTTGCCCTCTTTCTCTCCTCCCTCTCCTCTCTCTCTGCACTCCACTCCACTCTGCACTCTCTCACTCTCTTTCCTTTGTATGAATTCATATCAGAGTTATGACATCAGGGCAGACAGCCAGGCAGGCAGGCAGGAGACACATTTTATGTGCGAATGGCATCAACTTTATTTTAATTCTACCAACCGCCACTCCAACCGCCATTATCCTATCCCCTATATCCTATCCCCTATATCCTTTGTAGAAGGGGAATTAGACAGTATCAGTTAGCGTGTGACGTGTGACAAAGTGCTCGTCACATCTCTTTTTTCTGCCACGGTATTGATCTTGGCACTTTGATATGTGGGATGAATTGATATGGTTACGGCATGAGGTAGATTTGACAGGTGGATTAATGAACAGGTGGATTAATCTCTTTGGCACAGGGTCAGATGCCTGTCTTTAGCCTATAGGATGTGCCTCAAATGGAACCCTATTCATTATATAGTGCAAGAGAGAGAGGGAAAGAGAGAGAGGGCAAGAGAGAGAGGGAGAGCGAGAGGGAAAGAGAGGGAGGGAGTGAAAGAGAGGGAGGGAAAGAGAGAGAGAAGGAGTGAGAGAGAGAGAGAGAGAGAGAGAGAGAGAGGGAAAGAAAGAGAGAGGGCGTCTGCACACCCTAATTGACAACCAAACAAACCAAAACAAAGGCAAAGTCTTCTCATGCTTTGTTGATTTCAAAAAAGCCTTCGACTCAATTTGGCATGAGGGTCTGCTATACAAACTGATGGAAAGTGGTGTTGGGGGTAAAACATACAACATTATAAAATCCATGTACTAAAACAACAAGTGTGCGGTTAAAATTGGCAAAACACACACACATTTCTTCACACAGGGTTGTGGGGTGAGACAGGGATGCAGCTTAAGCCCCACCCCCTTCAACATATATATCAACGAATTGGCGCGGGCACTAGAAAACTCTGCAGCACCCGGCCTCACCCTACTAGAATCCAAAGTCAAACGTCTGCTGTTTGCTGATGATCTGGTGCTTCTGTCACCAACCAAGGAGGGCCTACAGCAGCAACTAGATCTTCTGCACAGATTCTGTCAGACCTGGGCCCTGACAGTAAATCTCAGTAAGACCAAAATAATGGTGTTCCAAAAAAGGTCCAGTCACCAGGACCACAAATACAAATTCCATCTAGACACTGTTGCCCTAGTGCACACAAAAAAACTATACATACCTTGGCCTAAACATCAGCGCCACAGGTAACTTCCACAAAGCTGTGAACGATCTGAGAGACAAGGCAAGAAGGGCATTCTATGCCATCAAAAGGAACATAAATTTCAACATACCAATTAGGATTTGGCTAAAAATACTTGAATCAGTCATAGAGCCCATTGCCCTTTATGGTTGTGAGGTCTGGGGTCCGCTCACCAACCAAGACTTCACAAAATGGGACAAACACAAAATTTAGACTCTGCACGCAGAATTCTGCAAAAATATCCTCAGTGTACAACGTAGAACACCAAATAATGCACGCAGAGCAGAATTAAGCCGATACCCACTAATTATCAAAATCCAGAAAAGAGACGTTAAATTCTATAACCACCTAAAAGGAAGCGATTCCCAAACCTTCCATAACAAAGCCATCACCTACAGAGAGATGAACCTGGAGAAGAGTCCCCTAAGCAAGCTGGTCCTGGGGCTCTGTTCACAAACACAAACACACCCTACAGAGCCCCAGGACAGCAGCACAATTAGACCCAACCAAATCATGAGAAAGCAAAAAGATAATTACTTGACACATTGAAAAGAATTAACAAAAAAACAGAGCAAACTAGAATGCTATTTGGCCCTAAACAGAGAGTACACAGCGGCAGAATACCTGACCACTGTGACTGACCCAAAATTAAGGAAAGCTTTGACTATGTACAGACTCAGTGAGCATAGCCTTGCTATTGAGAAAGGCCGCCGTAGGCAGACATGGCTCTCAAGAGAAGACAGGCTATGTGCTCACTGCCCACAAAATGAGGTGGAAACTGAGCTGCACTTCCTAACCTCCTGCCCAATGTATGACCATATTAGAGAGACATATTTCCCTCAGATTACACAGATCCACAAAGAATTCGAAAACAAATCCAATTTTGATAAACTCCCATATCTACTGGGTGAAATTCCACAGTGTGCCATCGCAGCAGCAAGATTTGTGACCTGTTGCCACGAGAAAAGGGCAACCAGTGAAGAACAAACACCATTGTAAAGACAACCCATATTTATGCTTATTTATTTTATCTTGTGTCCTTTAACCATTTGTACATTGTTAAAACACTGTATATATATAATATGACATTTGTAATGTCTTCATTGTTTTGAAACTTCTGTATGTGCAATGTTTACTGTTAATTTTTATTGTTTATTTCACTTTTGTATATTATCTACCTCACTTGCTTTGGCAATGTTAACACATGTTTCCCATGCCAATAAAGCCCTTGAATTGAATTGAAATTAATTGAATTGAGAGGGCATGAGAGAGAGGGAGAGAGAGAGGGAAAGAGCGAAAGGGAAAGGGAGAGCGGGAGTGAAAGAGAGGGAGGGAAAGAGAGAGAGGGGGAGTGAGAGAGAGAGAGAGAGAGAGAGAGTGAAAGAGAGGGAGGGAAAGAGAGAGAGGGGGAGTGAGAGAGAGAGAGAGAGAGAGAGAGAGGGAGATAGAGAGAGAGGGAAAGAGAGAGAGAGAGAGAGAGAGAGAGAGAGAGAGAGAGAGAGAGAGAGAGAGAGAGAGAGAGAGAGAGAGAGAAAACGAAGGAAGGAAGGAAGGAAGGAAGGAAGGAAGGAAGGAAGGAAGGAAGGAAGGAAGGAAGGAAGGAAAAAAGAAAGAAGGAAGGAGAAAGATAGAGAGAGAGAGACTACTTATCCAGTAGTCACATCAGTGCAAATTTATTTGACTGCACTTACAGTACTATCAACGGTGCGCTAACCACACAGTATTCTGGTGTCTTGGTTCTCCTCTCTCTGCTTTGATGTTGTCTCCGTCTGCCTTGCTCATTATCCCCATGTGTGAATTGCACTTGTAAAAGCCATAATTGTTTGGTAGTTATGAAAGCTTATCTCATAAGGCTCAGGAGATTCCTGGCTTATTAAGGATGAGTGCTGTTGATGATTAGGAGCTTATTACATTCTTCAGCACTATATGGATTTGTGGCTAAGCACTCACTGTCAAGTGTCTAAGCTAGCAAAGACAAATGGTAGCTTTCACACATTTCTAAATGAAAGCATCTATACAGTACAACTGTAAAAGGTCAGGTAACATTCCAGATATATGAATATTAAATTGATTTGTTTAACTGAGTCAGTTCTCAGACATTTTCTCCAACATTACTTGGTTAAGGGGCATACATGATTAAGGTGCAGCAGGTACTCTAGTGGTTAGAGCGTTGGGCCAGTAACCAGCAGGTAGCCTAGTGGTTAGAGCGTTGGGCCAGTAACCAGCAGGTAGTCTAGTGGTTAGAGCGTTGGGCCAGTAACCAGCAGGTAGTCTAGTGGTTAAAGCGTTGGGCCAGTAACCAGCAGGTAGTCTAGTGGTTAGAGCGTTGGGCCAGTAACCAGCAGGTAGTCTAGTGGTTAGAGCGTTGGGCCAGTCACCAGCAGGTAGTCTAGGGGTTAGAGCGTTGGGCCAGTAACCAGCAGGTAGCCTAGGGGTTAGAGCGTTGGGCCAGTAACCAGCAGGTAGCCTAGGTGGTTAGAGCATTGGGTCAGTAACCAGCAGGTAGCCTAGTGGTTAGAGCGTTGGGCCAGTAACCAGCAGGTAGCCTAGAAATTAGAGCATTGGGCCAGTAAACCGAAAGGTTGCTGGATCGAATCCCTGAACTGACAAGGTAAACATTTGTCGTTCTCCCCCTGAACAAGACAGTTAACCCACTGTTTCCTGGTAACCTGTCATTCTAAATAAGATTTTTTTCTGAACTGACTTGCCTGGTTAAAAAAAATTACAAAATAATGTTTGCTGTGCAAACAGAAAGAGAAGTTGACACAATTGACCCAAAACACAATTCTGATCTCTCAGGTTCAGGCCCAAAACACCCCAAAGCTTTACACGTCCTTGATGTTTTCTGTCAAAGGTCTAACCTCAATCGTGTCAAGTCAGCTGCCATATGTCAATGTGACATTAGACCTGTCGTCATGATGTACAGATGTAGGATCTTCATTTGATCACCCTTTTGCTGCAGGAGAACTTGTGGTGTATTTGAGGTTTAGAAAAGCTTCTGAAGTTTTTAATTTCCACTTTGAAATGTCAGACTTGATTTTCCCTTGAAAAAAATGATCAACCCGTACAAAAATACCCATGAATTATAATCCATATAATATTTCATATTTCCTGTTGCTGCAGGATAATTTTCCTGCTGTAGCAAACTGGCTCATGTGCTGTTGACATGACATGGTCACAGGTCTATTAATATTGTAACATGATAGTTGACACAAGGCTTGGTCTCACACAGTAACAAAACAATAGTGCAAGTCCATGACAGAATATTTTTGTCAACACTTTACAAATTATTATATAAACTGTGCATTTCTGCTAATTGTTGTTTTTCTCACAAAGGTTGTTTGTGAACACTTCTCATATGAAAACCGTTGGCAATATTTCAATTTGACTAAATGACTGAAATAAAATAGAATTGTCTAAACAACACATTGTTGTTACAGCTAGGCTCCATTGAAGTGATGACAGCCAGACTGGTATTGGGGACTCTGAACAATGATATACAGGGAGTGTGGGAGATGAAGATATTTAACACAACATGTGTTTACGACTGATAGAGCTCTATAGGGAATAGAATGCCATTTGGGACGCACATATTAGTCAAGATGGTACATGGGAACGAGATCTCTGTTGTGACATGGATATGCTTATGCCAGCGATTAAGCACCATTACTCTGTAACATCTACACATTTAGAAGGTTTAGATGCACTGGATATCTAAACAACCAAGATATTCCAAAAGGAATTAACGAAAGAATAGAAGGTTAAACTTGTAGGATGAAGATTATCCAAAAAGCTGATTATTGGAATAGCACAATGGCTGCAGTAGCACACATTTCAAGTACCTCCAGTTTTAAGAGATTAGAGATATTTATATAAATTACAGTGGGTATTTGGTTTATGCTTATCCTGGTGTTAATCCAGTGAATTAAATCATGTTCACAGTCAACCCTTCAAGATATTGACATTGGATGTCATTACACTCTCTCTCTCTTTTCCATCTCACTTTCTCTCTCTCTCTCTCTCTCTCTTTTCCATCTCTCTCTCTCTCTCTCTTTTCCATCTCACTCTCTCTCTCTCTCTCTTTTCCATCTCACTCTCTCGCTCTCTCTTTTCCATCTCTCTCTCTCTCTCTCTCTCTCTCTTTTTCATCTCACTCTCTCTCTCTATCTTTTCCATCTCTCTCTCTCTCTTTTCCATCTCACTCTCTCTCTCTCTCTCTTTTCCATCTCACTCTCTCTCTCTCTCTCTCTCTCTCTCTCACTCTCTCTTTTCCATCTCTCTCTCTATCTCTCTTTTCCATCTCACTCTCTCTCTCTCTCTCTCTCTTTTCCATCTCACTCTCTCTCTCTCTCTTTTCCATCTCTCTCTCTCTCTCTCTCTCTCTTTTCCATCTCACTCTCTCTCTCTCTTTTCCATCTCACTCTCTCTCTCTCTCTTTTCCATCTCTCTCTCTCTTTTCCATCTCACTCTCTCTCTCTCTCTCTTTTCCATCTCACTCTCTCTCTCTCTCTCTTTTCCATCTCACTCTCTCTCTCTCTCTTCCATCTCTCTCTCTCTCTCTCTCTCTCTCTCTCTCTCTTCTCACTCTCTATCTTATCTCTCTCTCTCTCTCTTTTCCATCTCACTCTCTCTCTCTCTTTTCCATCTCACTCTCTCTCTCTCGTTTCCATCTCTCTCTCTCTCTCTCTTTTCCATCTCACTCTCTCTCTCTCTCTCTTTTCCATCTCACTCTCTCTCTCTCTCTCTCTCTCTCTTTTCCATCTCACCCTCTCTCTCTCTCTCTCTCTTTTCCATCTCACCTTCTCTCTCTCTATCTCTTTTCCATCTCACTCTCTCTCTCTCTCTCTCTCTTTTCCATCTCTCTCTCTCTCTCTCTTTTCCATCTCTCTTTATTGGCATGAAAAACATTGTGTCAATATTGCCAAAGCAACAATGTATACAATATACATTTTCATAAAATTATAAACGATAACAAATAATAATATAAAATGGTAGTAAATAATAATACAAAAATAAATACAAAAATAATACAGTACAAATAATAACAATAAAATTGTATCTCTCGCTATATATATATATATACAGTGCCTTGCGAAAGTATTCGGCCCCCTTGAACTTTGCGACCTTTTGCCACATTTCAGGCTTCAAACATAAAGATATAAAACTGTATTTTTTTGTGAAGAATCAACAACAAGTGGGACACAATCATGAAGTGGAACGACATTTATTGGATATTTCAAACTTTTTTAACAAATCAAAACCTGAAAAATTGGGCGTGCAAAATTATTCAGCCCCCTTAAGTTAATACTTTGTAGCACCACCTTTTGCTGAGATTACAGCTGTAAGTCGCTTGGGGTATGTCTCTATCAGTTTTGCACATCGAGAGACTGACATTTTTTCCCATTCCTCCTTGCAAAACAGCTCGAGCTCAGTGAGGTTGGATGGAGAGCATTTGTGAACAGCAGTTTTCAGTTCTTTCCACAGATTCTCGATTGGATTCAGGTCTGGACTTTGACTTGGCCATTCTAACACCTGGATATGTTTATTTTTGAACCATTCCATTGTAGATTTTGCTTTATGTTTTGGATCATTGTCTTGTTGGAAGACAAATCTCCGTCCCAGTCTCAGGTCTTTTGCAGACTCCATCAGGTTTTCTTCCAGAATGGTCCTGTATTTGGCTCCATCCATCTTCCCATCAATTTTAACCATCTTCCCTGTCCCTGCTGAAGAAAAGCAGGCCCAAACCATGATGCTGCCACCACCATGTTTGACAGTGGGGATGGTGTGTTCAGGGTGATGAGCTGTGTTGCTTTTACGCCAAACATAACGTTTCGCATTGTTGCCAAAAAGTTCAATTTTGGTTTCATCTGACCAGAGCACCTTCTTCCACATGTTTGGTGTGTCTCCCAGGTGGCTTGTGGCAAACTTTAAACAACACTTTTTATGGATATCTTTAAGAAATGGCTTTCTTCTTGCCACTCTTCCATAAAGGCCAGATTTGTGCAATATACGACTGATTGTTGTCCTATGGACAGAGTCTCCCACCTCAGCTGTAGATCTCTGCAGTTCATCCAGAGTGATCATGGGCCTCTTGGCTGCATCTCTGATCAGTCTTCTCCTTGTATGAGCTGAAAGTTTAGAGGGACGGCCAGGTCTTGGTAGATTTGCAGTGGTCTGATACTCCTTCCATTTCAATATTATCGCTTGCACAGTGCTCCTTGGGATGTTTAAAGCTTGGGAAATCTTTTTGTATCCAAATCCGGCTTTAAACTTCTTCACAACAGTATCTCGGACCTGCCTGGTGTGTTCCTTGTTCTTCATGAGACTCTCTGAGACTATCACAGTGCAGGTGCATTTATACGGAGAATTGATTACACACAGGTGGATTGTATTTATCATCATTAGTCATTTAGGTCAACATTGGATCATTCAGAGATCCTCACTGAACTTCTGGAGAGAGTTTGCTGCACTGAAAGTAAAGGGGCTGAATAATTTTGCACGCCCAATTTTTCAGTTTTTGATTTGTTAAAAAAGTTTGAAATATCCAATAAATGTCGTTCCACTTCATGATTGTGTCCCACTTGTTGTTGATTCTTCACAAAAAAATACAGTTTTATATCTTTATGTTTGAAGCCTGAAATGTGGCAAAAGGTCGCAAAGTTTAAGGGGGCCGAATACTTTCGCAAGGCACTGTATATACAGTGGGGCAAACAAAAAAGTATTTAAATGGGGTGTGGGCATGGTTGACGTGGCGGTGTGTTGATTGGTTTGGGTGGGTGGTGTGGATGCGTCTGTGGGTGCTGTGGTCTGGATGTGAGTCCTCTTGGCGTGGGTCCTCTATGTGTAGGTCCAGGGGGGGGTCCCGCAGGTCTGGGAGGGTGTCTCACTGGTCTGGGCGGGGTGTCTATTGATCTGCTCCTGTGTGAAGTGTTGGGGATACGTTTGAAAGCGATGTCCTTTAGAATCCGGGTGAAGGTGGTCAATGCTGCCTTGTAGAGGTGGACCTGGTCATAGAGGCTGTTCAAGTCCAGGGTGGAGTGGTGGGCCAGGAAAACATTTGGTTTTGAGGCACAGTCATGGGAAATACTTGCATTTACCCGCTGTATTGTGGCAGGGTGGAAGTCTTTTTGGGGTAGCAGGGTGGAGATAACCACTTTTGCGTTGGGGAAAGTAAAAGAAGCTTTTCCAATCACTCCCTTCAGTGCTGTGGCCACCCTTTCCTGCTGTGCTCTCAGGTCGTTTGTGCCTGTGTGTATTATTATGTGGCTAGGTGAACCTAGTTGGTCCTCAGACAGAAGGTCAAGGGAGCGCTGGGTGTTTGGACACCAGAGTTTAGACACACTGTGTTTTCTTCTATATTTCCCATTTGAGTCCATAAGGAGTACAATCTGTGTCTTGTGTTTGTCCTCAGTGGGCGTGGGGGGGGGTTGTCAGAAGGGCTATCAGGGTGGCTGACAGAGGGGGTGTTCAGAGGGGGTGAGAATCGCTGGGCTTGGGGTTCTTCCTTTGTCTGCTCTCTCTCATATATATATATATATATATATCTCTCTCACACACACTAACAATCTGATTACACAATTAGATAAGGAACGCTGTGTCTTTCCAGTCCTGCCTCGTTTTCCAGTCTTCGTAATGAAGAACACGGCTAGGCCCTAATTTGACGGGGATGAGCTGCGAGCCACTCAGCTCGTCTCCCCGTCTGCTTGTGACAGTTCAGTTCAGTTACGGTAATGACTTTGTCTCTGTTTATTTGGGTAAGTGAAGGCACAATCTTACTCCATCATACAGATTGCCACGTGTAAGAAGAACGTCGGGAACATAATTACAGTCAAAAGGAAGCCACCATAGATTCACATCAGACTGCGTTCAGTGTTAGATATAGAGTGTTAGTACTGATCAAAAGCATGAAGTCCTTTTCACTTTACACTGACAGTTTATGGTTATCCTATGGAAGTGTTAAAGATTTTCCGGTGTTCAAACGCTTTTATTATATACAGTGCATTGATAACATTTATTTTTGTCCTCATCAATCTACACACAATACCCCATAATTACAAAGTGAAAACAGGTTTTTATACATTTTTGTAAATGTATTAAATATAAAAAACTGAAATACCTTATTTGCATACGTTTTCAGAGCCTTTGCTATGAGACTCGAAATTGAGCTCAGGTGCATTCTGTTTCCATTGGTCATCCTTGAGATGTTTCTACAACTTGATTGGAGTCCACCTGTGGTAAATTCAATTGATTGGACATGATTTGGAAAGGCACACACCTGTCTATACAAGTCATGAGGTCGAAGGAATTGTCCGTAGAGCTCCGAGACAGGATTGTGTCGAGACACAGATCTGGGGAAGTGTACCAAAACATTTCTGCAGCATTGAAGGTCCCCAAGAACACAGTGGCCTCCAAATCTTGGCTGCCCCTTTGAACCACTGAGACTCTTCCTAGTGTTGTCTGCCCGGCCAAATTGGTCTGATGAATCCAATATTGAACTCTTTGGCCTGAATGCCAAGCGTCATATCTGGAGGAAACATGGCACCTCCCCTACTGTGAAGCATAGTGATGGCAGCATCATGTTGTAGGGATGTTTTTCAGTGGCAGAGACTGGGAGACTAGTCAGGATTGAGGCAAAGATGAAAGGGGAAAAGTACGGAGAGATCCTTGATGAAAACCTACTCTAGAGCGTTCAGGACCTCAGACTGGGGCAAAGGTTCACCTTCCAACAGGACAATGACCCTAAGCACACAGCCAAGGCAACGCAGGAAAGGGATCGGGACAAGTCTCTGAATGTCCTTGATTGGCCCAGCCAGAGCCTGGACTTGAACCTGATAGAATATCTCTGGAACGACCTGAAAATCGGCGTGCGGGGACGCTCCCCATCCAAGCTGACAGAGCTTGAGAGGATCTGCAGAGAAGAATCAGAGAAACTCCCAATACAGGTGTGCCAAGCTTGTAGAGTCATACCCAAGAAGACTCAAGGCTGTAATCGCTGCCTAAGGTGGTTCAGCAAAGTACTGAGTAAAGGGTCCGAATACTTTTTTTAAAACATTTTTTTTACATTTTTTTTACATTTTTTCTGTTTAAAAATCTAACCGGTTTTTGCTTTGTCATTATGGGGTATTGTGTGTAGATTGATGAGGATAAAAAAACAAAAACATTTTAGAATAAGGCTGTGACATAACAAAATGTGGAAAATGTGAAGGGGTCTGAATACTTACCGAATGCAACGTACATGAAATTCACTCTGACAACACAATACTGCATACTAGATGGAGTCTAACAGCTGTTCAGATTCAGATCATGTTTATTAACAAGAGTGGCAAGGCCACTGTTGACAGTTAACAGAGACAGATAATGACAACAACAACAATAATAATGGTAATTTATTTCTTATTATTTTACATTTCCATGTAAAAGGACACATTTTGGAGAAATGAATATACACGGGGGTCCATAATGATTGGATCTGTTGATAAAGATGAGCAAAATAGACTGTTTATTGTATGCAAAAACATCATGTTCCTAAATGATATTATTTTATACTAATACAATTGCTCAGAGATAGAGATGATGTTTAACAAGTAGTAAAACAAAATACAAATAGATTGGGGTCAAAATGATGAGATCTACCAAAAAATGTGTTTTTGTAAAATGTTCAGTATCAATTGTTAATGTTTGTTCAACTTTGAAATCAATGTTTTTTTGTTTGGAATACATTTTAATGTGAAAAATTTGAGTGTCAGCACAATTCTGTTACTTTAGAATTGCCCAATAGTAAAAGTGTTGAGGAAAAAAAACACACATTTAAAAAATATAGTTATGTTAATGTGATAATCTAAAAATAATTCTGCTTTGATAAGTAAACTACCCTGAACAAAAATATAAACGCAACATGTACGTAGTGTTGGTCCCATGTTTCATGAGCTGAAATAAAAGATCCCAGAAATGTTCCATACACACATTTCATTTCTGAGGAGTATTTCTATCTGTAAAAGCCCTTTTGTGGTGAAAAACTCATTCTGATTGGCTGGGCCTGGCTCCCCAGTGGGTGGGCCACCCATGGCTGCGCCCCTGCCCAGTCATGTGAAATCCACAGATTAGGGCCTAATTTATTTATTTACATTTCCTTATATGAACTGTAACTCAGGATAGTCGTTGAAATGTATATTTTTGTTTACTGTAAATGAACATATAGGGTAATTAATCATGTATAAATCAGAAACAATGAGCTCATTGTGGCATGTAGGTAGTTCAGTAGTGAGTGTGTTTGTTTCACTGTAACAAAAGGTGCAGAAACAGTGCTTACGTGCATTCATTCTACAGTACATCCAATTCATATGACCCGTGGTTATCCCTGGACAATGGGTTTTAGATGTAAATGTAAATAGTTTTTAGATTCTGGTCGCAACCTGAAATAATGTTCATTTTCATCTCCGTACGAGTCAGAAGAACACCTCTGGAAGACAGTTAGACTCTACATGCTTGATTTTAATTAGTGGAAATCTTCCCAGCTAACTAACTTCCTCTACACTGACTGGACAGTAGTATAGTCATACTATGCATATTTTCATGAAATTCAACAAATTAGGATCCATTCAACTGTCCTTTCAACAAGAGAATGGACACGTAGATAAGAATGTATATTAACTGTTCAGGATTGTTTATCATGGATAGTGAGACAAAAATGACACTAGCACTGTTTATATGAGCCAATGTTTACTAATGTTTACTATTGCCTTCATAGTGCACTATTTTTGACCAGAGCACCTATTGAATGTTTAGGAGTAGGGTGCTATTTGGGACACAGGCAATGAGTAGAACATTTCCAGAACCTGTATCCAAAAAATGTATATTGTTTCTGTATTAAAAATCTGTATTAAATAGTGTGTGTGTGTGTGTGTGTGTGTGTGTGTGTGTGTGTGTGTGTGTGTGTGTGTGTGTGTGTGTGTGTGTATGTATGTATGTATGTATGTATGTATGTATGTATGTATGTATGTATGTATGTATGTATGTATGTATGTGTGTGTGTGTGTGTGTGTGTGTGTGTCTGCTTCTGTTCTTACAAGCACACGCATTCTGAGTGGTGTGTGAGGGTGTAAGAGTATCCAAGCTGCAACTTTTCTCAAAGTGACTCCTCTATTCTATAGCACTGGCTTCTACATTCTCTGCCTTGGAGCGGTTAGCTGTGCTCTAACTGTTATGGATAGCTCTGTTGTGATTCTGCCTAAGACAGCACAGCTGTCCGTGCCCTTGCCTCTAGTAATCACAGCAACTTTTAGTGATTTGGATACTTGTCTGACAGAAGCGCCAGGGAGAAGGCAAGCTGTTTTACATATAAATGCACCTTCGCCCTGTATTAAAACACTCCGCGTTTAGACTCCGTAGTGCGTTTTTAAAACGTGCGTTTATTTTAAATGGGATTTCATCAAGTTGTCAGACTATGATTTAACGTAACCGACTACAGATATAGGATCTTAATTTGATTAAACATTTTTTGTTGCTACAAAGCAAGACATGCAAACATGTAGTGTATTTGAGTTTTAATTAGGTTCCTAAAGTTTGTAATTTCAGACTTGATTTGCCCTAACGAAATATTTAACAACCCATACAAAAATGTCCATTATTACAATCCACATTTCCTGTTACTGGCTCAAATTAAGATCCTACATCTGTATAGCTCCCATAGTCAGCGAGAGCTGTTGATTAGGTTTAAATGCATTTTTTCTTCATATCATGTAGAGGAGACATGTTGATTTTAACATCCTCAGATCAGAAGTCCCATTTAGATTAAAAAAAGGGAGCCCTGACCAGAAGGAAGATTTCACGGTGATGATAGTGTTCAGAATAACATTTTCCCTTATTGAATGTCCCTAACCCTACATGTAAATAGTGTGGTCCTGAAATACGGCACTGCAAAACTCAAATGTGAAAATCCTTGATAAGAAAACAATCTGTGCTGAACAACATCTTATCTCCGTGCTTTCATCAAGGCTACTGGATGCTGAATCTCCGAACAATAGTATTTTTTATTTAAAACTTCTTAGGGATAGCCCCCTTTTTTGCAGTTTTCGCCTAAATGACAAACCCAAATCTAACTGCCTCGAGCTCAGGCTCTGAAGCAAGGATATGCATATTCTTGATACCATTTGAAAGGAAACACTTTGAAGTTTGTGGAAATGTGAATTGAATGTAGGAGAATATAACACAATAGATCTGGTAGAAGAAAATACAAAGAAAAAAACAACAGTTTTTTTCTAACACCATCTTTGAAATGCAACAGAAAGGTCCCTGTTCCAGCCATCACTCTGGTTGAAAATTCAGATGGTGTCCACAAGATGGTAGCAGTGTATGTGCAAAGACGGATAACTTGAAGTATGAGCAAACTACATGACATTTAGTGTGAAGTCATCCAGGTACATTTGGGCAAATCGAGACATTTACATTCATTACATCTTTCTGCAAGAATATCATCAAATCTGTATACTTGGACTTTGATTTAGCTTTTACAGTATTAGTAGCCATATTATAAGTTGAACATTTGCAAAACACCCAGTTTTCATAACTTCATAAATCTCCATATTCTTGTAATTTTTGTCCAAAAGGAAAAGGCTTGCTGTCGCACAAGGTTAGCCGCTACATTTTGCGACAGATACAGGGTTTCCCTGTGAAGCCAATCTCATTGGCTATCTAGCTAGCTTTGTTTGACACCAATTGGTGCTTATTTGACAAAGTTACAGTCAATTAAGTGAAGACTGCCCGCGTCATCAGCGCGCTCTCTGACCAAATTTGGTGTCCTATAGGATATACTACACCCCTAATGACATAGTGAAGTCTGGTTACATTATAGGATCTCTGAGGAATAAATACAAACGTGATTTGACTGGTTGAAACAATGTTTAGGGTTAGATTTTCCCAGATTCCTTTATTTGCAAATTGAATGAGTGGAAATACAAAATAGATTGTGCATGCTATATTGACCTTTTTAGGATATGAAAATATTTTTATCTAACAAAATGACACTTCATGTTATCTCTGGCACCCTTTGGATGAGGGTCGGAGCAATATTTCAGAATGTACGTACACATTTCAAACCTATCGAGGTGAAAAAAGTGTTTTGTTGTTAGGAGCTCCCCTCAAACAAAAGCATGGCATTTTTTTGCATTAATAGCTACTGTAAATTGTACAGTGCAGTTATATTAACAATAATTTACGCTTTCAGCTGATATAAGACACTTACATGTACTGACATTTGTTGTTTCTCTAAAATCTGCGATCGTGACACACGGCGCTGCATGATTTACAACTGTTCCGTTGACGGGATGCCTATCCCTATTAACTAGGCAAGTCAGTTAAGAACAAATTCTTATTTACAATGACAGCTTACACCTGCCAAACACTAACCCGGACGATGCTGGGCTAATTGTGCGCCGCCCTATGGGACTCCCAATCATGGCCGGTTGTGATACAGTCTGGAATCGAACCAGGGTCTGTAGTGATGCGTCTTGCACTAAGATGCAGTGCCTTAGACCGCTGTGCGACTTAGGAGCACCAAAAATATGATAGGTAACACATTCTCATCAGCAGCAGAGACTCTGTCTGCATCCCAATTGACACCCTATTCCTCCTGTGGGCCCTGGCCAAAAGTAGTACACAAGAAAGGGAATGGGGTGACATTTGGGAATCAGCCTTTAAGACAGTGTTTCCCAACACTGGTCCTCAAGTACCCGCAACAGTACACATTTTCAGTGTAACCCTGGACAAGCACACCTGAATCAACTTGTCAACTAATCATCAAGCCCTCAATGAGTTGAATAAGGTGTGTTTGTCAAGGGATACAATGAAACTGTACCGTTGGGGGTAATGGAGGACCAGGGTTGAAACTGTACCATTGGGGGTAATGGAGGACCAGGGTTGAAACTGTACCATTGGGGGTAATGGAGGACCAGGGTTGAAACTGTACCATTGGGGGTAATGGAGGACCAGGGTTGAAACTGTACCATTGGGGGTAATGGAGGACCAGGGTTGAAACTGTACCATTGGGGGTAATGGAGGACCAGGGTTGGAACTGTACCATTGGGGGTAATGGAGGACCAGGGTTGAAACTGTACCATTGGGGGTAATGGAGGACCAGGGTTGAAACTGTACCATTGGGGGTAATGGAGGACCAGGGTTGGGAAACTGCTTTAAGATGATGGCATATTTTTCACCTCAAGAACTCCTAACAGAACCCAATGTCATGTTGATGGATGGAGTTTATAATTGACTTCATCTACACTGAGCATTCATAATTTCTCCAAAAGCGGAACAAATGGATGCAAATTGATTAACTGAATCCTTTTTGGTCTTTTGTCGTGCAGTGCCTTATTTGATAAACAATAGCCTCTGGTTTTTCCCCTTACACCAACACGTTCTGTGACACTAGCTGCGAAAGCCCCTTAGCTGGCAGACGTAACACGGAGATCACTCATCACATTTCATGAAGACTTCAAAACCAGCAGAGTTCATTGGAGATACTGGGTCAGTACTTGTCCTTAGTTAAAATATTATTAATACATTTACGGCTATTAGAATGGCTTGTTAGGGTACATAAGTAAGTAGCCTTGCACTACTCAGAACATCCCATAGGCAAGGAGCCTATCTTGTCTTTCTGTAGTGTGAGGCAGCTTAGACAGGACACTAGTCTGTTGCAGGGCCTATAAGGATACAGGTAATGGTTCTTGATAATGATCTCTTCACTGTTTCTTCTCTGTGCTTTAATTAATTTTTTATTTAACTAGGCAAGTCAGTTAAGAACAAATTCTTATTTACAATGACGGTGATGTTTCCTTGGCTGACTGTTGTTATATCTGTTTTAAAGGGACAATCCACGTTGAAATAATAGCAAAGTATTTCCTCTCGTTCCTGTTTCGGTAAAAAGCTGAGGGAAGTGGTTGGAGAAATGTAACCACTCTTAAATTCATACTGACCCTCCATGCTATCAACATAATAGTTTGAGCCATGTTTTGAGGCTATTTAGTGTTTGTTTACATTTACTTTGTTTACCAGCATTTGAGTAATATAAGCGTATATTTTGGGTTCTGATGGGGTATGACAGTTAACTTAAGCTCATAAGGCATTTACAAGTTAAAGAATCAATGGGTACACATCATTCATTTATATATCCAAAAATTTAGATAAAAACCAGATTGCCCCTTTATTGCTACAGTAAAGCATTCAGGTTCTGAGTGCAGTCTGATAAATTATCCCTGCCCTCTGATAGGACGAGGCAAAGACGATACAGAGTGAATTATCAAGATTAAAGGAACCTGGTGACCGGTGACATTTCAGTGGGGATTAGTAAGGGCCACATAATGACTCATTCAACACTATGAACATTGTTGAGAATTGACCTATTGGGTTTGGATGGAAGCAATGCAGCAACGTGATAGAGTTATTGTGTGAATAACTCCAGATGTGGTTAGGTAAATAGTCAGTCCTCTTGTTGTGATATCTCTATTTTTCTCCTCACCATGTATCAGTCATCTTGCAGACACATAACTGACCTTCAAAGGCTGCTACAGGTCCTGTGGGCAGTATCTGTTCCTTCAGTTCCATCTCTATTCCTGTCTCTCTGTTTCTCTGTCTGTCTCTTTCTCTGTCTCTCTCTCTGTCTCTCTGCTTCACCAATTACCTTTACCAGCCTATCAATGGCGGGCTTGTAACCATGGAGACTAGGACGATACTTTGAGCCACGCACTTCACATTTGATCTTTTCACCTTATTACCCACAATCCTCTTGCTATGGTCAGCTGACAGAAGAGTAGTGGAGCGAGTGAAGTATCTACAGTTTCTACTATTCACGGTCCCTCCACCAAAAGACTAGGGTTCCATCATAATTGGCACTCTTTTCCCTATATAGTTGCACTACTGACCAGATCCCTTTCTAAACTTTTAGAAAAAAGGGTTCAATTGTCCCCAAAGGAGAACCCTATAACCTTTTTTTGGTTCTAGCTAGAACCCTTTTGGGTTCCATGTAGAACCCTATGAGAAGTATATTGGGACTGCTGAATAATCCTTTCAGGTTCTAGACAGCACCTTTTTTTCTAAGAGTGTAGTGCACTATATAGGGAGTAGGGTGCATCTGGGATGCAATACTAGGCCACATGTCTTCCCTCCTTAAGGTGATGGTGGCATGATGGGGTCGTGTGACAATGACAGAGATCTCAGTAGCTGTGACCTTTATGTCCGTCTCTTTATTACAAGTGGCCACTACTTCCCTTTGGAGGAGCAAACCGCTTGGCTGATGTAGCATGGCTGTGTTGATGGAGAATGCTTAAAGACATGCTCCGGATCTTTGGAGACTACTGAGTATTTTTTAAACCACCCACTTTGGGCTTACTGTGTCAATGTGTAGTTCATATAGTACACGCATAATCTATGAGCAGAATTACTGTCTTACCTCAATTAGCCACGAAAGCAATAGTTTTTAATTAGTTTGAAAGCAATGTTTTTTCTGGAAGCTGTGCCATTTTCACTACTGAGCATATGTGACATAGTACACTATTTTTGTGGACCACTTTTGGCTCGCGAGCGCTACATTCAGAACTACGGGCTAAAAAGTATACAAAGTACCGTAGAATATCTTTAAACCATCAGATTCATATATTGTGTGTGAACCCTCTACAAATGAATCTGCTGAAAATGTATGGGAATGTTTGTTTTGTAATTCATCTTTGATGACATACAATCTCTATGATGACTTACTACCTGATTTAATTTTTGGTTGTAGTTAGAGGAACCTTTTCCTTTTTTAAATGGAGAAAGGAAGGAACTATGTTGATGAAAAGTACCTGCATAGGCTAGAGAAAATTGTATGCAGTTTCAACATACATTTCTTTGCCAGAGGATCTCTGTCACATTATCGGAAAATCCATGGGTTGGCTTGTCAGCTAAATAAGAGATCAAGGGAATTTCATTTCAGAGACGACACTATCTCACTACAGAGACAAGGGTGTAGGAGTGAAACTCAGAGTAAGGCCTGAATCCAAAATGACACCCCATTCCCTTTATAGTGCACTACTTTTGACAAGAGGCCTGGTTAAAAGCACTGCACTATAAAGGGAATATGGTGCAATTTAGGATGCACGCTAACAGCTCTGTCTGATCTACATCAGAGGAGGTTATTTGTAATTCACTCTCATTAAGAGCCTGTGGTGTGAATCCTCATTAAGATACTGTGTTGTGATTCCTTATTATGAGCCTGTGATGTGATTCCTTATTATGAGCCTGTGGTGTGAATCCTCATTAAGAGCCTGTGGTGTGATACTTCATAAAGAGCCTGTGGTGTGAAACCTCATTAAGAGCCTGTGGTGTGATACCTCATAAAGAGCTAGTAGTGTGATTCCTAACTGTGAGCCTGAGGTGTGAATCTCCATGAAGAGCATGTGGTGTGAATCTTCATTACAATCCTGTGGTATGAATCCTCATTGAGATCCGGTGGTGTTATTCCTTATTATGAACATGTATTAATGCATTAATTGCATTAATTGTCATTAAGAGCCTATGGTTTGGTTCCTTAATTTGAGCTTGTGGTGTGAATTCTCATTAAAATCCTATGTTGTGATTCCTTACTAAGTGCCTGTGGTGTGATTCCTTATTATGAGCCTGTGGTGTGACTCCTCATTAAGAGCCTGTGGTTTGATCCCTCATAAAGAGCTATCGGTGTGATTCCTTACTGTAAGCCTGAGGTGTGAATACTCATTAAGAGCCTGTGTTGTGATTCATTATTTTTAGTCTATGGTGCGATTCCTTATTATGAGCCTGTGGTGTGAATCCTCATTAAGAGCCTGTGGTGTGATTCCTCTCAAAGAGCCTGTGGTGTGATTTTTTATTTTGATTCTGTAGGCTGTGACAGTGAAGTTTGGTAGGCTGTGACAATAATTTTTACCTGTCTCAGAATATGTTTGATGGAGCGACATAAGTGGGAATTTAGATTTAGACATGTGATTTTACTGTCGATATCTACGCGATGTAAATCAATACTACAACTTTTTCTGCTTTGATTTATGTTTTCTATAACTGGAGTTTTAAGTGAGTAGAAATCTTCTTTTAGACTAATGGTACATGGAAACCTACAGCACACAGCTAAGGCCCACTCATCCCTTCCTTCCTTACTTGACAATAATCCACCTCATTCCGAAGCCCTCCACTGGAGCCCTCCACCATTACAGCTAAGGTCCTTTGCTACATGACCTGGGTCACTGTGCTCTTATATGTGCACCACCTCATTCAATTCAAATAGGAATACACGCATGGGAACAAAAAAAATCACAATCTGCGATATATAGGACAGGCACCTAGAAGCAAAGTGCGCTTCTGGTTCTGTCGAGGGATAAAACTCAACACCTCAGCCCAGGAATAGTGACTGTTTTAGGGGGCTGAGAGCTCTCCTCCCCCAGGGTGCCAGGCCAGATCCAGACATATGGTCTAATTAATCACAAGCCTGGATACAAGAGTAGAGGAAAAGAGGAGCCAGCAGGCCCCTTGCTATTACCTGCCTGCTACAGACGGAAAAATACTTATATTCTCTCCCTAAGATGAGGATGTCCAGCCTGGTCTCAAAGACTAGATGTAACACAATACATTTAAATCTGGGACACTCAAATTAGTATATGTTATGTTTGGGATGGTTACATAAGGCAAAAACAAAAGTAGGGTTGTTGGTCGGAGTGGATGGGTGAGTGTATAACGCAAATGTCTAGCAACCTGAAGGTTCTGTGTTTGAATCTCATCATGGACAACTTCAGCATTTTAGCTAATTAACAACTTGGCTAACCCTTCCTTAACCCTTAAACCTCACTCCTTAAACCTCACTCCTAACCCTAACTCTAACCTTGACCTTAACTGTAACCTTAACCCCTAACAATAGCCACCTAGTTAGTGTTAGACCAGCCACCTAGTTAATGTTAGCCACAACAAATTGGAATTCCTAACATATCATACATTTTGCAAAGTCATAGCATATTGTACGAATTGCAGTTCGTAACATATCCTAGGAAATGGATGATGGACATCCACAAATTAATACATGCCATACAAATTATAACATATCACACTAATTGGAGTGTTCCGGATTTACGTTTACTATGTTACGTCTACTCCTGATTCCAGGTTGTGTCAGATCTGGAGCTATCGTATCCCCTCCCCATGGAGTCATGGAAGTGACGAATGTATCAGAATCCGAGTGCGCAATCAGGACGCTCATCGGAGTCTCATAACAAAACAATAAGATAGATCAATTTCAAAAAGAGGGAAGGACGGAGAGAGAAAGAAGAGGATTGAGGGAGGGAGGGCGAGAGAAAGATGGGGGACGAGGGAAACACAGTGACACCCTAGCTCGTTCAATCAGTATAGCAGCCTACTCCTTAGCTGGCTCCTGGGAGGGCTGTCAGACAAAATGAATCATGTTGCTTTGTCGGCACATATTTCTGCCATTTGGGAGCTGTCAGCCGGGATGGGCTTTGTAAGTAATGGAGGAAGAGGAATTAAATAAAGCAAGTGATTGTGACAAAGAAACAGTGTGGTATACATGTGCTGAAAACGAACATGAAAAGAAACAGTATTAAAAAGGAAGATGAAGAAAAAAGTATCCATATTCTGAAACTCATAGGAGGATTGCTAAACCATTAAAATGCTTGTATGTTTCTTCAACTACCGTTGGGGCTCCTGGGTTAGGTCTATTGACTTCCTCGCTTTGAAACAAGTCGTGAGCAACACCACCCAATTCCCATGATGCCGTAATGATTTAGACAGCAGTGCAGTGGTGCGTCAGTCTAGCCGCTGTATCAATTTCCTCCTATTGAGCCGAAGCTTGTGTTTGCACTCCCATCAAGACAAACGGGGAGCAAGCGTAGGTCTTGGGCCTTCGATTCACTCAGGCGTGTAGTCTGCCAGACAGACGCCTGGCACAGCCCCTGGCTTGGGCTCATAGTGGTGAGAGGAACAGCGTTAATGTGAAGGGAGGTTTATGTATGGGATGGCTAATGTTACCCAGCAGCTGTCTGTTCCCCAGTAGGACATGTTAATACCGATCAGCACATAGAATGGCATTTAGTGTTCTACTGCCAGCTCATAGAGCTCACTCCTGCATCCACAATAGAGACTGGATGGGGAGAATGGACCGGAATCGGAATGCAATTAGAAGCATACAACTACAATATGTTTAGAAACTCCAGACAACTGTTTCCAGGCTGAGGAGTTAGCACGGTTTTTGTGTAGGATTATGGGCTGTCCCCATAGGATAACCCTTTGAAGAACCCTTTTTGTTTTCAAGTAAAACTATGTTGGGTTCCATGTAGAACCCTTTCTATAGAGGGTTCTACATGGAAGCCAGAAGGGCTATTCTATTCTATGGGGACAGCCGAAGAACCCTTTTGGAACCCTTTGTTTCTCAGCGTGTACTATGTTAAACAGACATGGGCAGTGTTAACTAAGGGGAAGAAATGCTCAGATGTTTTGTCAAAAGTTTAAATGAAAATATAGCATATAGAATAAATTATATTATAAACTGGATGGGTCAAGCCCTGAATGCTGATTGGCTAATAGCAGTGGTGATAAAACAGTTATTTTTACTGCTCTAATTATGTTGGCAACCAGTTTATACTAGCAATAAGGCAACTTGGGGTGGTTTGTAATATATGGCCAATATACCACGGCTAAGGGCTGTGTCCAGGCACTCAGCTTTCCGTCGTGCTTAAGAATAGCCATTAGCTGTGGAATATTGGCCATATACCACACCTCATCGGGCCTTATTGCTTAAATATAATATCAAGCCTGTTCATTCATTTTGCAAATCAAAAAGGACATACAGTGGCTTGCGAAAGTATTCACCCAACTTGGCTGTTTTCCTATTTTGTTGCCTTACAACCTGGAATTAAAATAGATTTTGGGGGGGATTTGTATCATTGGATTTACACAACATGCCTACCACTTTGAAGATTTTTTATTGTGAAACAAACAACAAATAAGACAAAAAAAAAACAGAAAACGTGAGCGTGCATAACTATTCACCCCCCCCCCCCAAAGTCAATACTTTGTAGAGCCACCTTTTGCAGCAATTACAGCCGCAAGTCTCTAGCCACTGGGATTTTTGCCCATTCTTCAAGGCAAAACTGCTCCAGCTCCATCAAGTGTGCAGCAATCTTTAAGTCATACCACATATTCTTACTTGGATTGAGGTCTGTGCGTTGACTAGGCCATCCCAAGACATTTAAATGTGTCCCCTTAATCCACTCCAGTGATGCTTTAGCAGTATACTTAGGGTCATAGTCCTGCTGGAAGGTGAACCTGCAGCCAGTCTCAAATCTCTGGAAGACTGAAAGAATTTCCCAGTATTTAGCAGCATCCATCATTCCTTCAATTCTGACCAGTTTCCCAGTGCCAGCCAATGAAAAACATCCCCACAGCATGAGAACAGGGATGGTGTTCTCGGGGTGATGAGAGGTGTTGGGTTTGTGCCAGACATAGCGTTTTCCTTGATGGCCAAAAAACTAAATTTTAGTCTCATCTGACCAGAATACCTTCTTCCATATGTTTGGGGAGTCTCCCACATGCTTTTTGGCAAGCACCAGACATGTTTGCTTATTTCTTTCTTTAAGAAATTGCTTTTTTTTCAGGCCACTCTCGGTAAAGCACAGCTCTGTGAAGTGCACGGCTTAAAGTGGTCCAATGGACAGATACTCCAATCTCCGCTGTGGAGCTTTGCAGCTCCTTCAGGGTTATCTTTGGTATCTTTGTTGCCTCTCTGATTAATGCCCTCCTTGCCTAGTCTGTGAATTTTGGTGGGCAGCCCTCTCTTGGCAGGTTTGTTGTGGTGCCATATTCTTTCATTTTTTAAATAATGGATTTAATGGTGCTCCGTGTGATGTTCAAAGTTTCTGATATTTTTTTATAACCCAGCCCTGATCTGTACTTCTCCACAACTTTGTCCCTGACCTGTTTGAAGAGCTCCTTGGTCTTCATGGTGCCGCTTGCTTGGTGGTGCCCCTTGCTTAGTGGTGTTGCAGACTCTGGGGCCTTTCAGAACAGGTGTATATATACTGATATCATGTGACAGATCATGTGACACTAAGATTGCACACAGGTGGACTTTATTTCACAAATTATGTGACTTCTGAAGTTAATTGGTTGCACCAGATCTTATTTAGGGGCTTCATAACAAATTACGTGAATACATATGTACGCACCACTTTTCCGTTTTTAATTTTGTATAATTGTTTGAAACAAGTATTATAATTTTTTTTCGCTTCACCAATTAACTATTTTGTGTATGTCCATTACATGAAATCCCCCCCAAAATACCTTTAAATTGAAGGTTGTAATGCAACAAAATAGGAAAAACTCCAAGGGGATAAATAATTTCGCAAGGCACTGTTACATACTGCTAAAATGAACAGGGATTCAGATAAACGTTTTGAGAGTTCCTCTAAGCTTTACTACATCTCCACCCAGTAGCTTTCTCCAACCAGGGATGTACTGTATACACTCAGTATACACTCAAATTTATATACATATATGTGCAATTTGTCTTTGAATAACAATAGGTGGTTTGAAGGAACATACTTATTAATGAAGCTTAATGTAAGAAGTAGGTATATTGCAAACATTATTTTACCTGCTAGTATCACAGTACATTAGACTCAGTGGCTCAGGTAAATGTGGTTACATAAGTAGCTGAAGTGTGATGGTGCACAAACCAAATTCCACCCTATTGCCTATTTAGTGCACTGCGTTTGACCATAAATATGGAATAGGTTGCCAATTGGAGAGTATCCATGGTTCTGGGTCTGTTGTCCCTCACCAAAGACCACACTCTAAACGATATTCATAAATTAGTATAGGTAGAGAATAATTACTGAACAAAAACAAACAAAGTTAACGACGACCTGCTGATTTATGCCTGAGGGAAACATCCCATCAAGTCAGAACAAGAGCCATATTGACCCATTCTATTGTCTTCATTTGTATTTTTCTTGTTTACAGTATTGAATTTCCTGTGATCACTGCTAATGATCAGGAAACACACACACACACACACACACACATTCACATACTGCAGTAGTGGACTTAGGGTCCAAAATGGCACCTATGGGCCCTGGTTAAAAGTAATGCATTACATAGGGAATAGGTTTCCATTTGAGACACATCCAATAATTCATTTCAATAAATATTTTGGTTAATTCTTATGTTATTCAAACACTTGAGAAAGTCCTTCAGTTATGTTTGACCCTCCTGCTGTGTTCCGGTTGAATTGGACCGATTTACAAGTTCTCTCTGAAAAATGTAGTTAATTTAATCTGATTGTCATAAGGTCCCATGACTTTGTCCACACAGGGCATCTGAACACACAAATACATTTGGATGATTTTCATAACATTTTGCATGTTTTGTTTAACTTTTGTACACCTGTGGTGTTCCCGGTCAAAAATGACTGGTCATTAGAAATTAATGGGTCAGAATACAATTAGTGTATAAAATTGAGGTCAGGCACATGCCCATTCATCAGATGGACACACTTCCTCTCCCAGAACCCCACATGTATGTGTGTTTGAGCACACAATCACACACACACACCTCACTCTCCTTCTTGGCTTCCATGGCAACCCCCACGGGAACCTTTCCCCAATAGAATCTTTCCCCTACGGGAACCACACCTATTGGCATTCTCACAAATAATCGCAATATGGTTTCAATAATATATAGAACTTTTCTCGCAGCTCTGGTATATAAAGCTTTTTCGAGGCCATGCTCACAATTCATTCTGTGGCAGCACAATGACCAAACAATGTACTGTATGTGAGGCTCATGATCATATCTTTGATCATGACACTGGTGAGGAGGAGAGAGTCCTTGTTAAATTTTGACACAAAGTAGTCTGTGATAAATAGCACAATGTGTTTCATCTGAGTTTTTGTTATAGTCAAAATAATCCAACCATTATGCTTTTTATTTTTATTTTTACGAGTTGTATGAACTCAGGTCAGTGAGGCCTACAGACCATAAATAGCAAATAGAAGTTCAACACTTGTAATGTTCACAATATCTTAAGCTGATAAAAAATATCTAACACAACATTAGGTGATAATATTTGTATTATTATGGATTTATAATCAGCTATAATGGGGCGGTCATTTTGGAACGGGAACGAACACAGAATTCATTCAAATGCATACACACGGAGTCAATTATGCAGTTAAAAGATGACAAGTTTAATGTGTTGAAGTCAACAACAATCAGAAACTGGAATATTTATCTTTGATGACATAACAACCCATTGATGAACAGGATTTGTTTTTTTGTAGATGTTGGAACAAAGCAAGAAATTAGAACACATTCCTGTGACTTCAAAGCCATCTTAGCTCAGTCCACAGGGAAGCCGAAATCTTCCATCAAAGATTATCTTACTGATTTTACGTTGTTTGATGAGTGAGAGAGATAGCGAGAGAGAGAGGGGGAAGAGAAAGAGAGGAATGGAGAGAGAGAAAGAGAGAAAAGTTTCTTCATAAAAAATAAATGGCAATCTGATTCTGTCATTGCTTCTCTCTGTCAGGAGTCCTAGGGAGAGGTGTGAGATTTGTAAAAAGGTGATTAACACCAATTCACTTAAGTGCAAGCGGAAAGAAGTTTGGACAGAAACCTCCTTTCACTATAGTGTGCAATGGTGTAAATCTACAGCAATGAAGTTACTGCCCAGAGCTCTGTCTTCACGCTATCTGCAGGTCACTATGTAATAAAACATAAAAACATATGTAGTATGAGGGAGGGAGAGAACCGAGGGATGAGAATGATAGAGAACTGCCACAGGCAGTTACTGTATGATAACTATCTTAGCTGTGCTTTAGTCCAAGAAGCCTTTGTGGTAACACAGAGAGAGTAGAAAGCATTCATGGCTAGAAATCAATGTGCTTTTGTAATTTTGTGAACATGTAATACATTTCACAATGTAGACCTCCGGTGAAGTAAACCAAACTTTATAGCATCAAATCTCCTCTGGTCGCCAGGTAAGTAGCTGCTCTCTTGCTGCTTTTCACAATTACAGTCTATTCTGTTTTTTTCATTCGAACAAAAAACAGTGGCATGCTGGTTTAAAGTGCTACAGCACCAAGTTATCATGGTAACTCCATGGTAGCTAGCACTTGACCAGATAACTGCTGGAACCAGCTCCCTCTCTCTGGCTGCTATTGCTCTTTCCCTGTCGGAGCTGAAGCCAGGGCCCTATAGAGACACTGAGGCCTATGACCTTACAACACAGCACAAATACTAACCAGCTACAATAGATCTTTAGCTTGATGCACAGCATTTCATATGAATGGCATTTCAGCACATTTTGCGGTGTCCTTGCTGCATTTTGCAATGTTGTTGAAATAGATGTTAAACCTCCTCCTTACTTTCTTGAAGTGGGCCAACTACACAAAATTGTATGATGTTATGTTGAGACCCTAAATAAATAAATTATCATCAGCGCTCTAACCATTGAAGTTACCAGTTTCATTATGAGATCACAATACAGTTCTCCATGTTCTGTATTTCTCTGATATGGGACCTGATAAATACTAACAGGTATTTTAGGTAATAGGTAACTGGCAGGTTCAGCATCCACCCATCAGGTCCAACACAATCCTTCTGGAGATAAGCTAGCTATAATAGCACAGAGTCATTATCTGACTTACAGTACTTCATTGCTGAATTATGAATTGCTCATGAGCAATGTTCCCTTTAAGCTGCGCGCATGCGTGCAGTATCCCGAGACTGCCTCTCAGAGCACAGAAGAAATATCAGCCCATGAAGAGAAGCATGAGATTTAACTCATACTGAGATGCGTCCTCAGTATGAGTTAAATCTCATGCTTCTCTCCATGGGCTGATATTTACACAGGACTCAGCCCCGATTGCACAGGACTCAACCCCAATAGACTCAGCCTCTACTCTACACAGACCAGTGCGGCATAACCAATGAGAGCTGCAGTAGGCCTATTTGCAAATAGACCATTTTCATATATGGATCTGTGCCATTTACCTTGAAATGGACTGTGTTTACAGCTGTGGTCATAAGTAGATGCACATGTTTCGAGATCAAAGCAAGAGCTGCATGTAGCCACGTTCAAATTTTGTTCATATCCTTTGCTAGTTAGTGAGTTATTAGTCCAGTTATAGATCTTTGCAGTCAGCAATAGGGGAGTGATTGCTTCCTGCAAGAGCAAAAAACGTGTACATTTTTAGACAAAAAGCGAGTCATGCTAAGAGCTTTTTGTATGTCTTAAAGGGGCAATGTTGTATTTTGAGACAGGTTTGAAAAACTTAAGTAGCCAATAGGCAGAGCGTAGCATGATTTGTCTGATTCTCTGTAATAATGTATGGGAATAATAATGCATTTTATTTGTAAAGTGGTTTCTGGCATCAAACAACACAACAACATTTTCAGTCACCTCCTTGCCCGAAGGACAAGTGGATAAACAGGTTAATGTCAACCCTGCATGTTCTTTGCATTAGTCTCATGGAATGTAGGCCAACATTGAATGACAGAACAGCTTTTCAATGTTCAAATGTTATGTGATGCATTTTCTCCATTGTTTTTGATGGTAGGCCACTCAGGTAGGCCTACATTATTATCAAATAGCCACAGTAGCCAACTTGGCCACTGTTAAAACTGTAACTTAAAGCGGGTACAGTCTCAGTGTTCACAGTAAACGCACACTGGAAGTTGCAATTTGTTCAAGTTTGCACCCAGCAGACCTGCCATTTTTTTTGAGGGATCATTGCTCACGAAAGTGGGTGGTTTGATACTATTTCATAATGTGACTTATTGGGAATACAGTTGAGTCTATCCAGGTGTGTGTATATATGCGTGTGTGTGTGTGTGTGTGTATGTGTGTATGTTTGTGTATATGTGTGTGTGTGTGTTTGTGAGCTCAGATGGACACGGACTGACACGCAGACTGAGCCAGTGATTGCTTGTGATGCAGTTGTGGCAGACCCCTGTGTTGTCGCGGAGGCTTCTGTCACCCATGATGGAACGTCTCATCCTACATCCAGGACAACACTCCTCGGTATCAGACGGATGCAGCTCTGGCAGCACTGACCATTCCATGTACCAGAACGCTGCCATTGGTGAAGACATTTTTCAACTTTACTGTTAAAGGGATACTTCAGGATTGTGTATCTACTTCCCATGAGTCATATGAACTAGTGTCCAGTTTGAAGGAAGTTAGAGGTTGTTTCGCAAGCCAATGCTAACTAGCTTTAGTGAATGACTGAAAGTCTGTGGGTATCTGCTAGCATGCTAGAGTTAAATTCTTCTTGTGATATAAATAATTATAACTTGAGGGTGTTTTTAACACAAATGACTCACTGATGAGGATAATCAATCAATTCAGAGAAATATAGAGAGTGAAAGAGGAGGAGGAGACAGAGAGGCAGAGAGAGACAGAGTGTAACGATTGTCATCGGGAGAAGGAGAAGAGGACCAAAGTGCAGCGTGGTACGTATTCATAATCATTTTAATAAAGATGAATACTGAACAAAAACAACAAACCGACAAACGAACAGTTCTGTAAGGTGCAACAAAAACACTAAACAGAAAATAACTACCCACAACCCATAGTGGGAGAACAGGCTGCCTAAGTATGGTTCTCAATCAGAGACAACGAAATCCAGCTGCCTCTGATTGGGAACCATACCAGACTTCACCAAAGAAATTGGTAATACAGACATTGTCATCCTGCAAGAAACCTGGTATAGAGGAGACGGACCCACTGGTTGCCCTCTAGGTTACAGAGAGCTGGTAGTCCCATCCACCAAACTACCAGGTGTGAAACAGGGAAGGGACTCAGGGGGTATGCTAATTTGGTATAGAGCAGACCTAACTCACTCCATTAAATGAATCAAAACAGGAACATTCTACATTTGTCAAGAAATTCAAAAGGAAATTATCCTAACAGAGAAAAATGTCCTCCTGTGTGCTACCTATATCCCCCCACTAGAATCCCCATACTTTAATGAAGACAGCTTCTCCATCCTGGATGGGGAAATCAATCATTTCCAGGCCCAGGGACATGTACTAGTCTGTGGCGACCTAAATGCCAGAACCGACCAAGAACCTGACACCCTCAGCACACAGGGGGACAAACACCTGCCTGGAGGTGACAGCATTCCCTCCCACATATGCCCCCCTAGGCACAACTATGACAACATAACCAACAAAAACGGGTCACAACTCCTGCAGCTCTGTCGCACGCTGGGTATGTACATAGTCAATGGTAGGCTTCGAGGGGACTCCTATGGTAGGTACACCTATAGCTCATCTCTTGGCAGTAGTACTGTAGACTACTTTATCACTGACCTCAACCCAGAGTCTCTCAGAGCTTTCACAGTCAGCCCACTGACACCCCTATCAGACCACAGCAAAATCACAGTCTACTTAAACAGAGCAATACTCAGTCATGAGGCATCAAAGCCAAAGGAACTGAGTAACATTAAGAAATGCTATAGATGGAAGGAATGCAGTTTGGAAACCTACCAAAAAACAATTAGGCAACAACAAATTTAATCCCTTTTAGACAATTTCCTGGGTAAAACGTTCCACTGTAATAGTGAAGGTGTAAACTTGGCAGTAGAAAATCTTAACAGTATATTTGACCTCTCAGCTTCCCTATCAATCTAAAAATCTCAAATAGAAAACCGAAGAAAATGAACAACAATGACAAATGGTTTGATGAAGAATGCAAAAATCTAAGAAAGAAATTGAGAAACCTGTCCAACCAAAAACATAGAGACCCGGAAAACCTGAGTCTACACCTTCACTATGGTGAATCACTAAAACAATACAGAAATACACTACGGAATAAGAAGGAACAGCATGTCAGAAATCAGCTCAATGTAATTGAAGAATCCATAGACTCTAACCACTTCTGGGAAAATTGGAAAACACTAAACAAACAACAACTCGAATAATTATCTATCCAAAATGGAGATGTATGGGCAAACCACTTCTCCAATCTTTTTTGGCTCTATAACAAAGAGTAAAGAGCAAAAACATATACATGATCAAATACAGATCTTAGAATCAACTATTAAAGACTACCAGAACCCACTGGATTCTCCAATTACATTGAATGAGTTACAGGACAAAATAAAAACCCTCCAACCCAAAAAGGCCTGTGGTGTTGATGGTATCCTCAATGAAATGATCAAATATACAGACAACAAATTCCAATTGGCTATACTAAAACTCTTTAACATCATCCTTAGCTCTGGAATCTTCCCCAAATATTTGGAACCAAGGACTGATCACCCCAATCCACAAAAGTGGAGACAAATTTGACCCCAATAACTACTGTGGAATATGCGTCAACAGTAACCTTGGGAAAATCCTCTGCATTATCATTAACAGCAGACTCGTACATTTCCTCAATGAAAACAATGTACTGAGCAAATGTCAAATTGGCTTTTTACCAAATTACCGTACAACAGACCATGTATTCACCCTGCACACCCTAATTGACAACCAAACAAACCAAAACAAAGGCAAAGTCTTCTCATGCTTTGTTGATTTAAAAAAAAGCCTTTGACTCAATTTGGCATGAGGGTCTGCTATACAAACTGATGGAAAGTAGTGTTGGGGGAAAAACATACGACATTATAAAATCCATGTACACAAACAACAAGTGTGTGGTTAAAATTGGCAAAAAACACACACATTTCTTCACACAGGGTCGTGGGGTGAGACAGGGATGCAGCTTAAGCCCCACCCTCTTCAACATATATATCAACGAATTGGCGCGGGCACTAGAAAAGTCTGCAGCACCCGGCCTCACCCTACTAGAATCCAAAGTCAAATGTCTGCTGTTTGCTGATGATCTGGTGCTTCTGTCACCAACCAAGGAGGGCCTACAGCAGCACCTAGATCT
This sequence comes from Oncorhynchus clarkii lewisi, assembly GCF_045791955.1. Taxonomy (NCBI): domain Eukaryota; kingdom Metazoa; phylum Chordata; class Actinopteri; order Salmoniformes; family Salmonidae; genus Oncorhynchus; species Oncorhynchus clarkii. Next base: position 32,970,342 of record NC_092171.1, on the reverse strand, counting down.
TATGCACAGATTCTGTCAGACCTGGGCCCTGACAGTAAATCTCAGTAAGACCAAAATAATGGTGTTCCAAAAAAAGTCCAGTCACCAGGATCACAAATACAAATTCCATCTAGACACTGTTGCCCTAGAGCACACAAAAAACTATACATACCTTGGCCTAAACATCAGCGCCACAGGTAACTTCCACAAAGCTGTGAACGATCTGAGAGCCAAGGCAAGAAGGGCATTCTATGCCATCAAAAGGAACATACATTTCAACATACCAATTAGGATTTGGCTAAAAATACTTGAATCAGTCATAGAGCCCATTGCCCTTTATGGTTGTGAGGTCTGGGGTCCGCTTACCAACCAAGACTTCACAAAATGGGACAAACACCAAATTGAGACTCTGCACGCAGAATTCTGCAAAAATATCCTCAGTGTACAACGTAGAACACCAAATAATGCATGCAGAGCAGAATTAGGCCGATACTTACTAATTATCAAAATCCAGAAAAGAGACGTTAAATTCTATAACCACCTAAAAGGAAGCGATTCCCAAACCTTCCATAACAAAGCCATCACCTACAGAGAGATGAACCTGGAGAAGAGTCCTCTAAGCAAGCTGGTCCTGGGGCTCTGTTCACAAACACAAACACACCCTACAGAGCCCCAGGATAGCAGCACAATTAGACCCAACCAAATCATGAGAAAACAAAAAGATAATTACTTGACACATTGCAAATAGTGTATAGCAAACTAGAATGCTATTTGGCCCTAAACTGAGAGTACACAGCGGCAGAATACCTGACCACTGTGACTGACCCAAAATTAAGGAAAGCTTTGACTATGTACAGACTCAGTGAGCATAGCCTTGCTATTGAGAAAGGCCGCCGTAGGCAGACATGGCTCTCAAGAGAAGACAGGCTATGTGCTCACTGCCCACAAAATGAGGTGGAAACTGAGCTGCACTTCCTAACCTCCTGCCCAATGTATGACCATATTAGAGAGACATATTTCCCTCAGATTACACAGATCCACAAAGAATTCGAAAACAAATCCAATTTTGATAAACTCCCATATCTACTGGGTGAAATTCCACAGTGTGCCATCACAGCAACAAGATTTGTGACCTGTTGCCACGAGAAAAGGGCAACCAGTGAAGAACAAACACCATTGTAAAGACAACCCATATTTATGCTTATTTATTTTATCTTGTGTCCTTTAACCATTTGTACATTGTTAAAACACTGTATATATATATAATATGACATTTGGATTGTCTTTATTGTTTTGAAACTTCTGTATGTGTAATGTTTACTGTTAATTTTTATTGTTTATTTCACTTTATATATTCACTTTATATATTATCTATCTCACTTGCTTTGGCAATGTTAACACATGTTTCCCATGCCAATAAAGCCCCTTGAATTGAATTGAATTGAATTGAGAGAGCGCAAAATAACAACTAACTGCTAGAATTCAATCATCGTACATAGTTCAGTTCAGAAAATCCACTATCTGACATGATTTTATTCCATCCTAAGTCTGAAAGCAGCCTACATTATTGTTGCACCTTAAATGGTACCTTATTACCTAAATAGTGCACTATTTTTCATTAGAGTCCTATGTCCCCCTATGGGTCCCTATGTCACCTATGTCCCCCTATGGGCCCCTGTGTCCCCCTATGGGCCCCTATATCCCCCTATGGGCCCTGATCAAAAGCAGTGCACTGTATAGGGAATAGGGTGCCATTTGGGACACATGCTATGTTTCCTTGGGTCACAGTCTGCATTTATTTAATCCTGAACACATCCTGTTCCTCTGATTCAGGCCCTCTTGTTCCCAGTAGTACAGTCAGGGAGACAAGAAATTTAATACACACTCATTGGGTTTCATTCCCCTAGCTGTCTAGTGGTCTATAGGCCTGAACTCTCCAGCACAGCATTAATACCTCCCTTCCTCTCCTCCATGTATTTCATTCCCTTAGCTGTCTAGTGGTCTAGAGGCCTGCTGATGAGAACGACATTAAAACCTCTCCTCTCCTCCATCTATTAACATGAGAGGTGTGATGAAAAGTGATCATCACAATATCTGCTCTGCAGTCACAGAGATCTCCTCTGTGCCTGGGAAATAATTTTCCTCTATGTGTGTTAATACTGAGAGGCTCCTAACGAAGTAATAATTGATTTGGATAGACAGTATTCTATAGGGATATACAGTATTACACCTGGATCTACAGTATTCTATATGGATATGCAGTATTCTATAGGGATATACATTATTATTTCTCAATATATAGCATTATAAATGGAAGACAGTATTCTATAGGGATATAGACTATTATATCTGGATATACAGTATTTTATCAGGATATACAGTATTATATCTGGATATACAGTATTATACATGGATGTACAGTATTCTGTATGATATACAGTATTATATCTGGATATACAGTATTCTATAGGGATAGACAGATTCATATCTGGATATACAGTATAATATCTGAATTTACAGGGATATTCAGTATTATACAGTGGCTTGCGAAAGTATTCACCCCCCTTGGCATTTTCCCAAGTTTTTTGCCTTACAACCTGGAATTAAAATGGATTTTTGGGGGTTTGTATATTTTTATTTACACAACCTGACTACCACTTTGAAGATGCAAAATATTATTTATTGTGAAACAAACAAGAAATAAGACCAAAAACTGAAAACTTGTGTGTAGATACCTATTTACCCCCCCCAAAAATCAATACTTTGTAGTGCCACCTTTTGAGGCAATTACAGCTGCAAGTCTCTTGGGGTATGTCTCTTTAAGCTTGGCACATCTAGCCACTGGGCTTTTTTGCCCAATCTTCAAGGCAAAACTGCTCCAGCTCTTTCTAGTTGGATGGGTTCCGCTTGCGTACAGCAATCTTTAAGTCATACCACAGATTCTCAACTGGATTGAGGTCTGGGCTTTGGCTAGGCCATTCCAAGACATTTAAATGTTTCCCCTTATACCACCAGAGTGCTGCTTTAGCAATACGCTTAGGGGCATTGTCCTGCTGGAACGTGAACCTGTCCCAGTCTCAAATCTCTGGAAGACTGAAAGAGGTTTCCCTCAGGAATTTCCCAGTATTTAGCGACATCCATCATTCCTTCAATTCTGATCAGTTTCCCAGTCCCTGCCGATGGAAAACATCCCCACAGCATGATGCTGCCACCACTGTGGGGATGGTGACCTCGGGGTGATGGGAGGTGTTGGGTTTGCCTCAGACATAGCGTTTTTCATCTTGGCCATATGTTTGGGGAGTCTCCCACATGCCTTTTGGCGAGCACCAAATGTGTTTGCTTATTTATTTCTTTAAGCAAAGGCTTTTTTACGGGCCACTCTTCCCTAAATTCCAGCTCTGTGGAGTGTACATCTTAAAGTGGATACTCCAATCTCCGCTTTGGAGCTTTGCAGATCCTTCAGGGGTATCTTTGGTCTCTTTGTTGCCTCTCTGATTAATGCCCTCCTTGCCTGGTCTGTTGGTGGTCCACTCTTGGCAGGTTTGTTGTGGTGCCATATTCTTTCCATTTTTTAATAATGGATTTAATGGTGCTCCATTCAAAGTTCAAAGGATGTTCAAAGTTTAAGATATTTTTTTATAACCCAACCCTGATCTGTACTTCTCCACAACATTGTCCCTTACCTGTTTGGAGAGCTCCTTGGTCTTCATGGTACCAATTGCTTGGTGGTGCCCCTTGCTTAGTGGTGTGGCAGACTCTGGGGTCTTTCAGAACAGCTGTATATATACTGAGATCATGTGACAGATCATGTGACACTTAGATTGCACACAGGTGGACTTATTTAACTAATTATGTGACTTCTGAAGGATTCATTTTTTTATTAATATTTTTTTTAAATTTCACTTCAACAATTTGGACTATTTAGTGTATGTCCATTACATGAAATCCAAATAAAATTATATTTAAATTACAGGTTGTAATGAAACAAAATAGGAAAAATGCCAAGGGGGTGAATACTTTTGCAAGACACTGTACATGGATTAACGGTACTATTATCTTACAGGTTCCCTGGTCTTAGAATAGAAAGAGGAAGTATACACTCAGTATACAAAACAGGATTTTTAATCCTTGAGACATGGATTGCATATGTGTGCCATTTAGAGGGTGAATAGGCAAGACAAAAAAATGTAAGTGCCTTTGAACAGGATATGGTAGTATATGCCAGCTGTGCCTGTCAACATTTTCCTGTGTGTATCAAGAATGGTCCACCACCCAAAGGAAATCCAGCCAACATGACACAGCAGTGGGAAGCATTGGAGTCAACTTTGTTTGCAGCACAAACAAATTAAGTTAGACTTTCTCTGAAATCCATGTTCCATGCCCTGAGGTTATAGAGTGGTGTTGTCTCTCAGAATCTCAGCTGCTGTATGAAATGCTCTTACATCATTTGCCGCTGAGCTGAAAGCTTCCAGAGAATAAAGGGTGCATCCCAAATGGCCCCCTATTCCCTGTATATTTCCATAGGGCATTAATTAAAAAGTAGTGCACTACATAGAGAATAGGGAGCTACTTGAGGTTCAGCCATGGAAGGAGGTAGAGATGCAGTCAACAGTGGAAGAACGCTCCTTTAATGCTTTCATCACTTCCTGCCTATGCTGGGGAATATAAACACGGGCATCCCTCATCCCTCACCCCTCATCCTTCTCTTGCCACAATTTATAACCAGCCTGGCTCGTTTTTCTCACTTTATCAATATTTTATTCTTCCCTTCCTTTGCTCTCCCTCAATTCATCTTTGCTTCAGACACTGGCTTGCACCAGAGGGGCCCCTCCACAATGGAAAGCAATCTGGAGCGAGGGAAGGGAGGGGAGGGCGGAAGAGTGCAGAGGCTTATCTCTACGGAGAGACTGTGAAAGACTGGAAAGGGGAGGAAGAATGGAAAGAAAGACTGATCATATCCTTTTATTTCACTATAAAAGGGAAATACTACAAAACGTATGGGTAAATGGAATACAAATATCTCCCAGGGATAAGTCAGTACACATATATCCATGGGGTACGTTTTTATCCCTGGGAGATATTTGCATTCCTTCTACCAATACTAATATGAAGAATATATATATATAATATACATCTAAATAATATAAAGGATAATATAAAGAATAAATTATAACAGGTCTCATCAAGTAGCTAGGTGTTACAAAACAATATCTGAAAAACAACATTTTGTTTTAACTGCCCAAGAAAAATAGATAATTTAATCGTGATATGTGTTTAAAAAAATCCCAATTTGGAGCAAATGGTCCTTCAGGCTGGATATGAACAATGGCCAAAATTGTTTGCATTTTTTACAATTTGATCATTACATTGAGAAGCTCATAAGAGATTCATCTGCAAATGTTTCCCATTTGGTTTACCGTCACAGTTTCTCTCAGGTGGTAATTAATAGTGCTGCAATGAGAGATAAATAATCTATTGAATGTCTGATCCAGTTTCATTCCACTGATGTCCAGAGAGGCCAGGGGAGGAGAGGGGATGACTGATACCATACATCTATTTTACCTCAATGCTGTGAGTGTGTAGGTGTGTGTGCATGTATGCGTGTGTGCATGTGTGTGTGTGTGTGTTTTGTTGTTGTGTGCATCCCCATCCCAGTGTCACAGTGTTGTGACAGAAGAAGATGTGTGGAATGGGCTGTGCAATCAGCAGGTCATCCACCCAAGCTATTACCTTCCTCCCGGACTCCTTCTGTCACAGTCTATGAATGACCTAGTGATGCCTGGTTAGAGAGGCCGCTGCTGCTGCTGCATTACCCCATTGCATTACCCCACAGCTCACAAACAAGTCACTCACTACAGCTGCACTGCAAAGAGACCCGAGACCTGTTCTTCATGCCTTGTGTTATCTTATCATCACCCCACCCCCCACCCCGCAAAAAATATACTTCCTACCAATGTATCTATGCATTATTCTACGTCCCAAATGGCACCCTATTCCTTATGCTCTGCATTACTTTTGACGAGAGCCTGATAGGCCCCAAAGGCTCTTGTCAAATGTAATGCACTGGGGTGGCATTTAGAATGCACACTATCTCCTCATCACAACCATTTCCAAAAGACTTCGTATGCTCACAGATTTAGATGGGTGCCATTCAGTTGGAAGCAAACAGTACTGTAAGCCATCATTATATTTACACTCTGCATTGCAAAAGCCAATTATCACCACCATTATCCCCTAAACACACGTGGCAAAAGCAGCTATTTCAAGACAGAAATGATCATGTGGGGTACATACAGATGGTGTACGGTGTATGAATGGGGAGAAAGGCAGCTCTTTTCATGTGGAGGTTATGACGTACCCTCAGCGGTGCACTGTATAAAGCTTTTGACTGACTTCACACGGTCCATACAAGGGCAGGAGTTTCAGGTTTTATTACACTGGGCGAAAAGGGTCCATATCAGGGGATATCTTTACATGACCCGTTGATATTCTGGAGAATACAGACCATGTCCAATGCATATTTGGGGTTTTGTGGATATGCATCATACCCTGACTAATTCTGAATCCAGATGTGTATTTTCGACAGTTATGGTAGTTGGATTACTCCGAATATCACACATGGACATTTCCTATGGCCAGATAGGGATTCATTCAATATCCTGATATGTGACATCCTATTTTCTCTCTTCATGTTGTCAAATACTGACTGTACACGTAGTATATCTGTGTTTTCTCAGCACATTCAAGATAGAAAGCTAAGCATACTGTATATCCAGAGTACAGATATACTTCTCTTGGCAGAGGTCCATATATGGATCTTGATATGCTTTTTGATATGCTGAAAATAAGGACATTTTTTTAATGCATTTCTGAGTTTTCAGCACATGCTCAATAATTTGACAAATATTAAATCCATATAATTCTTTCAGACACTGTAATTTTTGTATTTAGCAACAAAACCGACGTCTTTGCAAATGTGCTGCAAAACAGACGGAGTTGGCTTGAATTGTTGACAACACTGAAACTATATTTAATCTCCAATGTTTTTGGAAAATAAATAATAAATAATAATAATAAATAATGTTGCCTAATGAACACTTGTTGTCTCTCATGGACATGGTTACAGTTGATGGTTAGCTAGCTAGATAGCACATTTTTCCCATATTAGCATAGATGTGACAGCAGTCAAATCACCTAAAACCAGACATGGTATCAAGAACAAGATAAAACTAGCTGAAACGAGCCACTTACGATTCTCCGCATGGCAGTTTCTTGTCATTGTTGCTACTGTAGCTATCTGGACATCCAGAATCACAACACACGGCCTTCTGCCCCATTGAAGTGTGTGCATCATTTTCGTGACATTCTCAGCTAATCCGTCTATTCCCTCTGGATAAAGGCGCACAAACCTCAAGTTAAAGTTTAGCCTCAAGTTAAACCTCACTAGTTATTACAGTCACAAAGTCATAAACTCTGCCTATTTAAAAAAAAAAAAAGATTTTAAGTCTAACCTAAACTCTAACCTTAACCACACTGCTAACCTTATGTCAAACCCTAACCTTAAATTAAGATCAAAAAGCAAATGTTTGTTTTCATGAATTTTTATGATATAGCCAATTTTGTCTGTAGTAACTAGTGGAAACCCAAGCTAAAAGCACTGTAACTGGTATCCTAGCAGCAATAATAATGTATTTACTTTGGCTTTCCAACAGTCATTTATTTATTTATTTGGGGATCCACAAATGAGTGTGCAAACAACGTGGTTTAACTGACTGGAGAACTGGAGAAACAAACAAGTGAAAAGCTGTTCAGAAACGACCTCAAATAAGTTAACGCTAAAGTGAGTAGCTAATTTGAGAGATGTTTTATTTATCTTAGTAACTACAATCAAGAACATTAGCTAATTTGGCCAGTAGCCAGTACGGCTAGCTAGCTGGCTTGATAGGTGGTTGAAGGCTAACTGGTAGCCTGACTAGCTAACTTAACTAACATAGAACGAAACTGCCTTCCTTCAGGGATTTTTATACCCCCTATCAAGCCAAAAGGTAACAGGTAACATTTTAAAATGTTCAGGCATATTTTGTATTAAAATAAGCTAACTAGCTAGCTAGCTAGCTAACTAACTAGCAACTTGTCTAGCTAGATTGCTATCTAGTTCCAGTTAGTTTTCATGTCATGAATGAAGCAGGTAGAGTAGCTAACTTGTGGTATGGTTATGTGAAAGGAAAATATTTTTTTGTATTATTAATTTTGATTCATGCATTGAGAGTTTGGAGTGGATCACAGACCAACACTCTACCACAATGTTGGGTCTATATTGTGAGGGACCGCCGTTGACGACCCATATCTGCACCCTTTGCATCATCCATAATAACAAACAGGAAAATAACTTTTGTTTTCTATTAAATCATTAAATAACATTTTCGCAAAGATTTTCATATTTACAGAAAACATGTGTTATGATTGGAGCTCTGGATTTGCTAGGCGGCATTTCTTAAACAGAAGTAGCAAAGATGTGCTTTAGAAATAGCAACTTGGATTATATGTGACGATGTTTGCCTTTGCGTGCCTTGTACAGCCTACTACTAACTATGACGAAAAGTTATGCTCAGATATGTCACCTTCTGGACATTTCATGAGTCAGATTTAGCCCCTTTTCTATCAGACATCAGAAGACTGTGCAAAGCTGTCATCAAGGCAAAGTGTTGCTACTTTGAAGAATCTGATATCTGAATTCTATTTTGATTTGTTTAACACTTTTTTGGTTACTATATGATTCCATATCTGTTATTTCCTAGTTTTGATGTCTTCACTATTATTCTACAAAGTAGAATAACAAAGTAGAATAACCCTTGAATGAATTAGTGTGTCCAAACTTTTGACTTGCACTGTATGTATATGTGTGTGTGTGTGTTTGTGTGTGTGTATACATCTGTGTGGGTGTGCTAAACTATGGAGAATCATAACAGGTGGTCAGTCCAGTTCAAGTGTTGAGCAGTCTGATGGCTTGTGGATAGAAACTGTTTCTGAGCCTGTTGGTATCAGACCTCATGCCCCGCTACCGTCTGCCCGACGTTAAGGGAGTGAACAGCTCGTGACTTGGGTGTGACGGGGTGACAGTCATTTGGGAATGTCATCTTGTTTTTCTTGGACACTGGGACGTTGGTGGTCTCCTTGAAGCAGATGGGGACTACAGCCTGTGATAGGGACAGGTTGAAGATGTACGAGATGACGTCCGCCAGCTGGTCAGCACACACACTGAGGATTTGGCCAGGGATGCCATCTGGGCCGTGGCTTTGTGAGTATTCACACTTTTGAGAGTTCTCCTCACATCAGCCTCGGTGTGTGAAAACACCTGGTCGTCCGGAGCAGTGAGAGACTTCCCGGCTGGATGGGAGTTGTCTGCCTTGAAGCGAACATAGAATGTGTTAAGCTTGTATGGGAGGCAGGAGTCAAACAATGCCTCCTCAAGTATAAAAAAATAAGATTAGAAGACATTTCTGATAACAGATAACAGAGAAGTTTAAATAAACTGTATAATGGTCTCCACCAGACTGAGCTGACCTACCATTAGTCTATGGATGCACCAAACCCTCCTATGTCTTTTAATGGACCTTCTATGCTGCTACAGTGTTTCATGAAGCCAATTGGACAGGGTGTAAACCTAGTTCCTCAGCAGAGGTAATGGTAATGCGTCACGTTTTAATAGAGAAACTCCTGTGAGGGCTGGAGTCTCTCAGTAATGAGAATCGTGTAATTAATTAGAAGGGCCTTATTGAGATCTGTCAGTGGCCAAACAACGGTTCCACTGTTCCCTCTCAGTGCTGCAGCCCCTCCCCCCCTCTCTCCTCTCTCACTCTCTCGTCACCACCACAGCAACAGAATTCGTTTAAAACGTTTGGAAACCTGATGCCCCCACTTCCTCAATTTTCCTCCTTCGACAGCACCACGACTTCCATCTCTCACTTAATTACCATTTAATTTTTCGTTTCCCTCTAGAATCGCCCTGAGCCCCCAACCTTCCATCTCCTATGCGCAGAAGAAGAAGAAAAAAACTGTCAGGGAGAATAGAATGTAATACGTTGAGTGAATGCCAATAGCTTAACACAGGGTAATCTCTGCAGATGTGCAATATTATGCAGGTTTATGATGGCTTTTAAAACAAAGACAGCCGTGAACCCATTATTTGAAGAGACGTGCCGTTGTAATGTTTTGGAGGCTGATACACTGAGAGGTGACCAACCCAACCTCTCCATATTCCTTTCTGTGTCTAAGCTGAGTTCAACTGTTGTCTGTGGCCCAAATGATATCATATTCCCCTTAGAGTGCAGTACTTTTGACCAAGGCCCATGATGCTCTGGTCAAAAGTAGTGCACTATGTAGGGAATAGGTTGCCATTTGGGACACCACCGTTGATTGCTCCATCTAAAGTAAAGGAAAAGCTTGAAACAATTCATATTTTTATCTGAATCTGAGGTTCAGTGGCGGTCCCTTATGTCAGTCTCAGTACTTCATTTACAGTAAATGCCCTGTTAGAGAATTTGTCTCACATTCAGGTAGCCTCCTTGAAAACGGCGTAATAACGTAGCAGAGGAGCATTGTTGCTGTTTAACGTATACTTTCTTCTGGCTTTTGGCAACTGAGGTCTGTCAATTAGATGATTATGAGGCACGGAAGTAGACTGGATCAAACCTAAAACAATGTAATTGGGGATATAAGGAGACAGCTGAGTAGTCCTATTAAATATATGCCATACTGTACTGTGTGACTTGCTTACATAATAAAAAGTCATCATTCGATAATAAAGTCATGCAATACTGTGGAATCTGCCAGCGTGACAATACAGTGTCCTGCTAAGCAAAGATGAATGACTGACATCCCAAGGCAATATGTTTATTAATTTGTGAACTACATTAATTAATTCCATTTTGGGGATAACAGTTTGAAATGGCCGTAATGATTAAACAGAATTATTACCTTGAGATCATTCATTAAAATCAGCTCTACAGGGCTATATTGATGTCTGGGGACATGAGTACTAACTCACAACAATTACCAACCATTCACTCTGCCAGAGAGAGTGCGGCTGGATATTACATACAAGCAGACATGGGTTCAAATACTATTTGAAATTATTTATAAATATACGCTTGATTGAGCTTGTCTGCTGCAATGGAACAAATAGAAACCTCTGAAAACATCCAAATCAGATGGGGTGGATTTAGCTGTTTGGTTGTTTTGTTTTCACGATAAAACAAAATATTTGAAATAATTAAAATAGCATGTGAACCCAGGTCTGCGTCCAAGCTTATTTCAAATTAGCACGGTGGGGAAATTGCATGTTCGGTCATGCAGAAGAAATGGATACCCAATTTTCTGACACAAACCGGCCTTAATTTGAATGACAAAATGAATGTGAATGTGTATTCCGAATGTGTGCTCTTTCACTAAAGGAAATGCGTTGACAACTGATACTTTGCTTTATTGAGACAGTATTAGTTCAGAGGGAATGTGTTGACAACTGATACTTTATTGAGACAGTATTAGTTCAGAGGGAATGCGTTAACAACTGATACTTTGCTTTATTGAGACAGTATTAGTTCAGAGGGAATGTGTTGACAACTGATACTTTATTGAGACAGTATTAGTTCAGAGGGAATGTGTTGACAACTGATACTTTATTGAGACAGTATTAGTTCAGAGTGAATGCGTTAACAACTGATACTTTATTGAGACAGTATTAGTTCAGAGGGAATGCGTTGACAACTGATACTTTATTGAGACAGTATTAGTTCAAAGGGAATGTGCAATGCAATTCAAAGAGAGTTCAAAGACAGACGGAAATAGAAATATGTCACTTTGAAAAATTAAGAAGGTCTGGTCTCTCTATCACTCCCTTGACCTCTGATCCCCAGTCCAGGTCGGTAAGGGGGAGCTGTATTGGCTAAAGCAAAATAATATGCTGTATGATTTTACTCAAAAAGAGAAAAGCAGGTTGGCTGTATTAAAAAACATTGCTGACCTTACAATCAACTGAACTGCATGGAGTATTGTGAAACATAATAGGTAGTGAAAAGGGAAACACTAGCGCACATCTAGTTGTAGATTCTTATAGTATTTGTGGTGTGTAGAACAAAAAATAATATGTTATGAACAGGACAATTAGGAAGGTCCACATAGTATTTACAGCAAAAGAAAGGAACATGTATACCATCTTTAATGACACACGTTAAAAATTATTATAAGGGACACAGCTTGGAGAAACACTATGTGACACTGTAACAATGATGCTGGGAGTCAGGAAGCAGGTGCAGTGGGTTAGTTTAATAATAACGAACAGAGAGCGATACAAGCCAGGACCGGTGGATAGTAAACCGGCGCCATCGAGCACCGGAGTGGGAGTAGACGTGACAGAAATGGATTATAAATATGCTCGTATTCACAGCTGTGTAAACAACACACAATCAAAGCTCAGTTGAGAAGCAGGGTTTGGACCGTTTATTTGGATCAACTAACCCAAGTTGGACCTCCCTTCCTCAACGATGTCAAACCCTTGACCTGAATTGTCCCAGAAAGTCCCCTGCTATCCCAATCTAGTTCCCGGTCCCTGTCTGGTAGCTACTGTGTTATTTCCAGAGTGCCTCGTGCAGCATGGGGACATTCTATAGAGAACAGGGAGGAGAGAGCTGTGGATGGTAGCTACTCGGTTATTTCCAGAGAGCCTTGTTCAGCATGGGGACGTTCTATAGAGAAGAGGGAGGAGAGAGTCGTGGATGGTAGCTACTGGGTTATTTCCAGAGTTCTATAGAGAACAGGGAGGAGAGAGCCGTGGATGGGGCTGTTAAGGAGCCATCTGGGATTGGCACATTCATTTTCTGACTTTTAAATGTATGATATAAATCGCCTAGCTGTTGATCCTTGAAGAATCTTACTACTAAATGACTGAAATAACCTAGTAGCTACCATCCATTTTCAACCTCTCCCTGTCCGAGTCTGTAATACCAACACATTTTAAGCAGACCACCATAGTCCCTGTGCCCAAGAACACTATGGTAACTTGCCTAAATGACTACCGACCCGTAGCACTCACGTCTGTAGCCATGAAGTTCTTTGAAAGGCTGGTCATGGCTCACATCAACACCATTATCCCAGAAACCCTAAACCCACTCCAATTTGCATACCGCCCTAACAGATCCGCAGATGCCATTTCCCACCTGGACAAAAGGAACACCTATGTGAGAATGCTATTCATTGACTATAACTCAGCATTCAACACCATAGTGCCCATGAAGCTCATCACTAAGCTAAAGACCCTGGGACTAAACACCTCCCTCTGCAACTGGATCCTGATGGGCCGCCCCCCAGGTCGTAAGGGTAGGTAACAACACATCCGCCACGCTGATTCTCAACACAGGGTCCTCTCAGGGTTGCGTGCTCAATCCCCTCCTGTACTCCCTGATCATTCATGACTGCACGGCGGGGCACGATTCCAACACCATCATTAAGTTTGCCGATGACACAACAGTGGTAGGCCTGCTCACCGCCTATAAGGAGGAGGTCAGAAACCTGGCCTTGTGGTGCCAGGACAACAACCTCGCCCTCAACGTGATCAAAACAAAGGAGATGATTGTGGACTACAGGAAAAAGAGGACTGGGCATGCCCCCATTCTCATCGACGGTGCTGTAGTGGAGCAGGTTGAGAGCTTCAAATTCCTTGGTGTCCACATCACCAACAAACTAGAATGGTCCAAACACACCAAGACAGTTGTGAAGAGGGCACGACAAAGCCTATTCCCCCTCAGGAGACTGAAAGGATTTGGCATGGGTCCTCAGATCCTCAAAAGGTTCTACAGCTGCACCATCGAGAGCATCCTGACTGATGTGCCCCTGCACATCGACTCTGTACCGGTACCCCCTGTATATAATCTCGCTATTGTTATTTTACTGCTACTCTTTAATTACTTGCTACTTTTATTTCTTATTCATATTTTTTTAACTGCATTGATGGTTAGGGGCTTGTAAGTAAGCATTTCACCTGTTGTATTCAGGGCATGTGACTAATACAAATTGATGTTATTTGATAAATATGGTTAAAACTATCATTTTAATCTTATAGATTAAAATGAGGATGGCTACTTTTCTCTAGCTCCACCCCCCCCAAAAAAGTGTCCGGATGAACACTCAGTTATTGCTTAAAATTAATTTAGAGCTGGCTGAGGTTTGAGACGGTGAGATGCGAGGAGAGGAAGAGGCTGGTGAATGGGTCTGGGTGTTAGGTAGCAGGGGACCTTCCCAGGGGACTCGTTCTAGGGCCACACCACACACCCAGGAAGGCAGACGTTATGTCTATTGTTCTATAATAGACATAAGGCACTAAGGGTTTGTCTCAAAGCCCTGAACTAGGCCTATATACTGTATGTACAACAGCTGTAGTTCTCATGCATTATAGGAACATACTGAAGACATCTTCAGCCATGTATTTACTGAACACATGTACATTTGAGTCATTTAGCAGACACTCTTATCCAGACCGACTTTAAGGAGCAATTAGGGTTAAGTGCCTTGCTGAAGGGCACATCGGCAGATTTGTCACCTAGTCCACTCTTAACTGCTAGGCTACCTGCTGTACAGTAAGGGATGAGACACAGGTATTATGTCTACGTCACCAAATTAAATGGCACCCTATTCCCTATATAGTGCACTACTTTTGACCAGAGCCCTATGAGCCGAAGTCAAAAGTTAAAAAGTAGTGCACTAAATCGGAAGTAGGGTGCCATTTGGGACTCACAGGGATTATACAAATGAGGTTCTGTTGTGGGAGAGCTAGGCGTCCTAATCCTCAGGTACATCTCTATAATAGAATACAGAGGATGACGCCATGGTCTAATATAATCTAATCTGTTTGCTTCCACTGGTGGGAGACAGCAGCATGACACAGACAGGCCATGGAATACATTGTGATCTGTGTGTGTGTGTGTGTGTGTGTGTGTGTGTGTGTGTGTGTGTGTGTGTGTGTGTGTGTCTGTCTGAGTGGTCAGATAAATAAACATGGGCAATATAAATAAAATAAACAGTCCCTCTCCCTTCCCTTGCAATATTTACTGCCGAACAACATGATCAATTTAAAGTCCCCCCTCACACACTTAGCCATAGTGATCAATAATAGTATTGAAGCCGCTCTCCTGCTGCAGTTTGAAGGAGAGGCTCTTCAGGATTATGTGTGTGTTCCACAGCAGCAGCAGAGGGACAACGGAAGTCATTTGAATGTTGTGCAGGCATCCGTCCACAATACAGCATCATTCAGTTTGGATTGAGTTCCCCTGGCAGAGAGAGGGAGTTCGGCAGAATCGTAATCATTCTTTGGAGAGGTGTTTAAACTGAGATCAATGAGAATATCTTGATTTAGCTCTCTGACAGAGTGGCTCCACTCTCCTTCTCCTCCCCTTCCTCCTTCTCCCTCCTTTACCAATGGAAATGAATCTGCCGAGATAGCTTTTGAAGTTGTGAGTATTCGATGAAGCCATAATCATTTTTTTTTGCGTCCTGCATTTGCATGCCAGGTGCTATGAGATCATCAGAGTGGGTCTTGGAGGAGCAGTTGAATTAAACTCTACTGATCATTTCCTGCTGAGTATAGTAGAGCAGACATGTTCCTTTTTCCACATGGGAGAAAGGTGTATTTCTGCATTGCCAAGTAATTTAGGTGTGTAGGCCTTACCCAAGCAGCAGTGTACATAATTCACTTGTGCAGAGAAAGGTTGTTTAGGTCTGCAAACTTTTGAACTTCTCAGTATTTCTAAATTGTTACACAGACATACACATGAAAAGACACACACTCTACACACATGTACAAATGGATGTTGTACTGTAAATATGTGATAGAGGAGTAGTGGCCTGAGGGAACACACTAAATGTATTGGGTAAAGTGTTATGAAATGTTATGTCATGCAATATATTACATTGTTAATAACTGCCTTAATGTTGCTGGACCCCAGGAAGACTAGCTGTTGCCTTGGCAGCAGCTAATGGGGATCCATAATAAATACAAATACAAATGGAGATGCAGTCCTACTGGGGTAACCGTAGCAGTGAGGTGCAGTTGTTCACTGCCAAAAGTGGTGTTCAACAGCATTTACTTGTTCAGGAAAAGGTTGTTTAGTCCCCGGTTTAAAGGGGTGACAGTTTCAAATTCCAGGAACAGGTAGGTACTCATAATAATGTACCCTCTAAAACCATTGCAAATGCTTCTCGTCATAACTACGGGACACTCTGGCTAAATTAAAAAGCAGCAAGGATGGTCAGCAATAGATCGTGTTGTGTTGTTTGGACATGCATGTCATTTCACTTTGTTCAATAAACTGACATCCCATAGAAATCCCTTTGTGAGAGGTTAAACAGGAAAACAGGATGGATGAATGGTAGGTTATCACACCGGCAAGGCCACCCATGATACAAGTCAGTATTCGTCATCCATCCATGTCTGAGGACGTTGGGAGATTACGTGTAAACCGGCCCCTAGGGCCAACAGTGAGCGCTGTTACCTTCAAGTAGGTTTAGGATTTGCTTCGGCCTCTGATTCCAACAGTTTCAAGTTTGAATCCAGCAATAGACAGTTGTTTTTGTTTTAAGCCTATGTAAACCTTAACCCTTACTTTAACCGTTCTGAGTTATTGCCTTACATTAAGAATTTGGAATTCATTCCTGAACTTAAACCCTAACTTTAAAAAGAGAGCGAGAGAGAGAGAAAGATGAGTCAGGAAGTAAGCACAACAGACAGAGATATGGTGAGAGAAAGGGAGAGAGAAAGATAATGGAAATTGAGTAAGGGATGTTAATGACTTTGACCACATTGCCCTCCGGATTAGAGCTGCCTGCTGCACCACCTGTCAATCAAGCATTTTAACACCTCCCCGTTGACCAGCGCTGACCAGCGGAAACACAGTGAAAGGAGAGAGTCAGGGTGATAGCCAGCCAGCGTGCTCTCCTCTGTGAGAGGTCTCTGCCCCCATTTAGAATGTCTGATGAATGGATGTTTGGATGCACTCCAAAACACACTCCTGCATATTGCTTAGTGGGCAGAGAAGGTTGGTGTTCTGTATGGCTCAGTTAGTAAAGCATGGTGCTTGCAATGCCAGGATTGTGTGTTCAATTCCCAGGGCCACCCATACATAAAAATGCATACATGACTGTAAGTTGCTTTGGAAAAAAGTATATTCTAAGTATGTTATTTAGTAATGCACACAGGTCAGAGTATATGAGCATGATTTGTTCTTTATGGAGTTGATGAAACATTGTTACTCCATTTGGGGTTGTTATTTTTAATATGTCTTTGAGAGGCAAGCACTCGAATGTAACAACTGATATTTCATTCTGAATTTCTCTCTGAATCTTTCTCAGTTTTCTTCAACCCAGGAGGAGTGTCTTATTTGAAGTTCATCTTGTTTAGAAAACACACGTTATTTTTAAACATACCACAGGGCGAGCAGATTTTCATGTTACCATTGTAGCTATTTCTAAAAGTTACATCTCAAAACTTCTCCTTGGGTTGTGGTTGCTCAGATGACATATTTTTGTTGTGGAGAATGTTGTGGATAAAATGTTTAACCCTAACTGAAGGAAGTGAACAAGTACAGTACCAGTCAAAAGTTTGGGCACACCTACTCATTTAAGGATTTTTCTTTATTTACTATCTTATACATTGTAGAATAATAGTGAAGACATCAAAACTATGATATAACACATATGGAATCATGTAGTAACCAAAAAAATGTTAAACAAATCAAAATGTATTTAAGATTTTAGATTCTTCAAAGTAGCCACCCTTTGCCTTGATGACAGCTTTGCACACTCTTGGCATTCTCTCAACTAGTGTCCCCTGGAATGCTTTTCCAACAGTCTTGAAGGAGTTCCCACATATGCTGGACACTTGGTGGCTGCTTTTCCTTGTCTATGCGGTCCAACTCATCCCAAACCATCTCAATTGGGTTGAGATTGGGTGATTGTGGAGGCCAGAACATTTAATGCAGCACTCCATCACACTCCTTCTTGGTCAAATAACCCATACACAGCCTCAAGGTGTGTTGGGTCATTGTCCTGTTGAAAAACAAATTATAGTCCCACTAAGTGCAAACCAGATGGGATGGCGTATCACTACAGAATGCTGTGGTAGCCATGCTGGTTAAGCGTGTCTTGAATTCTAAATAAATCACTGACAGTGTCACAAGCAAAGCACCCCCACACCATCACACCTCCTCCCAGTGGTGTAAAATACTTAAGTAAAAATAGTAGTTTTTGTGGGTATCTGTAATTTACTTTACTATTAATATTTGACAACTTTTACTTTTACTTCACTACATTCCTGAAGAAAATTATGTACTTTTTACTCCATACATTTTACCTGACACCCAAAGGTACTAGTTACATTTGGAATGCTTAGCAGGACAGGACAGACTTATCAAGAGAACATCCCTGGTCATCCCTACTGCCTCTGATCGGGAGGACTCACTAAACACATGCTTCGTTTGTAAGTTATGTCCAAATTGGAGCGTGCCACTGGCTATCCATAAATAAATAAAAAACAAGAAAATGTG
The DNA here is from genome assembly GCF_045791955.1 of Oncorhynchus clarkii lewisi. Classification (NCBI taxonomy): domain Eukaryota; kingdom Metazoa; phylum Chordata; class Actinopteri; order Salmoniformes; family Salmonidae; genus Oncorhynchus; species Oncorhynchus clarkii. The sequence continues at coordinate 32,951,773 of NC_092171.1, read as the reverse complement.
GCCAGCTGCTTTGCTTAAAATAATGAATTTTAAATGATTTATACTTTTACTTTTGATACTTAACCACATTTTAGCAATTACATTTACTTTTGATAATTATGTATAAGTAAAATACTTTTAGACTTTTACTCAAGTAGTACAGTGCCTTGCGAAAGTATTCGGCCCCCTTGAACTTTGCGACCTTTTGACACATTTCAGGCTTCAAACATAAAGATATAAAACTGTATTTTTTTGTGAAGAATCAACAACAAGTGGGACACAATCATGAAGTGGAACGACATTTATTGGATATTTCAAACTTTTTTAACAAATCAAAAACTGAAAAATTGGGTGTGCAAAATTATTCAGCCCCCTTAAGTTAATACTTTGTAGCGCCACCTTTTGCTGCGATTGCAGCTGTAAGTCGCTTGGGGTATGTCTCTATCAGTTTTGCACATCGAGAGACTGAAATTTTTTCCCATTCTTCCTTGCAAAACAGCTCGAGCTCAGTGAGGTTGGATGGAGAGCATTTGTGAACAGCAGTTTTCAGTTCTTTCCACAGATTCTCGATTGGATTCAGGTCTGGACTTTGACTTGGCCATTCTAACACCTGGATATGTTTCTTTTTGAACCATTCCATTGTAGATTTTGCTTTATGTTTTGGATCATTGTCTTGTTGGAAGACAAATCTCCGTCCCAGTCTCAGGTCTTTTGCAGACTCCATCAGGTTTTCTTCCAGAATGGTCCTGTATTTGGCTCCATCCATCTTCCCATCAATTTTAACCATCTTCCCTGTCCCTGCTGAAGAAAAGCAGGCCCAAACCATGATGCTGCCACCACCATGTTTGACAGTGGGGATGGTGTGTTCAGCTGTGTTGCCTTTACGCCAAACATAACGTTTTGCATTGTTGCCGAAAAGTTCCATTTTGGTTTCATCTGAGCAGAGCACCTTCTTCCACATGTTTGGTGTGTCTCCCAGGTGGCTTGTGTCAAACTTTAAACAACACTTTTTATGGATATCTTTAAGAAATGGCTTTCTTCTTGCCACTCTTCCATAAAGGCCAGATTTGTGCAATATACGACTGATTGTTGTCCTATAGACAGAGTCTCCCACCTCAGCTGTAGATCTCTGCAGTTCATCCAGAGTGATCATGGGCCTCTTGGCTGCATTTCTGATCAGTCTTCTCCTTGTATGAGCTGAAAGTTTAGAGGGACGGCCAGGTCTTGGTAGATTTGCAGTGGTCTGATACTCCTTCCATTTCAATATTATCGCTTGCACAGTGCTCCTTGGAATGTTTAAAGCTTGGGAAATCTTTTTGTATCCAAATCCGGCTTTAAACTTCTTCACAACAGTATCTCGGACCGGCCTGGTGTGTTCCTTGTTCTTCATGATGCTCTCTGCGCTTTTAACGGACCTCTGAGACTATCACAGTGCAGGTGCATTTATACGGAGACTTGATTACACACAGGTGGATTGTATTTATCATCATTAGTCATTTAGGTCAACATTGGATCATTCAGAGATCCTCACTGAACTTCTGGAGAGAGTTTGCTGCACTGAAAGTAAAGGGGCTGAATAATTTTGCACGCCCAATTTTTCAGTTTTTGATTTGTTAAAAAAGTTTGAAATATCCAATAAATGTCGTTCCACTTCATGATTGTGTCCCACTTGTTGTTGATTCTTCACAAAAAAATACAGTTTAATATCTTTATGTTTGAAGCCTGAAATGTGGCAAAAGGTCGCAAAGTTCAAGGGGGCCGAATACTTTCGCAAGGCACTGTATATATATCCCGTAGTAGAACTGCATAAGTGTTGATCTCCACTTTCTGGATTACCGAGTTTTGGAATTAGAGTATGATAGCTAAGGAGATGGAGATAACACCTATCTCCAGAATACATCTTCAAATGAATATATATATATATATATTTAAAAAAGCTGCATTAGACAGGTTTACCTATACATGCTGACCAGCTCAAATTGACAGAAGCATGCTATATGGCAGACCAATCCAAACTGATCTCTCGGTATGTCCAGACCACTTATTATCTCACCCAATCATGGCTAGCAGGAAGGTTACTGACTTTTTCTGTGGCTAAACCAACTAGGCTCGCAATTTAACAAATGTTTTCGTATTTACAGATGGCATACAGGTTTGTTACTATGGCACATTAAAGTTCACATGTTTCAAAAACCATTTCTGCCAAAAAACGCATTTTGATTAAAAAAAGACATTCGCCTAGTTTCCTGAAAAGAGTCACAAATTGACTTTTAACAAGGCACACCTTTACTTGAAATGCATTTCAGATGACTACCTCTTGAAGCTGGTTGAGAGAATGCCAAGAGTTTTCATTGCTGTCATCAAGACAAAGGGTGGCTGCTTTGAAGAATCTCAAATATAACATTAATTTTGATTTGTCTAACACTTTTTTTTGGTTACTATGTGATTCCATATGTGTTATTTCATAGTTTTGATGTCTTCACTATTATTAAAACACAATGTAGAAAATAGTAAAATAAAGAAAAACCCTTGAATGAGTAGGTGTGCCCAAACGTTGGACTGGTACTGTACTTAATAGTTAATTGTTAGGATTGGTACAAAAACACAATGGAAAAGTTAGCTTTTGAAAAAAGCCTTCATATCCAACTAGCATAAGGTGACAGATCCAAGCAATGATGCTCTGTAATGCTAAACAACCATCCCAAGCCCAATTAACCAAATAATTAACTTGCATCTGCCCTGCAATTACACTGCATTAATTGTGGCCTCACACAAATGAGCAGAATAAAATAAACTAGATCGGGTTAGCTGAACTTTGCTGTAGAATAATTACATTTTATATTTTACACACGGTTGGTCACTGCAAATTCCATTTGGCCTTCAGTTGTAAGAATACAAACAAGTGAAGGTTAATACATTTTCATTATGAGGACAACAATAGCTCACAGAGTCAAGCCAGAGGAGCAATTAAAGGTTTGGCATTGTTTCCACTCTGTCTACGTCCCAAATCGCACCCTATTCCCGGTGTAGTGCACTATTTTTGACCAGGGCCCTGTGGCATTACATAGGGAACAGGGGGCAATTTGGGACACAGCCTGGCTCTCCTATCCTACCGTGTCTGTTAGACGCAAGCCAGAGAGGTTAGGAGGATGCAGGGTGCTGAGTGGGAAATATGAAAATGGAAGTACAGAACTGTAGTGTTTATTCCTGTATGGCTCAGTTGGTAGAGAATGGACTTTGCAACGGCAGGATCGTAGGTTTGATTCTTGGAGCTATCCATACGTAAAATGTATGCAAGCATAACTGTTAGTCGCTTTGTATAAAAACATCTGCTAAATGTCATATATAGCGTCATATATTTTGTATTCCACATGCAACCCCTGCCAGGAATGTCTGATAATGAATGTGTCTTAATCATTACAATTCCCTCATATTAATTATGATGAAATTATAACTTAAATGCCTGGGGAGTTTTGAGGAAGACAACAACATGCGTTCTAATTAAGAAATACGGCCTGACGGGGTGTGGTATATGGGTTCTTCTTATGCACGACACAACACAGAGTGTTAGGACACAGCCCTTAGCCGTGGTATATTGGCCATATATCACCAACCCCCGAGGTGCTATTACTATTATAAACTGGTCACCAATGTAATTAGAGCAGCAAAAATAAATGTTTTGTCACACCCATGGTATACGGTCTGATATACCACGGCTTTCAGCCAATCAGCATTCAGGGCTCGAACCACCCAGTTTATAATGGTGGATATCCATTGTAACAGCAGAGGATCGGACAGATCCACTACTCAAAGGTATGGTCCCAAATGGCACCCTATTCCATATATAGTGAACTGTTTTGACCAGGGCCTGGTAGTAGGCCTGGTGGTGCGCTATATAGGGAATAGGGTGACATTTGGGATGCATCCTAAATGAAGCTTTGATTAGCATATCAACCGTTTAAATATAGTTTACCTATAATATCAGCCCTTGGAATCAACTCAAATCCCACGGAAGCTTTTATACCATCCATTAGCTGGTTGTGTAGTCATCTAGCTGGAGAGGAGCCCATCACTGTCAGAGTCTGACGTGCTCTTTGATGCATTAATGTCATGATTATCATATTACGAGGAAAGTCAATTATTCATTCACATCCACTACGCTAATTAACCCACATGGTACAATTAAGTCCACATTTTTACTTCAGACCCTCCACAGAAGACATTAGGCTCAATGCAAAATGCATAACCCAGTCATAAGTCACAGAGTTACAACACAATAGATGCCATTCAGAGTGGGCGGTTGAGGGCTTCAGCCAATTGATTTGAGTTGTAGAGAGTGTGTGTGTCTGTATATGTGTGTCTGTGTGTGTGTGTGTGTGTGTGTGTGTGTGTGTGTGGGGGGGGGGGGGGGGCATTAGATACTCAGGCTGGCAGCGGTGAAATGCCACCATGCACACAATGGCAGCTGTCGTTTTCACATTAGGTTATGATCTTAACACCAGAGAACAGTCTACATACCAAATGGCACCCTATTCCATGTACAGTGCACTACATTTGACCAAGGCTCTGGTCAAAAATATTGCACTATATAGGGAATAGGGTGCCATTTGGGACAAATCCTCACAGCTTTGTTCTGACTCACAGACCTATCATTATCATTTAATACATTTCCATTGATACACTCATGTCATCTGCAGAGTGTAGGACTGGTTAAGAACAAGTTGGACATGTCATGTTTAGATTTTTTGACAAAGTATCTTACGCTCTCTGTGCACAGGCTAATTGTATGGACAATAATACTGCAGCATATCAGTTGAAGTTGAGTGCAATAGCCTTTCATAGTCAGTCTGTCTTTCTTTTCTCCTTCCTTCCTTCCAGCCTCCCAGAACAGAGCAGAAAATGGTAATGCAGCCGTGTGTGTGTATATGTGCAGCTGTGTATCTCTGGCAAGCAGGAAAGAGCCCAGTTTATCAGTCACTCCTGATATAAAGACAGAAAATCCATGACAAAAGAGTTGGCGCTGAGGGAACACACACACCAGCCAGGCCTATGATAATGTCTCAAATCTGACAGCCAACTGAGGATCACACACACACACACACACACACACACACACACACACACACACACACACACACACACACACACACTCACACACACACGCACGCACGCACGCACACCTAGTCTCCCATTGGATACCCACACACACACCAAATATCTGAGCCATTCCTCTCTCTCTGTTTCATCTCCACTCTCCTGTTTGTCATTAATCTGATGATACTGCATGATATAGTGTAATCAATGATGCAGCCACCTCAGTATTGACAAATATCCCAATTTAATACATAAAGTGCAAACACATGATATGGGAAGCAGGTTGTCTGTCATTTTATACAGGTACACCACCCAGTATGAGGTGTCTCGAGCAAAGGCTACGACCACAGTGACCAATGACCTGCTGCTTTGGACCTGTCCGGCCCGGCCAATCATTCATCCTCCACTGTTGTACTTGTTTCAAATGTCAGACTTGCATCTCCACTGCTTTGAGGTGCATCACAGGGCAGCGACGGGGAATATGATGTCCAAGGCAGAAGCCAAAACTTGATGGATCTCATTGAGATGTGCACATTTGAACCTCTGTGGAGTGATGGATGGAGAACAATTCTGAGGGTTTATTGACATGGGGACGTGACTCATTATATTCCTAAAGGGCAACATTTGCACCATAATCCATCCAGAAAGAGGTGAGAGACGTTTCATAATTGCCTCTTTCGAATAGTTTACTATCAGTGCTTAAACTCCAGCAGGAAGCTGGAGCAAGCCACTGAAAGGATAGTGTCTGTCTATGATGCACCTCCAGCAGCTTCAGGAGTATGGATTTTTGGGGGGTCAGACATTTTGGAAAACTGTCCCATTTCTGTACAACAAAATGAAAACTATTCTGACGTTCGAATCTTTGAAAAGGAAGAGGAAGAGGAAGACATAAGAAACAAGACACCACAAAAATCCAAGTGGTTCTGGATCGATGTGAAAGATTTCACTCTGTCCAGGAGCAACAATGTTTGTCTGAAAATCAATCGGGAAATCAAAAACATGGGCTTGTATCGCTGCAAGTAAATATCCAGGCATACTGTCACACAATAGTGCTTCAAGTTTGACAGTTTGCTGATATTGAGACGGGCTATACAACCATTTTGCATTTCTATGTGTCGAGCCCCACATCCATTACCCTGATTGTGCATTCTGCCACAAGGCTTCAACATAACAGTTTAAGCCCTGTCTAAGCCAGGGAGGGGTGGGGGTTGGGGTGGGGGGGTTCCACTAAACTACAGTGCATTCGGAAAGTATTCAGACCCTTTGACTTTTTCCACATTTTGTTACGTTACAGCCTTATTCTAAAATTGATGAAAATGTATTTTTTTACTCATCAATCCACACACAATATCCAATAGCAACAAGGACTTGTCCCGAAGCCACACCTGCGTTGTCTTGGCTGTGTGCTTAGGGTCATTGTACTGTTGGAAGGTGAACATTCACCCCAGTCTGAGGTCTTCAGGACTCTGGACCAATTTTTCATCAAGGATCTCTCTGTACTTTGCTACGTTCATCTTTCATTCGATCCTGACTAGTCTCCCAGTCCCTGCCGCTGAATAACATCTCTACAGCATGATGCTGCCACCACCATGCTTCACCGTAGGGATGGTGCCAGGTATTCTTCAGACGTGACGCTTGGCATTCAGGCCCAAGAGTTCAATCTTGGTTTCATCAGACCAGAGAATTTTCTCATGGTCTGAGGATCTGGCCACTCTACCATAAAGGCCTCATTGGTGGAGTGCTGCAGAGATGGTTGTCATTCTGGAAGGTTCCCCAATCTCCACAGAGGAACTCTAGAGCTCTGTCAGAGTGACCATCGGGTTCCTGACCAAGGCCCTTCTCCCCTGATTGCTCAGTTTGGCCAGGCAGCAAGCTCTAGGAAGAGTCTTGGTGGTTCCAGACTTCTTCCATTTTAGAATGATGGAGGGCACTGTGTTCTTGGGGACCTGTAATTCTGCAGAAATGTTTTGGTACCCTTCCCCAGATCTGTGCATTGACACAATCCTGTCTTGGAGCTCTACGAACAATTCCTTCAAACTCATGACTTAGTTTTTGCTCTGACATGAGCTGTCAACTGTGGGACCTTTTATAGACAGGGGTGTGTGCCTTTTCAAATGACTTCTAATCAATTCAATTTACCACAGGTGGACTCCAATCAAGTTGTAGAAGCATCTCTAGGATGATCAATGGAAACAGGAAGCACCTGAGCTGAATATCGTGTCTCATAGCAAAGGGTCTGAATACTTATGTAATAAGAAATTTTTGTTTTTTATTTTTAATAAATTAGCAAAAATGTCTAAAAACCTTTTTTTCACTTTGTCATTATGGGGTATTGTGTGTAGATTTATGAGGGAAAACATTAATGTAATTGGTTTTAGAATAAGGCTTTAACGTAACAAAATGTGGAAAAAGTCAAGGGGTCTGAATACTTTCTGAATGCACTGTGTATGGCATTGTTTTGAGAAGGTCATACCAAGGATCATTTATCTATCTGATTTTGATTTGAAGACCCCTTGAAGAATCAAAAAAATATAAACAAAAATGGGCTTACTGCTATTAGTCCATACAAACGCATTGAATAACATATTCACAACATGGAACAACCGATAATCCCCCAAAACCATCCAAAGGAAGTTTGTTCTGAAGTCCTATATTTGAGAGATATTTTTTTTACATGTACTGAACCAATCATTTTTGGCACGAAACATTCTCCATTTAAACTTCCATTAATTTTTTCAACTGGTACCGGGGGACATTCAAACAAGTCTTGTGATGCCTTTTGATGTCTTAGAGCAAAACAACCAACATGTACAGTACCCGTTCAAATTTTGGACAGTCCTACTCATTCCATTTTTTTTTTTACTATTTCCTACGTTGTAGAATAATAGTGAATACATCAAAACTATGAAATAATACATGTGAAATCATGATGTAACCAAAAAAGTGTTACACAAATCAAAACATAATTCATATAAATTCTTCAAAGTGACCACCCTTTGCACAATCCTGGCTTTCTCTCAACCAGCTTCACGAGGTAGTCAATTGGAATGCATTTTAATTAACAGGTGTTATTCTTTGACAAAGGTTAATTTGTGGAATTTCTTTCCTTCGTAATGTGTTTGAGCCAATCATTTGTGTTGTGACAAGCAAGGTATTGGTGGTATACAGAAGATTGCCCTATTTGGTAAAATACCAAATCCATATTATGGCAAGAACAGCTCAAATAAGCAAAGACAATTGACTGTCCGTCATCACTTTAAAACATGAAGGTCAGTGAATGTAAAGAATTTCAAGAACATTGACAGTTTCTTCAAGTGTAGTCGCAAAAACTATCCAGTGCTATGAGGAAACAGGCTGTCATGAGGACCGCCACAGGAAAGCAGAGTTACCTCTGCTGCAGAAGATAAGTTCATTAGAGTTAACTGCATCTCAGAATGCAGCCCAAATAAATGCTTCACATAGTTCAAGTAACAGACATGCCTAGTTAAATAAAGGTTAAATAAAAACCCATTTCTGGGATCTGATGAATCCAAATTTTAGGTATTTGGTTCCATCCACCTTGTCTTTGTGAGACGCAGAGTAGGTGAACAGATGATCTCTGCATGTGTGGTTCCCACCGTGAAGCATGAAGGAGGAGGTGTGGTGCTTTGATGGTGACACTGTTGGTGATTTATTTTGAATTCAAGACACACTTTACCAGCGTGGCTACCACAGCATTCTGCAGCGATATGCGATCCCATCTGGTTTGCGCTTATTGCGACTATAATTTTTTTTTCAAAATGACAATGACCCAACACACCTCCAGGCTGTGCAATGGCTATTTGACCAAGAAGAAAAATGTTGGAGTGTTACATCAGATGATCTGGCCTCCACAATCACCCGACCTCAACCCAATTGAGATGTTTTGGGATGAGTTGGACTGCAGAGTGAAGAGCAGTCAACAAATGCTGAGCATATGTGGGAACTCCTTCAAAACTGTTGGAAAATCATTCCAGGTGAAGTTGGTTGAGAGAATGTGTTATTTCATAGTTTTGATGTCTTCACTATTATTCTACAATGTAGAAAATAGTAAAAAATTAAAAAAAAACCTTAAATGAGCACGTGTCGCCAAACTTTTGACTTGCACTGTATGTGTTCGTGAGAGTCTCACCTTTCCACAACGGTCATATTAGTGTGTAGCCCAAACCATTCGAATGCTACAGACCTTTGCAACGAACAAGCTGAACTTTGTACCACTATTTTAAAGTTGGTTTTCTTAAAAAGCTACTTCCGGGAGATTACATTCACCTGCGGTTAAAGCAAACTTGATTGCAACCAAAAAAACAGCAGATCGGTTGATCTCTCGCTGTAACCATCTCAAGTAATTATGATACATCGAGCATGGAGCATCGGAAACCGCAAGGCTGATGAATGTAAAAATATTTATTAGAGCATAGTAAGACTACATTTCATACAAACATTTCACCTTAAATGGCAAAATAACATAATATATGGCATTTGAAATAATTAGCCTACATTTGAATTTGATTAAAAAAAACTATTAGCTATTTAACTCAATCACGATTTACTTTATTTAGTTACACATTTAAAATATGGACAGTCCAGGGATATTTTACTCCCTATCTTGATAATAAATGACCATACCAGACCACTTTCTTTTAATAGATGTAAAGTCCCCTATTTCGGGCTCTTTGTGCGGTTCTGGAACAGTTTTGACCAACATTTTCGTGTACAGAGCGCTCCGAGACCGTCGCAACATCATTTGCTGTTGACAGAGATAGTTTCCTGCATCAGATGCCGCTGAGATTGAGTATGTGATTATCATAGACCAAACTCTAATTCTTACTCTGCTTACATCCTCCGAACTGAACACATTTTTATTCTCAAAGGTATTTATCTGTTCTTCATGTTATTGAAAACATTAACAGAGCGGTATCATGCGAAGAATAGCTACAGTACTATCAGTGGCTGACACGTTCTCTTTCTATACATCTCAGCAAATCCAGTCATGTTACTCGGAGGTAACAAACATGCCTTCAGCATCTTAGCTCACAACTAAATCTCAGATACACATTAACTTCTCTCTGCTCAGCAGCACAAACGCCTTGTGGGTCATGTGCATGTGGATCCAATGAGGTGAAAAGCAGTGTTGTGTTGTTATCTCTTGAGGCTTGTTTCTTCTGCATCGAAGAATTCTACATTTTACATACTCCATACTCGTTCAACTATTCTGAATAAAAATATAAACGCAATATGCTAAAATGTGATTGATTTTACGGAGTTACATTTCATATGAGGAAATCAGTCAGTTGAAATAAATTCATTAGACCCTAATCTATGGATTTCACATAACTGGGAATAGCGCTATGGATCTGTTTGTCACAGATTCCTTTAAAAAAAATTGATCAGGATCTCGTCACGCTACTTTTGTGTATTCAATTTGCCATTGATAAAATGCAGTTGTGCTCGTTGTCCATAGCTTATGCCTGCCCATACCATAACCCCACCGCCACCATGGGGCACTCTGTACACAACGTTGACATCAGCAAACTGCTCTGTCACACAACGCCATACACGTGTTCTGCAGTTGTGAGGCCGGTTGGACATACTGACAAATTCTCTAAAACGATGTTGGAAGCGGCTTATGGTACTTAAATGAATATTCAATTCTCTGGCAACAGTTCTGGTGGACATTCCTGCTGTCAGCATGCCAATTACACTCTCCCTCAAAACAAAAAAGACATCTGCGGCATTGTGTTATGTGACAAAACTGCACATTTTAGAGTGGCCTTTTATTGTCCCCTGCACAAGGTGTTCCTGTGTAATGATCTTGATATGCCAAACCTGTCAGGTGGATGGATTAACTTGGCAAAGGAGAAATGCTTACTAACAGGGATGTAAGCACATTTGCACATAGCATTTGAGAAAAAAAATATTTTTGTGCCTTTCTGGGATATTTTATTTCAGCTCATGAAACATAGGACCAACACTTTACATGTTGCATTTATTTTTTTGTTCATTATAAACACATTTTGCCCCCTTGAAATGTGTTCTTTGGACACAGATTCATGTTGTTTGATTTCAAACCTGATATGTGAGCTTACCCCATAGATGAGTGTGTCATTCTGTCCCAAATTGCACCCTATTCCATATATAAGGTACTACTTTGACCAAAGCCCTATGGGCCCTGGTCAAAAGTAATGTACTAAATAGGGACTAGGGTGCCATTTAGGACATAGCTGGGTTGAAATATGCAGTTTTGCTGTGGTGTTTCCATTTGACTATTCTGCTCTAGCAAGTCAAGCAAATAAACTGGTATGGAGAGCTGTTGTGGGCCTAACGTTATTTCCTACTGGAATTATCACACATCCTCTTAAATCATGATCAGCAATGAGGCAGATAGTGTAACTTTGTTCACTTCAACTTGCCTTTTGATTAGTTTGTTGATTGCTGTTAATCAATCACTTTATTAAGTCTACCAGATGAAGAACATGTTGGTATAAATACCCATCGTTTCATGAATCTGAGTTGACTACAGTACTTTGAATTGCTAAACCATAGAATTAGGATGAACCTGTTCTCATTTTTATTCTATAGGATAAACCACTCCTATGACAGACAGTCCTTTTGCTGAGTTACGTAACTTTTGATCAACCCAAGACTGAGACCCATTCCACATTTCAGTCTTTGGACACCCCCTCTCCAAAGAGCCACACACACACCTCACCACTGTAGCTCCGAATGTGGCTCCCTGGGCACGTAGCAATATAAGCCTTGGGCCTCTCCCTCCATGTAATGTGTCTGAGAGATAGAAGCGTTCGCTGACTGTGTTTACCTGTAATACAAGGACAGGGCTGGCACTGGATGCTCATCTGATTGTCTCCAGGCCAAGGCTGCATCCCAAAAGACGCCCTTTTCCCTTTATAGTGCGCAAATTTGAACTGGGGCCCATAAGGCTCTGATCAAAAGTAGTGCACTATATAGGAAATAGGGTGCCATTTGGCATGCATACCCGCACTGCATGGTTTATCGCTGATGCTTTCTGTACCAAATGGTGCTTTAGCCATGTTAGTCCATTCATCATTCTGTATAGCTGGGCCAAACCTGAATACACATAGCCAGCCAACCGTCATGGGCAGTTTATTATTTTACTATTATTAATTCAGTATGTTTAGTGTGTGTGTGTATGTTTGTGTGTGTGTGTGTGTGTGTGTATGTTTGTGTGTGTGTATGTTTGTGTGTGTGTGTGTGTGTGTGTGTGTGTGTGTGTGTGTGTGTGTGTGTGTGTGTGTGTGTGTGTGTGTGTGTGTGTGTGTGTGTGTGTGTGTGTGTGTGTGTGTGTGTGTTTGTGTGTGTGTGTGTGTGTGTTTGTGTGTGTGTGTTTGTGTGTGTGTGTGTGTGTGTGCCTGTGTGACGACGGCGGTGGGCATGTGTGTATGTGTGTGTACACTGTTTATGTGTGTGGAGGGTCCGTCTGTGAGTGCATTAGCATGTGGGCAGCAGTAACGTTTGTACATTTTATTACAGTCCAATGACAAGAATGAAATAGTTAGTTTATGGAGCTTTGATCACTCCCATACTGCTGACCGTAATAGCGCGTTCTCTGAAAACAGAGGCTTTCAGTGTCCTTTACAAAGTGTGGTTTGTTATAGGATTTTCTCTCTGTTAAAGGCATAGCGTACCTTTATACTTCCAGTCATTGTGATAACGCTTGTTAGCATTGGTTTGTGAAACTGACTCTAACTTCCTTCATACGGCACGCAGAGACATACATTCACGAGTTCATCTGACTCTGGGTAAGTAGAACAACTTGATTGGCAGAATCTCCCAGTATCACTTTATTAATTAAGCAGTATCCCTTTAATAAACAGTAACCCTTTAATAAACAGTATCCCTTTAATAAGCAGTATCCCTTTATTTTCTTTAATAAGCAGTATCCCTTTAATAAACAGTAACCCTTTAATAAACAGTATCCCTTTAATAAACAGTATCCCATTAATAAGCAGTATCCCTTTAAAAAGCAGTATCCCTTTAATAAACAGTAACCCTTTAATAAACAGTATCCCTTTAAAAAGCAGTATCCCTTTAATAAACAGTAACCCTTTAATAAACAGTATCCCTTTAATAAGCAGTATCCCTTTATTTTCTTTAATAAGCAGTATCCCTTTAATAATCAGTATCCATTTATTTTCTTTAATAAGCAGTATCCCATTAATAAGCAGTATCCCTTTAATAAGCAGTATCCCTTTAATAAGCAGTATCCCATTAATAAGCAGTATCCCTTTAATAAGCAGTATCCCTTTAATAATCAGTATCCATTTATTTTCTTTAATAAGCAGTATCCCTTTAATAAGCAGTATCCCTTTAATAAGCAGTATCCCTTTAATAAGCAGTATCCCATTAATAAGCAGTATCCCTTTAATAAGCAGTATCCCATTAATAAGCAGTATCCCATTAATAAGCAGTATCCCATTAATAAGCAGTATCCCATTAATAAGCAGTATCCCTTTAATAAGCAGTATCCCATTAATAAGCAGTATCCCATTAATAAGCAGTATCCCTTTAATAAGCAGTATCCCATTAATAAGCAGTATCCCATTAATAAGCAGTATCCCTTTAATAAGCCCATGTCCTAAATGGCACTCAAATCCTTATTTTGGGCACTACTTTTGACCAGGGCAAAAGTGTTCTACTTGGGGCCATAGTGTTCTACTTGGGGCCATAGTGTTCTACTTGGGGCCATAGTGTTCTACTTGGGGCCATAGTGTTCTACTTGGGGCCATAGTGTTCTACTAGGGGCCATAGTGTTCTACTTAGGGCCATAGTGTTCTACTTGGGGCCATAGTGTTCTACTTGGGGCCATAGTGCTACTTGGAGAAGTAGTATTATGTGGGGCTGCAGTGCTACTTGGAGCCGTAGTGCTACGTGGGGCCATAGTTCTATGTGAACCCATAGTGCTACTTGGGGCCATAGTGCTACTTGGGGCCGTAGTGCTACGTGGGGCCGTAGTGCTACGCAGGGTCGTAGTGCTACGCGGGGTCGTAGTGCTACGCGGGGCCGTAGTTCTACTTGGGGACGTAGTGCTACTTGGGGCCGTAGTGCTACGTGGGGCCGTAGTGCTACTTGGGGCCGTAGTGCTACGTGGGGCCGTAGTGCTACGTGGGGCCGTAGTGCTACGCGGGGCCGTAGTGCTACGCGGGGCCGTAGTTCTACGCGGGGCCGTAGTGCTACGCGGGGACGTAGTGCTACGTGGGGCCGTAGTTCTACGTGGGGCCGTAGTGCTACGTGGGGCCGTAGTGCTACGTGGGGCCGTAGTGCTACGTGGGGCCGTAGTGCTACGTGGGGCCGTAGTGCTACGTGGGGCCGTAGTGCTACGTGGGGCCGTAGTTCTACGTGGGGCCGTAGTGCTACGTGAGGCCGTAGTGCTACGTGGGGCCGTAGTGCTACGTGGGGCCGTAGTGCTACGTGGGGCCGTAGTGCTACGTGGGGCCGTAGTGCTACGTGGGGCCGTAGTGCTACGTGGGGAATAAGTTTCCATTTGGGATGAGCCCTAACTCTATACAAGCACACAGAGGTTATAGGTTTACAGCTCTGATATAACATTAATACAGTCAAACATAATAGCAGCCATGGCCATGCAAAGTCTTTTTATGACATAGTTTATGGACCACTGCTGGCATCGAAGGGAGACCATAATTGAGCCATCCAGGATTTTGACACTGACCTTGGCTTCTATTCTACAGTTTTGCAATGTTCAGTACTTCTCAGTACATGGTGCATAGAGTATATCTTAACAAGCACTGCACTGAATATCAACAGCAACACAATATTTGATATCAAATACAAATCCAAAACCACCACTCTGAATGTTGCCAGTTCCAATCTGGCTCGAAGGACCAACAAATAACAGACAGTGTTTTTAAAACTGTTGTATAGTTGTTGTTGTTCTGTAGCTTTGCCATTATTAATATAAAAAGGTCATACCTTGATTTTTTTTTTAAGGTCAATTAATAAGAAATAAAAAAATCCCCATGCTCAAATCACCATTGATGACCACAGCTACAACTAACAATACACATTCTACTGTTGTAAGAATTCCATTCTAAAGTGTAATAGAACACCGGGCGAGTTCCAAGAGACTACATTCATCCTCCCCCACACTGGAGGTTCCATCCTGTTTAAATGTTCCCACCTATCCTCAGGAGAGCAACATGAATTATGCTCTCAGCGTGTAGGCCACCCCAAGGTGATTTATTGGCTGATTCCTTGTCACACAGTAATTTATGCCTAGGTCTTTTGTCTTGGTCTTTGTGGGGTGAAGCAGCACTGTCTGCAACAAACCAGCTATGGAGGATTCTACAGTAGCCTAATTCAAAGATGGTGCAGACAAAGTGGTCTGGTCATTAAAAGTATGGTTCAGAGTATTAGGACTTTTTCAAACAAGGTGATCATATCTTTCTTTCTACATAGAGGATACTGTAGCTTATATTCATCTTATTATTGCACTAAAATAAGAGCCTTACAGAAATATGAGTTACAAAACATTTCTCACTGTATAAACATTTAAGTGGAAGTTGTCTTCTTGGAGCTTACTTGCCCTGTACTGTAGATACAAAGGTACACTGAAATGTGACTGAGGGATACTGTAACTATGGATAGCAAGCCTGCAGCAGCTGGTACGCTGCTCATTATTCCATTTTTTTGTCAACTCTCAACTCATACCGATGCACATACAGTCCAATATACACATCCACCCTTACCCAGACCCAATTAAAACACATATGCTCTGTGCTCTCTCTGTCTGCAACCCAAATGGCATCCTATTCTCTATATAGTGCACTACTTTTGACCTGAGCACTATGGGTCCTGGTTACAATTAGTGCACTATAAAGGGAATAGGGCGCCATTCAGCATGCACACTGTATCTCTTCATGTCTGGTGTAAAGGAAGTGAGTGGTGGCCTTGACTAGCATCACTGACATTTTGCATGTGTGAATGTTAATGTGCCTCTGGCTGTCCTCCAGAAAACAGGCTGTCCGGATACTGCTCCTGGCTGGATACAGAGACTGAATACTGGCAGGGAGAGAAGAGGAGAGGAGAGGAGAGGAGACGAGACGAGACGAGAGGAGACGAGAGGAGCGGAGACGAGACGAGAGGAGAGGAGAGGAGAGGAGAGGAGACGAGAGGAGAGGAGAGGAGACGAGACGAGACGAGAGGAGAGGAGACGAGAGGAGAGGAGAGGATAGGAGCGGAGATGAGACGAGAGGAGAGGAGAGGATAGGAGACGAGACGAGACGAGAGGGGAGGAGAGGAGAGGAGACGAGAGGAGACGAGAGGAGACGAGAGGAGAGGAGAGGAGACGAGACGAGAGGAGAGGAGAGGAGAGGAGAGGAGAGGAGAGGAGAGGAGAGGAGAGGAGAGGAGACGGTGAAAGTAGAGGAGACTTCTGTTATGTGCCAGCTGCTGACAGTCTTATTTAGATATGGGTTTTGACAAGTGTTATATCTTCCTTTACAGAAATGGCCAATTGGGCAAAGACTTGACACCCAGGTATTGAGACAGGTCTGCCAAAGGCTTTACTTTCAATCTCAGCCAAATTTTAGGTGAGCTGATCACTGAATTATTCCTGATATTTATTTAAGTAGAAGGAGCTACACTGTGGAGCATTGGACAGAGAAATCGGGTTAGCCGGGTCATTCAACAGTGAAATTAGTGAGACACTGGAGGTGGGTCTAATGCAAATCACTCTCTGATTGCCCAAAGGACCCCTGTTTCCCTATACACAGTAGCACATGGCTTTGACCAGGGTTCATAGGGCTCTGGTCAAAAGTACTGAACTATAAAGGGAACAGGGTGTCATTTCGGAAGCAGACTCTCTCTCTTCTTGCCTCTGGAGGAAATAAAGTAATGTGTGAATAAATGCCTTCTCTTGTTGTCTGCAATAGCGCAGTTCAACGTGCAGGGGACAGCATGGTCTGTCACAGCAAACTGTGGTGTGATTTACAGTGCCTTGCGAAAGTATTCGGCCCCCTTGAACTTTGCGACCTTTTGCCACATTTCAGGCTTCAAACATGAAGATATAAAACTGTATTTTTTTGTGAAGAATCAACAAGTGGGACACAATCATGAAGTGGAACGACATTTATTGGATATTTCAAACTTTTTTAACAAACCAAAAACTGAAAAATTGGGCGTGCAAAATTATTCAGCCCCTTTACTTTCAGTGCAGCAAACTCTCTCCAGAAGTTCAGTGAGGATCTCTGAATGATCCAATGTTGACCTAAATGACTAATGATGATAAATACAATCCACCTGTGTGTAATCAAGTCTCCGTATAAATGCACCTGCACTGTGATAGTCTCAGAGGTCCGTTAAAAGCGCAGAGAGCATCATGAAGAACAAGGAACACACCAGGCAGGTCCGAGATACTGTTGTGAAGAAGTTTAAAGCCGGATTTGGATACAAAAATATTTCCCAAGCTTTAAACATCCCAAGGAGCACTGTGCAAGCGATAATATTGAAATGGAAGGAGTATCAGACCACTGCAAATCTACCAAGACCTGGCCGTCCCTCTAAACTTTCAGCTCAAACAAGGAGAAGACTGATCAGAGATGCAGCCAAGATCACTCTGGATGAACTGCAGAGATCTACAGCTGAGGTGGGAGACTCTGTCCATAGGACAACAATCAGTCGTATATTGCACAAATCTGGCCTTTATGGAAGAGTGGCAAGAAGAAAGCCATTTCTTAAAGATATCCATAAAAAGTGTTGTTTAAAGTTTGCCACAAGCCACCTGGGAGACACACCAAACATGTGGAAGAAGGTGCTCTGGTCAGATGAAACCAAAATTGAACTTTTTGGCAACAATGCAAAAGCAACACAGCTGAACACACCATCCCCACTGTCAAACATGGTTTTGGCGGCATCATGGTTTGGGCCTGCTTTTCTTCAGCAGGGACGGGGAAGATGGTTAAAATTGATGGGAAGATGGATGGAGCCAAATACAGGACCATTCTGGAATAAAACCTGATGGAGTCTGCAAAAGACCTGAGACTGGGACGGAGATTTGTCTTCCAACAAGACAATGATCCAAAACATAAAGCAAAATCTACAATGGAATGGTTCAAAAATAAACATATCCAGGTGTTAGAATGGCCAAGTCAAAGTCCAGACCTGAATCCAATCGAGAATCTGTGGAAAGACCTGAAAACTGCTGTTCACAAATGCTCTCCATCCAACCTCACTGAGCTCGAGCTGTTTTGCAAGGAGGAATGGGAAAACATTTCAGTCTCTCGATGTGCAAAACTGATAGAGACATACCCCGAGCGACTTACAGCTGTAATCGCAGCAAAAGGTGGCGCTACAAAGTATTAACTTAAGGGGGCTGAATAATTTTGCACGCCCAATTTTTCAGTTTTTGATTTGTTAAAAAAGTTTGAAATATCCAATAAATGTCGTTCCACTTCATGATTGTGTCCCACTTGTTGTTGATTCTTCACAAAAAAAATACAGTTTTATATCTTTATGTTTGAAGCCTGAAATGTGGCAAAATGTCGCAAAGTTCAAGGGGGCCGAATACTTTCGCAAGGCACTGTAAGAATGAAGCTACAATGCAGTTTGTCTCTCTGACTTTCTTGCTCTCATGCCATTGTTTTTATTACACTGGACATGCTCTCCAACGTTTGTGTGAAAAAATGGATGCCTTTATTTCCTATACAGATAAAGTGAAATAGGTTCCTAGAAATTGTACACGCCATTCTTTACCAAGGTCTCTCTCTTTTGAGACAATTTGCACGTAAATGTTTTAAAATTCAGATTAGCATAGTGCAAAAACCTTCAAAAATGTTTAAATGTATTCCTGTTATTGATGTACAGACAACATGAAGATACAATTTAACATCACTGTACTTGGATGAACAGTCTTGTTTGCGTCTCGTAAATGAATCAAATCAAGGCTGGCTAGATTGTTCTCTCTGACACCTTCACAGCACATTTATAGTGTGAACAGTACATCACAGAGAGACGGGGAGTGGTGGATGTTAGTGGGTGGACATTACAGCAAGTGTATGGTCTGTAATGCGTCCCAAATCGCACCATATTCCCTATATATTAGGGGTGTAGATGGGAGTGAGCAGAGTTTCAGCCAGTCAGAGTGATCAGAGTGTGATTAAGCTTTGGACAGGTCCAGGATTGGGGCTGGGGGGGGGGGGGATCTGGCTTCATTACCTTTGGTGGTTCATCTTCAACAGCTTTCCCCTTAGGGTCCACTCTGGGACCAGACCCATCACACATGCACACAGACGCACACACACACACACACACACACACACACACACACACACACACACACACACACACATGCTCTAGGCCCCATACCCAATCAAGACTGTGGAGTGGAGGATGAGCCTCTCTGATAGCTCTGACAGTGTGTGTTTGGGCCTGGCCGCCTCTGAATCAGTCCAGTCTGAACGGCTGTCTGGGTCTCTGGGTCTGTGTGGTGAGTCACAGCTCTGACAGTGTGGGTTTGGTCCTGGCCGCCTCTGAATCAGTCCAGTCTGAACGTCTGTCTGGGTCTCTGGGTCTGTGTGGTGAGTCACAGCTCTGAAAGGCTCCCTGGTTATTTGGTGAATTGGAGATCTGATGCAGTTCCGTCTTTCAAAGGCAGATGAGGTGCTGTGATACCATTTCAGGCTACGGAGACTATTGTCATTCTCTGAATATTGCAGCATTGGAAATAATGTAGTTTTGAACCCATGAGATACGGGTGTTGGATGTAGGCTCCGTCGCAAATCCTCCCTTATTCTCTATATAGTGGATTACTCTGACCAGGTAGCTGGTTGTATTTAGTGTTTAAATGATGTCGTGGACTACTCTGGCCAGGTAGCTGGTTGTATTTAGTGTTTAAGTGATGTCGTGGACTACTCTGACCAGGTAGCTGGTTGTACTTAGTGTTTA